>NC_080077.1:12303242-12620390 GCF_949987535.1 Balaenoptera acutorostrata
AATAGGAATTCAGGCAAAATACTACTCCCCACATGGGTGAAAAGGAGGCACACTCTTCTTAATCAAACTCAGAGATCATCCTGTTTGGGGGGAAGGAGTTATATTTTTTCTACTCAAAAAATTATTTGAAATAATCTGACGTGGTTTCACAAAATTGGTTGGATCCATTGTTAACAAATGGCTCAAGAAATGCTGTCATGTTTCAAGAGAAAAGTAAAACTGTTCTATGGACATGATGTCGTGGGTGTAGGAACGAAGGTGTGCGTGCAGGGACAATGGAGGAGGCTGTCACCCAGTGCCGGGGGCCCCAGAAAGGCTGCCCAGAGGGGCTGACACGTGAGTGAGTCTTGCAACGCAGGCGGGGGAGGAGGGGGCTCGAGATCGTGCCAGACAGAGAACAGCGAGAGCAAAGGCACAGAGGGACCCAGCAGACGATGGGCCCGGGAGTGAGGAAGGGGCATCACGAGATGAGGCTGAGGATGGGGAGTAGGGATGGGCCCCAAAGCCCTTGGAAGCCAGGCTGGGAGGCTGGATTTAATCCTGGGGGAGACAGGGGCCTTCCCGGGGAGTGACGTGGTTGGACATGCATCTAATTTTAGGTGGAAGGTGGTAAAACTACAGCAGGGCAGGGAGATTGACCAGAAGGTTAACATAATCGGCCAAACACGAGCAACAGAGAGCAAATGAGTCAGCAGAAGACCATTTTTGACACCAACTTCTTTGTCTCTCTATGCAAGAACCAGTGTGACACCACCCTCTGTGCCCCGTGGAAGCTGGCTCTATGTTCATTTTGAAAACAACAAAGGGAAGGGAGTCCTGTTTGACATTTTTGGCAGGGAGCTTAACCTTTCGAGCTGAACCACTTATTATCCGATTTTCTTTTCCATCAGAATCTTTGTGGGGGGGAGGGGCAGTGCCGAGGAGGAGCGAATGAGAAGCTTCTGTATGAGGGAGCTGGGGGCACAGAACTGCGCTGCTAACCTCTCCACACCAAGCATTTTACTCCTCCTAGACATCTGAAAAAATCTTGACTTTCATACCAATGCAGGAGAGGCATTTCTAACCGCTCTGCTAACTTCAGGACGGCCTGCTCGTTAGGAGCTGGGGAAGAGGGCAGGGACCAGCTGGTAGCAAATGGAATTCACTACTTACCTTAAATTTAGACGAGGTCCACGAAGAGGAAGGACTTCATATTCTGCTAGACTTCGAAGCTCCATTATCTTCCGAGTCATTCTGTCCTGGAAGAAAACAGCAAGTGGGCTCGTTAAATTACTCGTATGTGAATGATCGATTCACACTGCATTAAACGAAGAGCTGACATTTCATGGACAAGATGAAGTACAGTTCAGAACGAATTACTACTGCGACGATGCATGCAAAAGCCTGATTTTTGAAGTTTCATTTATGCAGATGACAGATAACCTGACCCTTCATTTTGGTGATCAGGTCAGCTAAAGCGTCATTTAGTATTGCTGCGCGAGAGTAGCAAGAAATGGTTATAAAGAGAAAAGGTTGCAGGTCCTGTATTTGATTCAGACTCTGCAGCTGAGATACGTTTTCAGTGAAATGTTATCTCCTTGCTAGTTAATACGATCCAGCGAATGTAAAATGAAGGGCTTTAAAGTTCATATTTGTGATCACAAAGTCTTGGGAGTGGGTAGGATTCTCCTTCACAGATGAAGAAATAAGATCCAGAGAAGCTGTCCTACCCACAATCTAGTAGCCAGTTACTGATCGAACCACAAGTTCTTCGACCAGTGTGCTCTTCCTGCTACATCAGACTTCATTTAGGTGTCGGCGTTCTGAAACAATACCTCTTATGAAGACTTCTGAGTCACAAAACACTTTAAATTTCACGCTGACTTTAAACTTATTTTGTAGTCTTTTAAACTGCGGAAGTTATTTTCATTTTTGCAAAGAAATTCTAATAATGAGCTCGTCTCCACTTTTCATGGAGAAATGAGTCCCACTAGGTTGTGACAAAACCAACTCGCCCCCATGACCTTCCCCTATTTTCAGCCAGAGCCTGGCCTGGGCTAAACCCTAGAAGAAATTGCTCTTCCTGAAGGGCTATCTGTCCCAGGATCCATGGCACTTGGAAAATCTCAGAGTGCTGAGTGGCTGGAGGCCTCAGGCTGATGGACTTCGAACCTCTCATTACACTTAAAGAAAGTGCAGTGCAGTTCAGATCATCAATTAAAGGGTGAGCCAGTTGGAGAAAACCAGAAACATGTGTTAATTGAACGTCTGTTGGTACTAGGCCCTGTGTTCTCTGCTTTAAATACATGATCTCATTCTGTTCTCACAACTGTCCCACAGGTATGCCTGAGCACCTCTCCGTTTCACAAATTTTACAAATGAGGCTGGCTTCTTTGGTTCAACTAGTATTTCCCTGAGCATCTGCTATCTGCCAGGCACCAAGGTGGGTGGTCAGTCTACAAAGGAGAAATGGATAAGCTCCGCCTCCTGCCCACAGCGAGGTCACAGTCTAGCAGGGATGGGGCAGGGGGGTGTCAAGCACGTTAATCAGAACTATGTTGTTCCAACAGCAGCTTGTAGCCCAATTAGATAGAAGATCATGAAACCAGTTTAGTGGGTCTTGAACAGCACTCTAAATAAATAAATGAACAAAGTAGAACAGAATAGCACAGAATGGAAAATATCAGAGAGCATGGAGTAAAGGTAAGGCAACTCACATGGATATATGTCTATATCTCTGTATCAGTCATATATATGCATCTGTGTGCATTGATTTGCAATGGAAAATATATTTTCTTTTGTAGGTGATGGTGGAAAAAATTGTGAAAGCTGTCAAGTTATAGAGCAAAGTGACAAGCGCTCTGTTAGGAGGTCATGCAAAATGGTAAATGCAAACAGGAGGGAACGTCTGCCTGCAGATTAATTTGCACTTAGCTCCAGAGTAAGCTGGGGACAATTTTGGTTCCTCACCAAAGACAAGTCTCTTGAGGATGGGATGCCCACATCTAATGCTCAAAGCTAGGAAGAGCTTGAGAAGGGCTGGGGTGAAGTTTCCAGGACTAGAGAGGAAAACAGAGTAGGGGCCCTTCTCCCACAGTCTGGGAAAGAAGGTGGCACCCATGAAGCCACAAAAGGCACAATGACACCAATGGAGCCAGACTCAAGAAGAGGGGGTTAAACCTCAAGGAGATGGAACCCAAATCTAGCCCGAATTGCTAGAACTGTGGAAGCTGCTGGAAGGTCTCTCAATTCCCAGCATCCCACTGTGAAGAGAGTGTAGGAGAGCCTCCGGAGTGTGGAAGGTGGGCCAGGGAGCCAGATGTGGGTTCCTTTAAATGACCTTAATCTCAAGAACAGAGCCTCCTTTGGGATGACAGGTTACTGCAACCTTCCTTAGCAGGATAAAACAGTTACTCAATTTTCTTTTCTTTTAACACAACTTCCTTTGGACATATTCTAGATACCATGCTTACAGGTTGAGGATTTGTGGCAGTCCACTGGATGGCCACGCGGAGATACTTTCTCAGGTGTCTGAGTATGGACTCAGGTGAGAGAAAGAAGATCTTCCTGTAGAGTAACCTGAGTTACTCATGTTGTAAGCCTCTCTGATGTGGGTTTAGGTGACTATGCAGTAAGACCTAGCTCAGGGCAGCAGCTAAATTCACTGTGTCATTTTGGTGACTTGGTTATTGCATATTTATTTTTTAACAAGCAATGACATGAAATAATGTCAAGATTAATGATCTTATCCGCTATTTAACCCATATTTTTTTGTGGTACAGACTTATGTGACGATGACAAGCACTGGGTACTATACAAAATAAACAGCCCCAGAAATGTATAGAAAAGCGTTAACGTTACTACATGTTTATGTTTTATGTTTCTTCACCCATCACCTGCGTCTTTAATAAGTTCCTCTTCACTACCGGCTGAGGAGAGAATACTAGCACATGTTGAGAGCAGGAGAAATAATTAGGGTAGGATTTTTTATTCTATTAAAACAGAGATAGTTCATATGAAAGCATTTCATGAACTAAATGTTATTCTGCAAGTATTCGCCATTTTAGTTATTATTATCATTATTATTATCAATGCTAATAAGCTATTATCAGGTAAAAAATGTAAAGTATTAGTACCCACAAGTAAATGAAATTATATTTGATGGCTCCTGAATATGCTGTTTTTCACACCTTTTTATTTTTACACCAAGGACTCAGATTTAACATTTTCAAGAATCAAGATTAATAATAAGGCAGAGAGTTTAATAAGTAATAAGATTAATAATAAGGCAGAGAGTTTAATAAGTAATAATAAGTAATTAATAATAAGGCAGAGAGATTAATAATAAGGCAGAGAGTTTAATAAGTAATCATAACAGAAGTATGGATGGACATTTTAAGTTTTATTTATTTATTTTTCTTTATATTTTTGGCTGCATCGGGTCTTAGTTGTGGCGTGCAGGCTTCTCTCTAGTTGTGGCATGCATTTTTTTTTTTTTTTCTCTCTCTAGCTGTGGCTTGCGGGCTCCAGGGCGCATGGGCTCTGTAGTTTGTGGCATGTGGTCCTCTAGTTGAGGCACGCAAGGTCAGTAGTTGTGGCACGCAGGCTTAGTTGCCCCGCGGCATGTGGGATCTTAGTTCCCCGACCAGGGATCGAACCCACGTCCCCTGCACTGGAAGGCAGATTCTTTACCACTGGACCACCAGGGAAGGCCCTGGATGGACTTTGATTAATAAATATGATCTTCACCATACAGACAGAGAAGCTGATGCCTTGCCCAGCATCACATGGTGGCAGAACCAGAATAGAAAGGCAGACCCCTGTCACACCAGAGCCCTTGCACTTTAACTTCTAAGCTTGCTCGTGATTTTGGTTTGGGGTTTGCTTTTTCTTACAGAGCCATAGCTGATTTCTGTTCTTTGTCCAGAAGAGAGATGATCATAGGTAATTAATGATTATATATAAGCACACACGTCACAAAATGGTATCAGAGAATGAAAAGCTCTCCTTGAACATCAGCCAGACAACTTCAACCTTTCCATTGCTAGTCTAGATTCAAAAGAAGTTTTTTGGCTTCTTAGCCTTTTAAATTATTTCTATCTTTAGGTTTTACCATGTTTCAATTAAAATTAGGTGTTATCACTATGCTTGCAAAAAAAAAAGTCTCAAAATTATAGCTAACACAAGGTAACTTGTGAGCGAGTGTGTGGCTGGTAGAATTTAACTTAAATACTTTAAGTCCTACTTAAAGGTCATTCAATAGATAAATTATAAGGAGTTAGAGGAAGTATCTACAGTTTTTAAAAGTATTAAAAGGTATATTAAATATTTTTAAACAGGCAAATTAAACTTTTGAATCTAGAGATGAAGCACGATTGAGTGATAAAACTATTAAAAGTTAAACACAGGAAAGTGGTCACCACAGAAGGGGCTGGGGGGATGCACTAGTACAGTTCTACTTCTTGGCTTTGGTAATTCATTAAGCCATACACTCGACTTCTGTGGTTTTCTGTATCTGTGGAGGTTATTTTTGGGGGGTGGGGGGCGGGAAGAGGACTCTGATGGTACCAGCCCCATCCGTGGGGAGAAAGTCTTTTTTGGGGGGGCGGGGCACGGCTTATGGGATCTCAGTTTCCCTCCCAGGGATTCAACCCAGGCCCCTGGAGTGAAAGCATCAAGTCCTAACCACTGGAGCGCCAGAGAATTCCCTTTTTTCTCTTTTAAACTAAAGGGGGATTTACATAAAGAAATCATTTGCTTGAAATAGGGAACTAACAATATAATAATCAACTGTTATTTCCAGGTCTTGTAGGACAAAAGGAATGACAATTTAAGCCTACGTTCCCTTCATTTGTCATACAAATGCCGCGTTTTGAGGGGCTCTGGTGCAGTGTACCTGTGTCAGTCACTGAGTAGTCTTAGGTAGTATCGGGCTCCTTCTAAGAATGTGTTCAAAATGATTTCGATGGCAAGTAAGTCTAATCCATTGTACCAACAGCTGGAGGTTTCATTAGCTTTGGAACGAAATTTTTAAATAGATGGTATCCAAAAGGTACAAGTTCTTCAGCTTTATTTCTTGCTTTCAGGTTTTAATCAAGTTCAGAGCAGCTCCAGATTTCCTCCCCCACCAGGAATAGTCAAGATAATCCCCAGGTAAATTCTAGCAAACACCAATCCAGGGCCGGCAGTCCCGTTCACTGCCAAGCACCTGGGTCCGGGCTCCCGGCCGGCGCTGGCGAAGGCCTGCTCTGTGCCTCTTGGCCTGGCTCTGCGGGCGAGGGCAAAGCACCAGCAGAGGGCACAAGCCATGCTGACCCCTCCCAGGTCTCCAGGCTCTCACTTCGCTGCTTTTTCTGCAGCTGAATAAAACAGTTCTCCCTTTTCTGTTTATTTGCACAGAGGGCTGTTTAACCTAGGAGCACAACGAGTGGGGTGAGAGCTACAACCACGTGGCCGAGAAGGACTTCCAATCACAATAAACACGCCCAAAGAGGGAGGAAGACGGTAAGCGATCTATTTCCTTTCTAACATTCTTTAAAATAAATGCAGGGCCCTGGAGGAGCCAGCCTGACATGTTTCCACGAGATGAATAAGTGTGAGGAAGCACAGATCCTTGTACACTTGTACACACTACCTGCGCTGTGCCCAGGCCCCAGTCCAGGCCACAGTTGGGCAACTGGGTCCCCAGTGCCTGAGTATCAGGAGATTGTCTACAATGCAGTCGTCTGGGCTGCTTTCCCTTCCGTGAGCCCTTGGCAGTCTGACATGGAAGAAGATGCTCTTCTCTGACACATTCTGAAGAGCCTCCTGCATCCCCCGAACAGAGTCTCCGGCTGCTGGGAAGCTCTGTGATGGTTTACCCCAGCCACGGCAGGCCATGTCACAGGGGAGGGCAAGCCTAAGCTACACTGTGGTCCATTGCCTTTGGAAGCTATTTCCCCGGAAGCATGTGAGCGAAATCCACACCAATTTTAAAGCAACATGTGATTGTTGTGAAAGAATATATGGAACTATATTCTCTTCATCTGCTTCCGTGAGTCTGTTCCTTCTAAAGGCTGAATCTACGTGGCTTTCTGCATTACTCACCCTGAACAAGATGCACAAACGCCCAGCACCATGGCGAGGGACACATTACACACTAGGAGGCCTTAAAACATCACCACTAACAAAACGCTGGGTTCTCCCATTGCTGTCAGAAGGCAGGATAAGAGCATAATCTAAGTCCTTTAAAGGGAGAAAAACTTCTCTCATTTTTAACATGAAAAGACACCCCCTACCCAACATACACCTAACACGAATGACCTGGCTATAGGAGGGCTCCCGTCAGATGATTTAACCTTGCAAGTCTATCAAGTTCCCATCCAAAACACCTTCCTTTGTGGCTAAAAGCAACAGTCCGTGAATGCATTGAGCTGAAGGCCAAGAGGGACATACAATAGCTTTACAGGGTGACCTGTTGCTATTACTAGTGCTGCTTCTTAGATTTGTGCAGTGCACAACCTGTGAGGCCACGTGTGGCAGCCCTGATTATACTTATGATGTCAGAACACACGCTTTCCTTGTGTATTTGCATATTATTTATATTACAAAATGAATATGTATATTACATATTCTATATAAATCAGTTCCTTCTATCCTATGTCCACATAAATCTTATTGGTTAGTCAACTCTTAGTTTCATTGTTCTAAACCAACATCAATAAGTTAATTATGCTTAGTGCCCAAGTGTTAGGAACTCCTTTCCTTTTCATCTCTGAATATAAATCTACTTGAAAGTCAGACTTAGTTTCACTTGAGTCAAAAGTGATCTTTGATTTCCCCTTCCCATTCCATTGGTCACCAAAAATTGGGCTAGATGTTAACGCTGCCTTATAAATATTTCTCAAGTCTCCACACTCTCAGGCCTTCTAATATTTCCTCCAGATCATTACGGTAGTCTTCTAACTGGCCTTCCAACTTCCAGTCTCTCTCAATGAATCTGTCACATTACAGCCAGAGTTACCTCCTCAAACACAGATAGCTTTAGATCATTCTTGTTTAATGGCTCTATATTCCCCGAGGTAAAGTCCAAACAAATTGCTGTGATGTAGGACCAGTTTATAGTCCCATCAGCTCATCAGTCTGGGCTAAAATAACTTCTAATACCACCCAACATCCATTCAGGCATCCATTCAATGAAAATTCATTGGGCCCTCTTAAAAACACAGTGGGATTCAGGAAGACTGAAGAAAGTCAGTAAAACCCATTCCCTGACCTCGGAGCGCAGACACCTGGGCAGGAGATACAGACGTATAAATAAATAATTATAATCGACCATCATAACTGCAATTTGGCCCCAATCCGGTGCACCAGTCTCATATTCAGTGAATTCCCACTCACCCATTTTTCCTGTTTTCCAACCATGTTGAATTTTTTGCTATTTAGAAATGTGCCAGGTTCTTTCATACCTGCATATCTTTACTTCATCTCCAGTGTTTGCAATGCCCTCCCTGAGCCTCTGCCCAGTGAATCCCTATTCATCCTTCAAGACTCTGCCCCGTATCCCCACCTCTGTAAGGCCTTCCCTGATACTCCCAGGCATAACTATTAGCTTCTTTTTTAGGGCTGCCTCTTCTTGGTTTATACCTCTACTCTAGCAAATTCTTACATTGTGCTGCAATCGTTGTTTAAATGTCTGTGCTTTCTGCTACTTTGAGGGTAGCCCCTATGTTTTAAGGACTTGTGGCTTTTCTAGCTCCTCACCTATCACTTGGCACACAAGTGGATTAGGAACTAAATGCAGAGCGGCAAAGGCCAGCCAGGGAAAACTGGCCCCCAGAGTGAAGGGCCTGAGGCAAACCCCACCCAAATCAGTCACCCCTTGTGTGCTGTCCAAGCCCCGGCCTCACTCCTGTCTGCTTCCTAGTGTGTGGAAGGATGGTTTCTTTGTGTCTGAGCTCATCCTAGGCCACAAAGGGCTGCAGTCTCAACAGGGGACGGAGTTGGGTAGCAACGGGGAAAGGACTGCATCACTCTGAACAAGGTTGATTCTTTGGGCTGCAGTGGATCTTTGCTGTGCACAGCAGCCAACTCCAGTATCGTTTGCTTCTTTTGATTTTGGTAACCAAGAATCTGGGCTCCATGGAAGTGGCTTCTAGAAGTGGTAAAGTTTGCCTGGAACCAATATATTAAGGCTACTGGAGTAAATATGAAAGAAGAAATGAGGAATCCATATTTGAAATTAGGTACAAATGACCTTCCTTCTTCCCTCCCTTCCTCCCTCTCTCCCTCCTTTCATTCCTTCCTAAAAGTGGAAAACCTAACTCATATGACTGGTAGATGTCATTTTTATATATCTGAACACATTATTAAAGAGTCCATTAAAAAATCCATTTCCACCAAGTGAAATTAATTAATTGTAGAGTCATTCATTTGGTCTTCATTTATCCCACAAAAGAGGGTAAGATGTGAAAGTTGCCCTCAAGAAATTCACAGTCTGGAGGCCACATTTAGTTCATTGACAGCCCTGCCTTTTCCCCCAGAGTGAGACATTTCACTCCATAGATAGTTCTTATGGAGGAACTTTAATTAGTTGATTAATTAATTAGCCCACAACTCCCTCTAGGCTAAAATTGGTGACTTTTCCAAGAAAAGTTACTGAACCGAAGCCCAAACAATAGAAAACTAGGCTAGAGTGTGTATGTCTGCAGCTTAGCGTCTGTATACAAATATTCGTAAATACAAAGACAGGGGGCTGAACATGACACAGACATTTCCCACTGCCGTGGCCGCCGTCCAGATCAGCCAAGGGGCCGGAGGGCAGGTGGAAATCGCTGCCGCTCACCTGGCCAAAGGCAGTGGTGGGGAGCATGGTTTCTTCCCCAACAACTGGGGTCCTGCAGCCCATCCTCCCCATGACCTGGGGATTGCCTTCACTCTGCCTCCTTCTCCATGGATACTGGGGGAGAAGAACCTTCCATGCAGGATCCAGACCTCAACCTGCTCCTTTAATAGGTTTGTTAGGGAACCACTGACCGAAACCACCCTCCTTGGCCAGGCACCATGATAACCACTTGCGTGAGCTGTCTCACAACAGGAGGTCCCGACAAGGAACATGGTGCTGCAGCCGAATACCAACTGGGAGAAACTGGGAGGGGCCCAAAGGAGGGAGGAGACGCCAACCCATAATACTGTCCTGCCAACAGCCCAGAATCCTTCACGCTGGACTCCATCTTGGCTGAGAATTGCAATGTGCCACCAGAAGGACCCTGAGTCAGACCAAATATGGGCCAAGCAAGATGACTGGCCAGAGACAACCTGGAAATTAACACCATTACCATACAACCTGAGACTGTGAGCCACGTGGCAGAGCAGTTCTCCTGGGTTCCCTATCCTGCTGCCCTCCACACGGCGCCCCTTCCGAATAAAGTCTTTTGCTTGGTCAGTACTTGTGTCTTCTTGGACAATTCATTTCCGAATGTTAGACAGGAGCCCACTCTCGGGCCCTGGAAGGGTGTCCCCCTTCCTGCAACAGGTTCAATTCCTTGTCCTCCCATCTCACCAGCAAAGGCACAGAATACAGGCTTGCCCCCTTCTTGAAACGGTTTGATGTGATCCTAAGAGGCTCCAAAAAACCGGGTGTTATTTCTACTCCTTATTATACTAACTCCATCTTTTCTCCTCTGGAGGTCACAGCAGCCCTGTGTGCAGGGTCTGTAATGGGCCAGCTTTGGGGTCCTGAAGCCTCAGTAAATTGGCTTTGTGGGGTGTATCTTCATTTCACAAAAGAGAAGCTGGAATTCAGAGTGGCTTACCCAAAAGATATTCAGTAAGTCAAAGCCTTCTGGTAAGTTATGAGGAAAACCAAAGCTATGTTGTTAAAGTTTGAGAAAAGCACATTCCAGAGCCGTGGTTTTCTCCTCTGCACGGCCAAGGGCCAGATAAAGCACAATTTGCCTCCATTTCTTTTCTTGAATGAAGTAAACAGCACCACTTTTGAATTCATTATGTCAAATTAACTTCAGAGAAAAGAGGAACACAGCCCAAGAAAGTACCATTAGGGAAAAAAAGTTTCAAAACTACCGATCTGCCTATGCAACCCCACAGTCTTTCAAACTGAAGGCGGCGTTTGCCCAGAGAGCGATTTCATCTTGCAGAAGACAACCCTGTCCTGGGGCAGGAAGGATTTGAGTAAAAAGGCGCAAGCATCAGCATAAGTCCCAACTTCAAAAGAAGTATAATCAGCATTTCCGGAAACTCTCTCCTTCCAGATCAACAGGGTCCCCAGGTTGAAGATGAGTCACTTCCCATCCCCAGAGTTTCCCCAAAACCACACATTCCTCTCACTGTCCTCGGCGGTCATTTGCATACGTTCTAACCTAAACTGGGGCCATTTATAAAAGGGCTTGTGTTTAACTTTATTCAATTCCAGTGCTTTCTTCCAGCTACCCAATCTGTACGTAATTAAAATCATATTGAGGCAAACATTGAATGGTATGAAAAGTTTTACCATATGTATACAACTGACTAGCTGTAGAATTTGGCATGTCTGCAGTTATCCCATTAAGAGGGGCGAGCCTGGCTTATTTTGGAGTATACGTTATATGTTTTGGATCGGTCCTGTTTTTTTACTTCTATTAAGGCTGTCTGTGATGCTTAACCCTTTGTCAACGGTTGCCACAATGTGCTCCTGCATTGCAACAATGAGGACCACTGGACGCTGACTCAAAAATTATTTGGCTCCTTTGAAAATTTTCCACTTTCTGAACCCAAATTAGCTTTCTCAGTCTTGACAACAAAGGCTGAGCAGATACTATCAAAGCCTCTGGGATAGGGTGGAACTGAAGGGAGAAAACGCAGATGGAATCATCGCTTCCAAATCCTAAAGGCAGAGGGCACTCCTTAAAGCTTGAAAGAGGTAATTTTAGGACAAAAAGAGGAAGTACTGTGCTACTGTAGATAATAAAAATATGAAACTTATGTCCCGTGAGAGAGCAGATAAAATACAAAGGGATTCAAGAAGGAGTTAGCAAAGGTCATGCTGACAGATCCACCTTTGAAGAACATTCCAGACATTCTGAGACTGAGACCAGAGAAGGAAAACCTATCTTTCCACCTTATCACATGCCCCATTCCACCCACCCTCCTGCACAACCATAAAAAACTTGAGGCCTTTGTCGAGGAAGAATTCTAGCTGGATGGGCCTCTGGTCTGATTCTCCGGGTCACTGTACTCCTACTCGATGTAATTTGTAGTTAGTATAGCTGCAAAGTTGCAATTTTGCTTTAAGATATTCTTCAGTATAGATTTCAGAATGAATTAAAGTCTCTCTTAACATGTGACGTGAAGAAACACATGTTCTTAATCTGTGGGTTTAAAATTGTTTTCGAATTACATCAATGAGACAGAGCCTCAGAAGAAGAATCAGGCCACCAACCCTCAAACACTAGAGTATTAGAGCAGTGTAGGATAATACTACTTTCCAGAATGTCTTACAACAAATCAAGCATTAACATTCTTTGAAAAGGGACTTTCATCTGAAGCTAAGAACAAAACAAAACAAAAAGCAACAGAAAAAGTTGCATTTGGGGCTTCCGTGGTGGCGCAGTGGTTAAGAATCCGCCTGCCAATGCAGGGGACATGGGTTTGAGCCCTGGTCCGGGAAGATCCCACATGCCGTGGAGCAACTAAGCCTGGGCATCACAACTACTGAGCCTGTGCTCTAGAGCCCGCGAGCCACAATTACTGAAGCCCACGTGCCACAACTACTGACGCCCGCACGCCTAGAGCCCGTGCTTCGCAACAAGAGAAGCCACCGCAATGAGAAGCCCGTGCACCACAACAAAGAGTAGCCCCTGCTCACTGCAACTAGAGAAAGCCCGCGCACAGCAATGAAAACCCAATGCAGCCAAAAATAAATAAATAAAATAAATTTATTTTTTAAAAAAAAGGTGCTTTGGAACCCAGTGGGTGCTAGTTGCTTGCTGAAGACAGAAGTCTTGCTAAGCAGCTCTGAGGATGGAGTGAGGCCAGAGGTATCCAACGCCCCCAGGAAAGGGAGTGGGGAAAGAAATGTTCTCAAGTCATGAGTCAGTCAAGTCCCCAACCAGAGAGCAAATCCTGGGTACTCAGTACCAGATGCAAACCTACAGAATGTTAAGATTAGAAAACTGTAGAATAAACGTGGAGAATTCATCCTTTTTTTTTTCCTTTGGCCACACCGTGAGGCTCGCAGGACCTTAGTTCCCCCACCAGGGATTGAACACAGTTCCCCTGCAGTGGAAGCACAGAGTCCTAACCACTGGACCATCAAGAAATTCCCAAAAATTCATCCCTTAAAACAGGAGGCCGATAGGAAGGTTATTGTGAAATGTTTAAAGATAGTTTTGGAGACAAAAATTTTGTATTTAAAGCTTAGTTACACTAAAACACTAATTTAAAACATATACGCATCCCAATGTTCATAGCAGCATTATTTACAATGGCCAAGATATGGAAGCAACCTAAGTGTCCATCAATAGATGGATGGATAAAGAAGATGCGAGATACACACACACACACACACACACACACACACACACACACAATGGAATACTACTCAGCCTTAAAAAAGAATGACATTTTGCCATTTGCAACAACGTGGATGGATTTGGGGGGCATTATGCTAAGTGAAATAAGTCAGACAGAGAAAGACAAATATGGTATGATATCACTTATATGTGGGATCTAAAAAGCAAAACGAACTAGTGAATATAACAAAAAAGAAACGGACTAACAGATGTAAAGAACAATCTAGCAGTTATCAGTGGGGATAGGGAAAGGGGAGGGGTAGGATAGGGGTAAGGGATTACGAGGTACAAACTACAAGGGAGAGGATGCAAATCAATAAAATTAGAAATGAAAAAGGAGAAATCACAACTGACACTGCAGAAATACAAAGGATAAGAGACTACTACAAACAACTATATGCCAATAAAATGGACAACCACGAAGAAATGGACAAATTCTTGGAAAGGTACAATTTTCCAAGACTGAACCAGGAAGAATTAGAAAATATAAACACACCTATCACAAGTAATGAAATTGAAACCATAATTAAAAATCTTCCAACAAACAAAAGTCCAGGATGACATGGCTTCACAGGCAAATTCTACCAAACATTTAGACAAGAGCTAACACCAATCCTTCTCAAACTCTTCCAAAAAATTGCAGAGGGAGAAACACTCCCAAATTCATTCTACGAAGCCACCATCACCCTGATACCAAAACCAGAAAAATATCACAAAAAAAGAAAATTATAGACCAATATCACTGATGAACATAGATGCAAAAATCCTGAACAAAATTCTAGCAAACAGAATCCAACAGCACATTAAAAGGATCATACACCATGATCAAGTGGGATTTATCCCATGGATGCAAGGATTCTTCAATATACACAAACCAATCAATGTGATACACCACATTAACAAATTAAGGAATAAAAACCATATGATCGTCTCAATAGATGTAGAAAAAGCTTTTGACATAATTCAACACCCATTTATCATAAAAACTCACCAGAAAATGGACAGAGAGGGAACCTCCGACAACCTAATACAGACCATATATGACAAACCCACAGCAAGCATAATATTCAATGGTGAAAAACTGAAAGCATTTCTGCTAAGATCAGGAAAAAGACAAGGATGTCCACTCTCGCCACTCTTATTCAACATAGTTTTGGAAGTTCTAGCCACAGCAATCAGAGAAGAAAAAGAAATAAAAAGAATACAAATTGGAAAAGAAGAAGTAAAACAGTCACTCTTTGCAGATGACATGATACTATACATGGAAAATCCTAAAGATGCCACCAGAAAACTACTAGAACTAATCAATGAATTTGGTAAGGTTGCAGGATACAAAATTGAGGCACAGAAATCTCTGGCATTCCTATACACCAACAACGAAAAATCAGAAAGAGAGATTAAGGAAACACTCCCATTTACCATTGCAACAAAAAGAATAAAATACCTACGAATAAACCCGCCTAAGGAGGCGAAAGACTTGTACTCAGAAAACTATAAAACACTGATGAAAGAAATCAAAGATGACACAAACAGATGGAGAAATATACCATGTTCTTGGATTGGAAGAATCAACATTGTGAAAATGACTATACTACCCAAAGCAATCTACAGATTCAATATAATCCCTATCAAATTACCAATGGCATTCTTCACAGAATTAGAGCAAAAAATTTTACAATTCATATGGAAACACAAAAGACCCTGAATAGCCAAAGCAATCTTGAGAAAGAAAAACAGAGTTGGAGGAATCAGCCTCCCTGACTTCAAACTATACCACAAAGCTACAGTAATCAAGACAGTATGGTACTGGTACAAAAACAGAAATATAGATCAATGGTACAAAATAGAATGTCCAGAGATAAACCCACGCACATATGGTCACCTTATCTTTGATAAAGGAGGCAAGAATATACAATGGAGAAAAGACAGCCTCTTCAATAAGTGGTGCTGGGAAAACTGGACAGCTACATGTAAAAGAATGAAATTAGAACACTACCTAACACCATACACAAAAATAAACTCAAAATGGATTAAAGACTTAAGACCAGACACTATAAAACTCTTAGAGGAAAACATAGGAAGAACACTCTTTGACATAAACCACAGCAAGATCTTTTTTGACCTACCTCCTAGAGTAATGGAAATAAAAACAAAAATAAACAAATGGGACCTAGTGAAACTTAGAAGCTTTTGCACAGCAAAGGAAACCATCAAAAAGACAACCCTCAGAATGGGAGAAAATATTTGCAAATGAAACAACAGCCAAAGGATTAATCTCCAAAATTGTATATTTTGGAGCTCAATATCAAAAAAACAAACAATCCAATTAAAAAATGCGCGGCAGACCTAAATAGACATTTCACTAAGGAAGACATACCTATGGCCACAAGGCACATGAAAAGATGCTCAACATCACTAATTATTAGAGAAATACAAATCAAAACTACAATGAGGTATCACCTTACACTGGTCAGAATGGCCATTATCAAAAAATCTAGAAACAATAAATGCTGGAAAGGGTGTGGTGAAAAGGGAACCCTCCTGCACTGTTGGTGGGAATGTAAATTGATACAACCACTATGGAAAACAGTATGGAGGTTCCTTAAAAAACTAATAATAGAACTACCATATGACCCAGCAATCCCACTGCTGGTCATGTACCCTGAGAAAACCATAATTCAAAAAGAGACATGTACCACAATGTTCACTGCAGCACTATTTACAATAGCCAAGACATGGAACCAACCTAAATGTCCATCGACAGATGAATGGATAAAGAAGATGTGGCACATATATACAATGGAATATTACTCAGCCATAAAAAGAAACGAAATTGAGTTATTTGTAGTGAGGTGGATGGGCCTAGAGTCTGTCATACAGTGTGAAGTAAGTCAGAAAGAGAAAAACAAATACCGTATGCTAACGCATATATATGGACTCTAAAAAAAAAAAAAAGGGTACTGATGAACCTAGTTGCAGGGCAGGAATAAAGAGGTAGACATAGAAAATGGACTTGAGGACATGGGGTGGGAGGGCGAAGCTAGGGCAAAGCGAGAGTAGCATCGACATATATACACTACCGAATGTAAAATAGTTAGCTAGTGGGAAGCAGCAGCATAGCACAGGGAGATCAGCTCGGTGCTTTGCGATGACCTAGAGGGGTGGGATAGGGAGGATGGGAGGGGAGCTCAAGAGAGAGGAAACATGGGGACACGTACATGCGTATGGCTGATTCACTTTGTTGTGCAACAGAAACTAACACAGTATTGTGAAGCAATTATACGCCAATAAATATCTATTTAAAAATAAAATAAATAAGCTACAAGGATATATTGTACAGCACAGGGAATATGGCCAATATTTTATAATAACTATAACTGGAGTATAACCTTTAAAAAATGTAAAAATGTTTTACACCTGAAACTTATATAATATTGTAAATCCACTATACTTCCATTTAAAAAAATAATAATAGAAAATGAAGCTTGGTTACATGGTAAATAAGGATGAAACACGATAGCTGATCTGCCAAGTGAATGAGCAAATAGAAAAAAGGAAAGTAAGAAGATGCCATAGTAAGAATAACGGCCTGAGATTAGGGCACAGACAAACTAGCAATGAGAAGGGATAACTAAGTGAAAAGAAAAGTTCCAAATTATAATGAAAACTTGTAAATAAGGATTGTCCATGAGGCCTCTCACTGTATTAGCCTCTCCCCTGCAGTGTGTTCTCACACTGCTTCATGACGCAAACAGGGAAGAACAGAACCCCCCAGTCTATAGACAAGGGGACAGGCTCAGAAGAGACTTGCATGCCCAAGGGCACAAAATCAATAACTGGTGACCTACTTGACTTGAGTCCTTTGCTCTTTTTCGATTAAAGTGCTCAAAGTGTGTCACCTTTTCCCCCTTTCCTACATCAATTACATGAAAATAAATGGGCTCCAAATGTCTTTCTTCCCTTTGGAAGATGTAATTAAACCATTAGAAGAAAAGTAAATAATTTAGATGATTTATCAGAATATTTCTGAAACAATACCATTAACACCCCCTTTCCCCTTATTATCTAAATAGTAATAAAAGTTAGGGTAAAATGGTAGGGCCTTTTAGGAGGCTGGAGCAAAAAGTCTTTCATGTTCTGTTACTTTCACTAAAGACAAAATGGAAAAATGCCATATTCCATTTGGGGACCCACCAATGGGACCAGCAAGGATTGAAGGGGCACACAAAGGCTTTCTTTGGCATCAGGCAGAGTTACTCACCTATCTGAGGAAACCAGATGGAAAGAACAATAGATGCAAAATGTACTGTACAAAAGAAACAAATATTGCATTTATCACAATCTTGATTCTAAAAATAAAAGAATTGACTTGGGAACCTGAGTGTCTCAGGGCAGAGGGGATTGAATGATTCATAGACTAGCCCGAATACTCAGTCCTATCTCTTTTCCATGGATTAGTCCCTAATGTTTTTCTGACTTTCTCCTGCTCTGGGTAGGATTTTATGTAATGCATGTTATTGGTCTATAGATGAAAACCCATTGGAAACCAGCTCCCTATTTATTAAATACACTTTAGGGCTACTTCCCTTTGCCTGACAAAATTTTGATCTAGGATATTCTCTCCCTACCACCAAACATGTGCAATTTCTTTAATTTGGCTTCTTGGTTCAACCTGAGGTTGAATGCACTTATTGCCACCACAGAGTTGGATAAGAGCAGATCTTCTATTTTCTAACTGCCCTTAATTCAGAAAATAAAGCTTAAATTGAACTCAAAAAAAATTAAATTTAAAATAAGAATTAGTTTCAGACCAGGCCAGGGAGTCGGCGCTCTACAACCACACGTATCTTAAGTGATCCAGGAGCATCAGATGCTTTAACCTAAATAAGTGCTCTGTATTATCCTGATTGCATGTCCACAATTTTCAATCCATTCTTTCTGCAGGCTGGGAAAACCGTTAGTTCTGATCACTGCAGGAGATTGAAAAATTCTCTTCTTAGGAGACGGTTAGGCTGAGAATTGGTAAGTGGCAGGATGACAGGGGGATCTGACTGGAGCCCAGAGAGTGAGATTGCTCCTTGTCCTGCAATAATCCTATTAAGTGGTTCCCAGCACAACACAATCTGGGCTTGAAGTGGCTGTAAGATAATGAATGAGTCTTTAAGTGTCACTTAGCTGTAGAGGTAAAACTCCAATCCCAAACTCCAGGGCTCATCAGCATAATCAAACATTGAACATGAGGACCCTTGAAGGAGCCCACTTCCCTGAGAGGCTGGTGTTGTAGCAGTTACAAAACGCTCCTTGGAGAAAGGGGCCTCACCTTATTTGGGCAGAAGCAGTTTACACTGTTCACTAGAAACTCATCCTGTCTAGACTACAGTGTTGATCTCAAGTGTACCTACAAGTGATGAGGAAACCCTCTCCAGCTCACTTGCCAAGGTAAAGACCTCAGCTTCACTCTCACGGCAATTATAATCAATCTCAAGACATCCTTTGGGCAACAGAGGATGCAGAGACAGCTGCTTCTTCATTAGCCAAGGAAATTAAATAAAAGCCTATCGTGAGCAGAGCACCCATTGGCTGATACCAGCTCAGTCCCTGGTGGATGGCCGATCTAGATGAATGGAAATGCTTTTTTCTCTAGTTGTTCTATCAATTACTGACAGAGGGATATTAAAACCTCTAACTGTGATTGTAGATTTGTCTATTACTCCCTTAAATTCTGTCAATATTTGCTTCGCATATTTTAAGCTCTGTTACTAGACATTTACAGATTTATGGTTGTTATGTGTTCCTGGAGAATTGACCCTTTTATCTCAGATAATATTCATCATCCTGAAATCTATTCTATCTTGCATTAATTTGGCTATTCCAGCTTTCTAAAGCATACTGTTTGTAGGACATATTTACTCCATCTTTTTACTTTTGATCTACCTGTATTTATATTTAAAGGCAGCACGTCTTTGGGTCTTTCTTTTTCTCCAGTTTAATAATAATCTCTGCCTTTAAATTAGAGCGTTTACTCCGTTTATATCCATTTACTGTTAGTTACTGATGTGGTTGGATTTAAGCTCTGCTACTCTGATTTGTTTTCTGTTGGTCCCATCTGGATTTTAAAAAATTCCGCTGCCCCTCCTTTCTTACTTCTTTCTGGGTTAAATAGATTTCCATTCTCATTTCCTTTCTGTCTTTTAACTGTGCCTCACTGCATTTTCTTCAGAAGAGCTAATACAACTTTATAGAGAACAAAAACAAATGCCCTGGTGCCCTCTGCTTCAGGATACTGTATCAGTACAGAAAACTACGTAACCAGTTACTGAGCAGAGCTGAGAATCCTGCACCTCCACCTCCCTGCCCCAAAGTCCTTATCAATAGGGAAAGACAATTCTTCTTCTTCTTCCTTTTTTTGGCCATGCAGCAAGTGGGATCTTAGCTTCCTGACCAGGGATCGAACCCACACCTCCTGCAGTGGAAGCAGAGTCTTAACCACTGGACCGCCAGGGAAGTCCTGACAATTCTTCCTATCTTCTTGAGAGCCCTTCTAGTGCTATGATTCCACACACTAAAAGACTGTAGAAGTTCTTCTTTAAGTTCTCTTGATAGTAATTTTTATAAAATTTAAATCCCTGGATCTTCATGGCCACCCACCTAAGGATTCAAATTCCTAAACTTCTGTTTTGTTTCCCTGAGCCTCTTCTGTGAACTTCGTCTCTACTCATACAGGATTGCAATCCATTCTCTGAAAATACGGTTTATAATCAAGCTTCAGGCCTGAGAGAACTGAATAAATCTAAGGCTTGC
Source organism: Balaenoptera acutorostrata (assembly GCF_949987535.1). Taxonomy (NCBI): domain Eukaryota; kingdom Metazoa; phylum Chordata; class Mammalia; order Artiodactyla; family Balaenopteridae; genus Balaenoptera; species Balaenoptera acutorostrata. The sequence goes on from NC_080077.1 coordinate 12,323,570, forward strand.
AAGGAGCTCCCTCTTGAGGTAGCCTTTATAAAGATGCTGAAAACTTTACGTTTGTATGAATTGGTTGTTACAGTTCCAGCTTCAGGAGCTAATAAAATTAATCCAAAAGCTATGTTGGCTAAATTATGGAAGTAAATATCTTCTTATTATAAGTAATTCTAACTCCCAGAAGACCATATAAACTCCGGCAGAAAAATAAACACAGTGCCTCACTAAATGCGTGCCCTAAATGTAAAATACACTAACAACCAGAAAGATAAATGTGGTTCTAGAGTTCTGGTTTTAGATATTGTTCCTTATCTTGCAGAAAGGCAAGTTTTCTCCAGAGAGAGAGATGGCGGGTGTGGGTTTGGGTGCATCTCCTGAGTCGGAGGGACCAGGGTATGGAGACTGACTTTGCCACTCTGCAGCTGTGTGAGTCTGGGGGAGTCTTTAAATCCCCTTAAGCCATCTGAGAATGAGGGTGACAAGAGAGCCCACCTCAGGGGGTGTGAAGGGAATGAAGCGTCAGGCTGCAGGGGGACCGTTAGCAAAGGACCCAAGGCACGGGAAGTGCTTGGGTGCTAAGTGCCCCATTACCTCCATTTATAAGACTCTTAGATGAAGGGCAGGACACCACTTAAAAGAGAAATCACCAGGATGCTTCTTGCATTCCTGATTATTGCACACTTCCTACTCTAGCTAAGAAAACTAATTTTTTCCCTAGGTTTTTCATCTTCCTTTGGGGCATCATCTGCTAAATTCGCACAGCAATGAATGAAGTTCTTTAAGGCAGCGTACAGAGGATACTTGGATAAGAGTCAGTTAAGTCACCTGCCTGATTTTCACGGTTCAACTAAACTTACTGACAAGGGAATTACGCTGGGTCTCCTCCCGAAGCTCTCACGAGCTTTCTGACGTGATGCTTGAGAAGTAGAAGGAACAGACTCTGTCCAGAATTTCTGCTGCTGTTCCTTTAACTCCCTCCACCTCCCAGCCTTGTATTAGAACAGAGGTGACACACCCTCTTTTGCAGATGCAACTTGCCAATGGGACATTGTTGGGAACTTCTTCGTCAGTCTCCTATTTATTTTTTTTTTGTTTGTCTGTTTTTGGTCTCCACCTCTGCCCATACCCTCAAACAGCAGACAAAGCTGGGAAACTGGCAGGGAAGTCTGCAAGATTTGAACAGTCTTGGGAAAACAAGAAGGAACAAGAGGCAGGAAGATAATGATCTCGGTTTCCAACAGATTAAATTTAAAGACCAAGGGGAGGTGTGGTCGGAGAGTTAGGTAGTTTGACATAGTACAACCCAAGACTTGTGTACTAAATTAAACCTACTTGCTGGAATAAAGTGCAAAGTTTGCACATGTTTTTATGATCACACAGGAGTTTTGTGATAAAACAAGCTATTTCAACGTGTGTGATGACCACAGCTGTGCCCTTGGCCCCCAGAATATGGGGATTTACTTTTTCCCCTTTGCCATTAAGTAGATGGGAAAAAAGTGTGACATGCTGCCCTAAGAACATCAGGAAAATGCCCCCATCCCGGGTAGGGTTTTGTAAAACCTCTTTTCAGCTTCACCCTGCTGGCCTTTCAAAGTGCCTTCGACATGGAAGTCTTCACTTGGGGAGCGGGCGTGCAAGGAGGATGGTCAGAACCTTCCAGGGGCACGAGATGTTGCCCATATGGGGCACCCTGACTCCCCCGATGTCCCTCCCTTCAGAGCAGGTACCACACCCCCGGGCCCACCTGGTTCCCCAGGCTTTAAAGGCGAGAGACTTCCAGTTGTGTCAGGGAAGCAGGGACCCAGGAAGGCCTGGGAATGTCCCCACAGTGAAAACAGAAGCCACACATCGCATTTCCCAACTGCCCCACCATGACATCTTTTCAAATCTTGACTTGTCTTCGATGGAAAACTTAGAAGGGAAGGTCATAAGCAGGCAGCTTTTAAAATCAGGAACACACTACTTAAAGCTTGCAGCTCTGGCCTTTGTTTCTGCAAGGTCACAGCCACCGTGAGCTGTTTTCATTAGGATGGTCAGTGAACCTTGTGGAGATGTGCGTGGTCTGAAAAGGAATGAGAGTGTGTGTGTGTGGACATGTGTGTCTGTGTTAGAACAGCCTGAGTTTAAAAGCATCCCCTAGGAAATCTCAAGTTCTGGTTTTTAAAAGCATTAGCTTTCAATAATTACAGCTCACATCCTATGAAATAGGTAAACAGAATTCCCCCCATTTTCTGATAAGAAGACGGGCACTATGGATTCCTAATATCAGTGTTCTTCCCTATGAGGTCTGACTCCACGGAGCTTATTCAGGTCAGACACCTGCTTCAAGTCAGTGGGAATTTAGTTTGAGAGTGCAGACCTGACATCGAGGTCCCCTTTCCATTTATAAGTCTGAAACAGGGAACATTTAAAACTTGAGTGTATTTTTTGGGCACAGAAAGAGTCGGGATGGCAGGAAAACATTTGGTCCCGGTCTCTCACCTGCTCATCACGTCACTGAGTTGTGTTCTCAGCACGTCGTGACTGAGTGGATGGGCCAGACCGGACCCCGTGGGGAGGTGAAGGGGGGACCAGATGGAAAGGGGAACGGCAGAAACCATGGGGGCTGGAGGGGACCTTCTCCACGGGAAGGAGGATAAGCACGAGGGAGGGGATTTGCTGCTGCCGAGGGCCACGTACCCAAGGGCATCAGGAGCCGGGCCAGGCTCTGCGGTCAGAAGTCCGACAGCAGAGGCTTCGCCCACCCCTTGACCTTGAGGACCCACAACCCTCCCAGGGCTGACTGATGGCTGTGCCCGTCCCGCCTGCGGGTTTTCAGGGCTGGAAACCCACTCCCTTCTGACACCACTCTCTGGGTTTCCCTTGATGACCCCAAGAGGACATACGGCGTTTATAGGGTCTCTCCAGCCTTGCCCTGCAGGTCTCACTCCTGTCCTTTCCTATTCTGCCCATCCTGTCCTGGCTCCTACAAGGGATCTGGACCGTTCCTAGTGAAATGACAGCTCCCGTTTACTGAGTCATCACGATGCTCCCAGCGCCGTGCTGATGGCTTTATCGAACGTTCCGCACTTGATTAATCCTCACACCAATTTCCATCTCTGCTGTTCACCGACGTCACCCCTGACCAGTGGACCCACAGTGCATCCTGCCCTCTCACGCCCCCGGCTCTCCAAGACCCCATACGGCCACCCCAGGGCCGCTTTGCTTAGACAGCTACTTTCTCCACCTAGAAAAATGGCGCCGCGTCTATGCGGACGGAAATCTTTTGACCACGCCCCCCCCCCCCCCCCACATACACACCTTTATTCCCAGCCCACCGGGAAGTCCTACTGAGGCTGCCTCCAAAAACATGCACCCTCTTCTCTCACTTCTCCTTCTCTCATCTTTGTGTAGCCCCCCTGACCTCAGGGAGAGCCCTGGGGCTGCTCTCCCACTGGGCCCTCTTCCTTCTTTTCCTCGCAGGGCAGCAGAAGTGATGTAATTAGAATGATAACATTCTCCCACTTAACACTCCTCAGGGCCTGCCCGGTGCACCTAGAAACGAATCTGAACTATAGTAACAGGTGAAATGTCACCTCTTAAAAGAGTTTTCCTTGGCAGTACTTTTTATCTCCTCTCACCCCTCCCCCCAATTCTCTCCCTCAGACTCTGACTTTCATCATTGCACTTATTACAACTGAAATCATTTTAGCCACAGCTTTGTGGCTTTCTGTCTTAGAACATACAGACCACGCACGTAGCTCATACGTCAGAACCTACGTCCTATGTAGGAAGGGTGCTTGTTTGTTCACGACTGTATCCCAGGGCCCTGATAAACATTTGTTAAAGGTTGAATAAATGACCCATCGGGTACTTGGATTTTGTCCTACCCCTTCCCTCCACCCCACCTACCTCATTCAACTCTCCACTTTTCAGCTCTCTTGGTTTTAGTGAAATGCTCTCCCCCATAGCCTGCCTTCCTGCCAGAGGAAGGAGATCAGACGTCCCACTGGAGACCTTTGGTTCCTGGTTCCCACCTCCCTGAGCATCTCCCTCAAGAACTGCCGCGCCTAAAGTCACAGGCAGGTGGAATTCCTGGGCTACATTTCTGTCTGGCCAAGGCAGCTTCGAGATGCAAGACATATTACAAGCAATCCTGAAATAGGAGGCCCCAGAATGATAAGGGGCTTCCTATGATTCACTGGGTTTGAACATTTTTTTCTTTTACCAGCACACATTCTTCATTTTCTTTACCAGTCTGCTGAAATATAAGGCCAAAACATCTCAGGAGAGGAAGCAGGTTAATCCTGGCTGGGAACTCGCCCGAGGGCATGAAAGCCCTGCTCCCCTTCACCAGGCTCCTGGCCTACTCGGGCTCTGCGCGGGGAACCAAACACCTCCGCAGGTTTGCCATCCTTCTCTCAGCCTCTGTCTGGGTGATCCTGGTGGTTGGCTGGGTAGGTCAATAGCTAGGGAGACAGACACAGGGTTCAGCTGCAGCCCCACCAGCCGTGACATTAAGCGAGTTACCCTACCTTTCTAAATGCCATCACACACAGAATATTTGCTAGATGTGCTATGAGAATTAAGGGAGAAAATGTGTCTAAAGGGCCCGGTGGGGAGCCTGGCACATAGGAAGTATTCCACAAACGAGTTGTTCCTTGTGTGTGTGTCACTAGCCGGGTGTGTGTGAGGGGAAGAGGGGTGTGGGCGCATCCTTTCACAGGACGGCCCCGACACTGGTGCCCTCCATCCCCGAGCCCATGGCGTAGGAGGCCAGTCTCTATCGGGGTCAGTCACCCCAGGGGGTCCCACAACCCCCTCTGGCCGGCCACCCGCCTGTCCTCTTCCTTTGGGGGGGAGGGGAAGGGGAACGGTTTCAGCGGGGCCAACCACCTGGCATTAATCCCAAGGAATTTCATGCTGGTGTTATGGGGACATTTTATAAACTAGTTGAGGTCATTTGGATTTTTACTGAGGCCTTCTGAAGGACCTCACTGAGTCAGGGCCCCCGTGAATTTGATCAGTGTGCCTTACGCGCTGTCCCCAGACCATTGGGAAAGATTTGGAAGAGGACGGGGAGCTGGGGGTTGGAACAGGTTTTGCTTGCGTGACCTCTCGAGCAGTCTGGATCCATGGAAATACTAACATTGAATTGCCATGGGTCTTCATTTACATTCTGTTACTGGAAACTGCACCAATCTTCCCCACACCGGCATGTTGATTCTGTAAAGATGGTGGGACTTCTTAAAGTTGCCAGGAGGCAAATGCATGACAGCCCAGTGAATGTGAAAAGAAAATGCCACTCAGCTTGGCTGCTGCTTACACGGCCGACTCTGATTATTCCGAGACTGTGAGGAAGGGCCGCTTACATCCACATGAAAGCGGCACTTATAGTCTGCCTGGTGCTAGAAAGCAACCCTGAAGAGCAGGTCACACAGATGGTCCTGAAACGAAAGTCTGAGGACGTGCTCTGCAGAAAAGTGACTCAGCGCTATGAGATGACGCGACAGGAGGCGCTGACCCAGAAGGAGGGTCAGGAAGGCTCCCCAGGGGCAGTTTACATTGAGGCAAGATCTGAGGATGGAGCAGAAGTTGGCCAGGCAAGGTGGGGAGAGGTGGGGGGACGTTAGAGAAAGGTGTGAGGCCTGAAAACAACATTGTCCCCCAAATATGAAAGGAAAACTACAAAGTTGACATTACTATTTAATAAAATGCAAATAAAACAAAACACGCTATCAACCGTCTTAGGGCCTAGTGGTCATAAATCTTTCACTGTGTTTGGGGAAAATGTGCAGCTTTAGATACTCCTACTTGATCATGTGGAAGATGGCTGAGAAGTCACAGGCGTTCAAATTAAAGGAGTCACTCATAGTCCAATCATCTCAAAATTATTTGAAATACGGAAACCTTTAAAATATTATTTGCACCGGACTTCCCTGGTGGCGCAGTGGTTGAGAATCTGCCTGCTAATGCAGGGGACACGGGTTCGAGCCCTGGTCTGGGAAGATCCCACATGCCGCGGAGCAACTAAGCCCGTGAGCCACAGCTACTGAGCTTGCGCGTCTGGAGCCTGTGCTTCGCAACAAGAGAGGCCGCGATGGTGAGAGGCCCGCGCACCGCGATGAAGAGTGGCCCCCGCTTGCTGCAACTAGAGAAAGCCCTCGCACAGAAACGAAGACCCAACACAGCCATAAATAAATAAATAAATAAATAAATAAAACTAAAAAAAAAAAAATGTTATTTGCACCAAAAAATATTTAATGTGGCATGTGGGTGCATCTGAGTGTTTGATATATGAGCTGGGAGCCTTCAAAATAAAGCCTTGACACAGCCCTCAGGGCACGGCATCTTGGCAGGATAGAGGACACCGGTGCAGCTCAAGCTCGGGGCGGGGGGAGGCTGGCAGGTAGGCAGGGTCGGGGCAGGTCACCACAGACCAGTGCAGGGCACATTAGGGATCTGGGTTTTATTCTTAAGAGCAATGGGAACGGGTGTGTGTCAGGGGGTGTCTCTGTGTGTGATGTGTGTGTGTTTGTACGACAGCTATGGCTGTTCGCAGTCAAGGTCACAATCCTAGGGGCCAGGGAAGGGAGTGAGGGGCCTTAGAATGAGGAGGGGAGCAGAGCCTGGCTGCAGGAAGAATGTGAGAGGGCAGCCGGTAGGGGGGACGACAGAGGCTGTGAATGACCACAAAGCCATGGAGAAGCTTGATGGAGATGCTCTCCAGATTCTGAAAAGGAAGATCCTTAACCTCTCCATCTCCCCAGTACCGTCTCCACCATCCACATCCCCCCAAAACCTGGGTCTAAGTGAGCAGGATCTTGCTCCTCAGTACTACCTTTGTTCTTCCTGGCTGGTGGGGGATGACTGAACTCCTGCATCTGTCACTGAGCTGCTGAGCACAGTTGCACACGTTGCATACTGCACAAGAGCATCTGTGAAGGGGTGCGCAAGGGCTGAAATCCAGCTCTGTTCCTCTCTCTGTGCTGTGTACCCTCGGGGCAAAGGGGGCCCCTTCTGCAATCTGCACAAGGCACAGGCCATGCTGGCAGCAGCCCTGCCCTCTCTGGGGTCAGTCTGGTCTTAGTCCCCAGCACCATAGCATCAGTGGGCACCTACTGGTCTCGAGCAGCACAGTACCAAATTCTCTGCCTCCATGAGGACTCTCTGTCCCCCAGAAGAGTCTGCATCTCTCCTCTCCTTCCTTCCACATCCCTACATGGGACGTGGGTCTTCCTTTCCCGCCAAACTCTGCCTCCTGTGCTCAACACCACTAGAGCAGCCATGAAACCTTCTAAAGCAGGAAATAATCCTGTCAAAATACTATTTCCTGGGGGCTTCCTTGGTGGCGCAGTGGTTGAGAATCTGCCTGCCAATGCAGGGGACACGGGTTCGAGCCCTGGTCTGGGAAGATCCCACATGCCGCGGAGCAACTGGGCCCGTGAGCCACAACTACTGAGCCTGCGCGTCTGGAGCCTGTGCTCTGTAACAAGCGAGGCCGCGATAGTGAGAGGCCCGCGCACCGTGATGAAGAGTGGCCCCCGCTTGCCACAACTAGAGAAAGCCCTCGCACAGAAACGAAGACCCAACACAGCCAAAAGTAAATAAATAAATAAAATTTAAAAAAAAATACTATTTCCTGGAGTGCAAAACTCCTCAAACGTTTGTCACAAGAAAACCAGGATGAGGCTAGGTCAGTAGGCATGTGTAAAAATAATGCACATCAAAGGCATTTTCTAGGCTTTTCCACATGGAAGGCTCAGCCAGACCAATCTACCTAGAAAGCTTATTAGCAGCTGTTTTAGAAAAATATGGACTAGTCATCTTTGACTCTATAAATTTCTATGCTTGTGAGAATCACTTATAACAAGAATGTATCCTTTTCTGACTTGGAAATATAAAAAACAAATCAGGAAAAGTTTGAGGTCGGTCATATGACACAGCAGCTGAAATAAAAGGTGAACGGGAGGTGGTCATTCAAGAGTCCCTTATTTTCATCATCAACTTAAAACTTGAACGATCAGGACTGATTCCTTCCCAGTGCAGTTAAAACATTCATTTTTTAAATAATATGAAAGTGACAATATAATTTCACAATGCAGAATACATTCAACAGAGTAAACAGATGGGATCTGTCAGACCCAGAATCCACTTTCAATCATTTTCCCATTTGTCCTCGAAACAGTCCCGCTAAGCAGGCACAGTTGCCTCCATGTGACAGACGGGAAGCGAAGGCTTAGAGGAAGATGAGCTTAAGCGCTAACGCGTGTTGGAGCCGGGGTTTTCCAATCCGGGCCAAATCGACTCCAGAGCCTGAATTGCTAACCACTAGATCGCACTCTCTCCTGGGGGGCGCGCAGGGGTGCCACCAAAGCCTTTTCTACGTGGAGCTCTCCGTGGATCCCACGAAATCCTTCCACCTACAGCTCAGACCACAACAAGGGAGCCCTGTGTGCTACCATTTTCTCTCTAATTATAGTTTTACAATAATTAGATGGTCCTGTTGGTGTCGGGGTCTAACTGAGTCCCGCAGACGGTTGTCAGATCCCTTCATCCTGCCAAACCTGTCTGGCTAAGGAGCCCTCGTGAAAACGAAACTATGCTAAAGAAAGAGAAAGAAAATACAAAGCATCCTTTATCTTAGAGGCCTTTGCCTACTGCTATTTACCATGTGTTTGTGTCCCCCCAAAATTCATAAATTAAAAATCTAATCCCAGTGTGATGGAGGCCTTTGGGAGGCGATTAGTTTGTGAGAGCGGAGCCCTTAGGAATGAGATTATATGAGAGACCCCAGGGAGCTGCCTCCCCCCTCCCTCCACGTGAGGGCTCCGAGGGAAGATGGCCCTCACCAGACACCAAATCTGCCAGCGCCTTGATCTTGGACTTCCCAGCCTCCTGAATGGTGAGAAATAAGTGTCTCTTGTTTAGAAGCCCCCCAGTCAAAGTCAGTGTTACAGCAGCCTGACAGACTAAGACACCTACTTCCCCCAATTTATGGTCTGATTCCTGCTAAAACTCTGAGCCAGACTGAATCTTCACTGCAGGTTAAAATAAGGAGGATTTTTGGCAGCTATAACAGCCCTGCCTTCTTCCTAGTGCCTTTTGGACGAAACGTCCCTGGTTAGAGGAAAGTGGAAACCTCATTCTGTATCACATTAGCGCTGACTCGGGCTGTGATAAATGGGGAATTAGCAGAACCTGCGGCTTAAGCGCCCCTCACCCACCGATGACGCTTCAAACTTGCTGTGAAACCTGGGGAGCGGAGCTGGGAGAAAAACGTGGCCACCTGAGTTCTGTCCCCACTGTGACTGCCTATGTGCTTATGAACAGGTTCCTTTGTTTCAGTTCCCTTATTAGTAAAATCGGTTCGTACTGGAGGGTTACCAAGCTCTTTGCAAATCTGCTGAAAAGGCCATGGCCTCCATCAAAGAAACATTTCCACCTGCCTAAGATGTTGCATACACTTTCAGAGTGTTTCCAGTTAGGAACCCCTGGGGTTCAAGTGATTGTTCAGGTTCCTTTGGGCTCTGACACTCGATCTTCCTCTGATTCTATCAGGAGGGAATGTACACCGCTCACCTCCCCTCTTCACTCCACAAAAGACCACCTCCCCAGGGTTACACTGGGCAAAATGAGATAGAAAGTCTATCCCCACCCCACCCGGGTCCCTGAGTCTGCATGCAGGAACGACACTCATCCCAATAGACACTGTGTTTATAGTTCTTCCTTTCTTTCTTAATGAAGTTAATTTTTGTTTGTTTGAGATGAACGCAAAACAAGAAATAAAGATTGGGGAGTGGAAGAGAGATTCCTTAGATTAAAAAATACAATTAGGTGTCAGATTATACTGTGACCAGGACCTAAGAGGTGACAGGCACGGTGTGGGGAGACAATGACAGCTCCACCCCGTTACTTCCCGTCACATCTGTCCCCAGGGATGTCCCTGGCCGGGGCCAGCTGTGAGCAGCGAACGTGCCCACCAAACCCATGGAGTCAAACTGGCCTTTTCAAAAGCATCCACTTCCAGTTTTTCTCAGATTGATCTGCCAACCAGATCCTGTTCACAAAGAACTGGGTAGATTCACCCCACCCTGGGAAAACAGATAAACACAATAGCCTTATCTCTGAGTATAACGTTGTATCATTCTCTCCAACAAGCTAGCAATAGATGAACAATTCAATTGTCAGGGGGTAAAAAAAGGCATCCCATGTGGCAGCAAGCCTGGTTGTCACCCTACCTATTTTCACTTTCATTAAGCCCATCACGTAATCACCCACAGTGCATTTCCTTGTCTTTGGAACGGAGTAAACATTATTTTACCCTCGGGATAAATGACCGCAGCCACCACTTCCTGTGCCCAACACATCACGCGCGCTGTCACTGATCATGTAATGTACATGATATTTTCACTATACAGTTGAGAAAATTGCCAGCATGATTATCTCTACTTTACAGACAGGAAATCAGGGCTCAGAGAGGGGAAGTAACTTACCCCAAATCACACAACAAACGGGAGGCAGGGCTAGGATCCAGGCTCAGGCTCACCAAACCTTTCCCTTCTTCCCTCTAGCCCAGCAGTTCCCAAACTTCTGCATAGGAGGATACCCTGGAGAGCTTTTAAAACTCCCAGCACCCAGGGCACACCCTAGAAATCACAATCTCTTGGGAAAGATGCAGGCATAGGTATTTTTTGAAGCTGCCCAGGTGATTTTAATGTGCGTGTTAGCGCCTGGAAGCATCTTCAGCTGCAAGTATTTGCCAAACAAGCCAAGTGCTACTCAAGCAAAGAATAAAATGGAGCAAACTGAAGACTGAGCTGAGAGTAGCTGAGGAGACACACCAGAATAAGGGAATCTGTTTTCTTTAAAGGCAATGGAACAAAGTTGATAAGAGAAGAAACTTACTTAGTGCAAGCACCAAGGATTGCAATAGGATGCTGGTTTTTAGTGACTCCATGGTTAAGGGCTGAATAAAAATGCACTACGTAAATCTCTTCTTTTAATTGGGGTTCCTTTTTGCTTCGTTCTTGGGAGGAAAGTGACTCTTTAGTTCATGTTTATTCATGTTAGAAGCTAGTCCTTAGTACAGCAGGCTCTGTGGCTGGCACTGCCATGGCCTCCAGAGTGGTAAGGAGCCTTCTGATGGCCTTTGGCAACAGCAAAGACAGTAGGGTTACAGCCAGTAGGGCATTTGTGTTAGTGCATATAAGAAATATATTCAAATTCCTTAAAAATAGGAGTTCACTGGAAAAGCCTCAATCCCCTACTATGCTAGGAAATAAGAGTTTATTTTGATGTCATCTTGCAGAACCTGTTTGAAAAATTTGATGGTCCAGTTAAGCATCCTGAGGAATTACTGCTTTTAGTTTGACTGTAAATCGAATTTTAGTTGAATGAAACTTTACTGCTTATGTCTTGGCTGAAGTCCAAGAAAGGATAATTAGCAAATGATTTGGTGGTGGTCATGCTTATACTTATCAGAGTTAATACTTTGTTTTAAGTAACATGTATTGCCTGCATAGGTCTATAGTGTTCGTCACTGAATGGAAATCCTTGGATTTCCAAAGCAAACCTACACATCACAAATCTTATAATCCAGTTAGGTAAATTCTTGTACTTAGATCTGATGCATCCTTCTATCTCAGATAAAGATAGGAGCTAATGATAATGAAATCCACAATTCACTGGTTTTCTATTGTTTTTATTTTCCTCTTTTGTATTTAATAGTAGTATCTTCCTAAGCATGCTATAACTAGACTGAAAACATTGAGTCAACCTACTTCTATGCATCTGTTTACTGTGACAAGGATCTGGGAAGACCAGCCTTGTTGTTTGTGTACTGCTGAGATGGCTCAAGGAGACATGAGGGCAAAGAATAACTTTCCATGTATTCTATCCACCCTCTCATTTTAGTCTGTCCTTCTTTCATTAAATATACATATATTTTGGAAATGAGAGATCTCTCAAGAAACTCTGAATTCGAATGGTTTAATAGTAGAAATAGCTTCTCCTGTTCTATTTATAGTTTTCCAAAGTCATTCTGTAAAGCCAAAGTCACTGTGCCTGAGAGCAGTTTGAGTTTTTCCCTCCATCCACTTACAGCTGAAACCTGTCACTTCTTGTGTCAAATTTAATGACCACATTCATGGACGGTGGTACTTGTTTCTTTGCTAAAGTTTAGGGATTTCAAAAAAGAGGGGTCCTGTTTAGGATCTGTTGCGAGGAATGTCCAATCAGAGAACCTATTTGCAAAATCTCTCTCCAGGGAACTTTGCTGCCAGGCCACGGAAATCAGATAAGTCCTTAGAAATATTATACTTTTGACTAGGGATGGTTCACTGTTGTAAGTAAACATAATGCCAAGATTCTTAAAACCAAATAAACAATAAACTGATCACTGGCTAGAAAACAGCAAAAAGATAAACTGTAAGAACTGTTTTCTTTTTTCTACAGTGGAAACGAGCTAATAAAAAACTAGTTATTTTTAGGGAAACTTGGTTGATACCTGCCCACGTGAGCCTCTTTTGCATTCAGCTTCTGTTTAATACACAATGCACACCTGTCTTCCTTTCTAACATGCAGATCTGAGTGATGTGCACAAGCCTCATTTTCATTCATTGCTTTACCTCTGATCTCAAACCAGTCCTGCGCATTTAGTAAGCACTAAATAAATATGCGCTGGACACACAAAGGAGTATTGGTATTTGGAGACAAATGTATAACATTCTAGTAAAAAGCCAAACTTTGGGGTTGGAGTCAGATAGTGTGAAGGAGTCAGGGCTTCAGCTGGGGTCAGGCCTAGGCACACAGGTGAGGGCCTCCATCTCTAGTGCTGGTGGCCACGTTCTGGGGAGGCATCTCCCCACCAGCTCTAGTGGCAGGACCACAGCATGTCCTCTCCTTGCCCGGGGTCTCCTGGTAGTCCCTGGCCAGGCCTCGTCTTGGGAAGTTTTGCTTCTCTGTGACCTCAGTGGATCTGGGTCACTCTGCCATGGCCTCCAGGCCCGCGAAGTGTGTACATGTGCTTACGTCTACACAGGCAAAGTAAAACTCTTGATAACATGGACATTTCTGGCAAAAATGACTTTCTTTCCTCCTTAGCATTTTTCTTTTTCCTGTCAGTAATGAAAGGACAGGAATGATGCAGTGAGAAGGAGGGAGGTGCCCACTGAGTGTGTTTGTTGTGGTTCTTTGTTTGCTTGACATTGTGCGGGGGACTTTTAAATATTAATGCGACTCTTTCAGGAGGATCCTTTAAGATGATATAAAATGAGAATTTGGCTCAGTCTTCATCTAGTTTTTTTTTTTATCTTTGGAATAGCAATTGCTTCTACTTGAGAATAGTTTTCTCACCCATGATCATCCAGGCAAAATTATAAAAGGTGTATTAGGTTCTTTCCTAGCCATGCAAGCTGTTAGTCTCAGCCAGCTGAAAGCCACATTTATTTCTAGGCTGCAGATCCTTTGGTGGATTTTAAAATTTGTATTAATATTATGAATGTTATGGTAGTGAAACTCCTTGCCTTGTTAGTGAGAATGACTCTAGTGTTTCCTTACTTTTTATCAAATACCTTTAATAGATTTTTTTATTTTATCATTTTCCTTTGGTCATCTTATAATATAGTCTTTATTGTAAAATAATTTTTTATTCAATTTTTTTTTAGTTCACTTGTCTTATTTCATATATTTTACTATAAAAATTTATTCTTATAAAAAATTATGAATGTTACATCTTTTTAGAAAAATATAACTGAGTATTGTACTTGGGCCTGTATATAAAGAGTTTAGATAATAACATATATATATATTTTTTCTAGTTTACAATTTTCTTTCCTAAACTGTCTATATTTGATTTGTTTGTATACTTTTGGATTAAAAAATAATTTATTTTTGCAATAACAAAAGAATGTGAAAATGAGCTTCATTTTATTTCCTTTTTTTTTTGGCTGCAGCGCATGGCTTGTGGGATCTTAGCTCCCTGACCAGGCATCGAACCAGAACCCTCAGCAGTGAAAGCCCAGAGTCCTAACCACTGGACTGCCAGGGAATTCCATCTCATTTCCTGATAGCCCATGGGTAGAGTCTTTTTCTCTGATATTTTAAAAAATGTTTTGAAAGAGATGTGTACCTCAGAAGAAATAAGAGAAGTAAACATAACATTTCTCTCAGATGCTAAAGGGTGAAGTAAGTATCTATAAAACAGTAAATATGCCCCAGTCTAAATACTGTGCCAGGATCCTTTCCTGGTAATCTTGAAGCAGTCCCCTGAAGGAAAGCCCAGCCATAAAAAGGATGTGATTTGATGCCATCCACAGAAGTGTGGAATATTCCCCAATTTTAACAAATGGATGCAGAAATAGCAAATTTAGGAAAATTACTAAAATGAACATAAAGAGACTTTCTTCTAAACAATCAAACTCAACCATTTTGACTACTTATGTTCTTCAATCATTTAAAACACAAATTGCTTTGAATATAAGTAATCATCCATGTGTAATTCCTACACGGGGACCATTATGAAACAGATGTTTAGGTTGTTTTCTTTTTCCTCTCTGAAGAATTTATTAACCACAAAGACATTGCTTAAGACCACCCATCTCATTTAAATGAGATCTCAGTATTAGAATTCAAGTATAAAACCAAACAACCCACATCAAGGATTCTTTCTAATTGTGTAAATACCAAATAGCTTCAGTTTGTCAAAGTCACCTAATACTGTCTTTAAATCCAGTTCAAAATGTTTTAAGTCCCTAGAGAATGGTGACTTTTGAAAGCTTTCCTTTGCCACAGGCTGAAGGCAGGGATGGAGTGTGGACTGTTAAATATTCATGCTGCTTCAAAAGAGAGCTTGTCCAGATGCTCAGGCAGAGAGAAGGTAGCAGAGGCTTTGGAAAAGGGAATTCATCCAGGGAACAAAAGCATCAACCTCTGCCCTTATTATGGTGCCTTGGGATTTTAAAAAGACTACTCTTCTAACAGATGGGCCCTGGATGTACACCTGATCACAGAAATGCACCTCCGGCTAAGTGCTAACACTGTACACAACTCAGTCTAAAGGACTGATCCTATTGTTAAGTTTGTTCACTATTCTATTCTTTCTCCTGCCACCACCCACTGAAAAGAACCCAGAACCTCCTATTAGGTTTTCTTTCCCCTAACTGAAGAGTTCCAAAGTCATTTGCTCATAGATGTACTAGAATGTCTATGTTGACCCCAAAATCCATGCTGTTCCTTTTTTGGGGGATGCCAGTGGGGTGGGAGCTGGGAGCTGGATGAGTGGTGTATCTGCCAATTGCAGGTTTAGTTACAAAAGAATAGAGGGAAAGGGCTCTTTTCTTATTTCCATATCAAATGCAGTAAAAGTGTCAAGCAAGGTCTACGTTTTCTACATAGGCTCACGTGTTGGGTTTCTTTGGAGTTTTTTAATTTCTTAGGACAATATTGTGGAATACATAAAAATATACTCCAACACACAACACACGGGGCAGAATCAAACAAGAAAGATGTGATTGAAAAGCCCATAGCTGGAGCCAGATTGCCCACAGCCTTCTCCAATTTTCTACTTATTTAATAGAAAATATCAAAATATATTATAACGAATCTAATAGAAAATATGGTATGATCAGAAACTGAAGAAAGCCAAGGCAGAATCCTCAAGAATTATTTTTAATCTGTGTTGTAGAATGCATAATCGAAATGCATTCAACAAATAAAGAGTAGTTGTTAAAATATAGAAAACGACAGTGATTCAATGAGAGACTGTGAAAGGCCTTAACTATGTATGTATCTCTATGTCTAGATATATGGCCATACAAATCACTTGGCTGATAGGCACAGGTGAACCACGAAAGATGCGCTAAGCTACAAAGCAAAATAAATGACTATCAACCAAAATTCGTTTCAATTTTTATTATGAATGTCCCAAGTGGCAGCATACTGTGAAAGTGTTAGGTTCTCATTGATTAAATGTCAAGAGACCACAGACTACAGCATTCCAAGCACTTTAATTTGTGACAGAGCCAAAACAAATAAAAGAATGATAAAAATATTCTTTTAAGTGTAAAGAGTGCTCATATTTGAGTTTGGCTATTTTTCCCTGCAGGTATTGTGAACACTGATAATTTCTGAAACACAAATCCTGGTCTGGATACTTGCAACAAACTTTTATAATCTCTGCCTGAATAAGAAGCGAATAAGAAACGTACTTATAAAGTATGTTGACGATACAATGTGATATACCCACTCATTGTCCCTTCCTTCCTCTCCCACTAGGCTTCTCATCTGCCACCAGGTACCCGCTGTACGACCAGGACACGAAGGCTGAAGTGAGATACTTGGAAGACTACATTGAACCTGGATTTTCTCAAAGCTGCATTTCTTTTTTTTTAATGAAAGGTGAAGGCTTTCAACATTTGAGATTGTCCAAGGAGATGACTAATAATGATGGATTAAAGCCACCAGTCAAGAACTACAGTTTATGCGTATCATGTTCAAGGAAAAAAGCCTCGATTTGCTAAAGCTATGGTTCTAGTAATCTGTAGTTGCAACACAACACGACATTTCCCCCCGAACGGTTTCCTTGCAATCTGTCCTTTTCATCACTGGTACAGGATGATGCTACAGCTGGAGTTTGTTGCCATTTATATTCCAAAAAAAATTCTGGTCCTGTGGAAGTGTGTATCTCTTACAGATGCAATACTGTTCGTCTGAGTGGATCCTCAAAAAGAACAATTATGGACTAGAAACTCATAGAGTTTGTGTTTAAAATTTATAAAATTAAACCTGCTCCAACAGGTAATACAGGGAGGCATGCTTGCAACCTCTGGATTCAATCAGAAACAATGCCTGAGAGCACAGAGCCTTCAATAGGTAACGGCGGGTTCCTTTTAACGCTTCCTTAAACAAGATCCGATGTGATGCACATTGGAACTTTGAAGCACGTCTCATTTATGTCTACAAGGCCTGGGACACAGGAAGCTGCCCGAACTTCATTCATCATCTTGCCTGTTGACAAAAGGAACAATAACTGGTCATCACTGGTCAATGGAATAACTTTTCCTAGTTGTTTTTTTCCAAGATAATTCCTAAAGAAGAGACGGTGTGAATACAACAGCAAATGTTTCAATGTTTGATGAATTTCTGTGCTCTAAAATGCCATGCCTTCCTCCAGTGGAACCGGAAGAACCGGAGCGTTCATCGCTCTCCTCGGGGGGGAATGGGTCAGGAGAGACCCCTGTCTTGGAGGTCAGCATGACTAGGCTCCAGGCGAGATTCTGCCAGTAACTCACAACGTCACCTAACCTTGCTGGGCCGTGGTTCCTTCACGTATACACTGAGGACTTCAGTGGATGAGGTCTAAAAAGCAAGCCACCGACTAACTTTTAATGGGTCCATGTGGTCCTGCCTTCGTGGCTCCTTAGAGAACACACCCAGGTAGAACCATTTCCGACTGTGGCAATGGTTAGGCTTACAAAACCCCTGCGTCTGGGGTGCCTACCATCCTAGTTTAGACTGGTGACGAGAACCAGCTGAACTACCAGAGAAGTCGCGACATATCTATTAGCATGTGAAGTCAATAAAGATCTTCTTAAATGATGATGTCATTAAGCTCTATGGGTGTAAAATTCTGAAAATACATATTTCCACAGCTTTTAGTGTCTTAAGATCTAAGAATTGTCTCTTTATTTGGGGTAGCTACTGGTTTCCTTAAATTAAGAAATAATTATGTAAAAGTTGAAAGATCCATTAATAAGTATAACAACATGGACGCAATCTGTAAGAGCACAGTACCTAGCCCTAAGATCCAACTAGTTGGACTAGTTTAAGTAATTACTTCAAATAACTTTACAAAGACATACAAACTGGCAAGCAGAGATGGGACCTAGACACGGGAAGTGTGACCCTAAAACTGAAGTGTTTAACCACTATGCAAACTACCTCACCATGCCTTGTTAAAATGATAATGAATTGGGACTGTAAAGTTTACTGTGACTTTCACAGCTGTCATAGGTACAACCAGGAATTAGGTTCAATATTTGGAAATTTCGGGCCATTAGTTCCCATTAGTAACAAAATGATAAGCTTCAACAATTGAAAAACTTTAGCAATTTTGATTTGATCTTTATGCTTCGGAGGCTGGTAAAACTTAGATGCTGCTGAAACAACCGTTCATATCATATCATACTACTATATTGTGTCATTATTATATTATATATGTATATAAATATATTAAGGCATCATGGCTGTCATGTGGGGCAAAAAAAAGCTTAATAATTTTTTTCATCTTTCTACTGTGACTTTGGCATAAGGGGAGACACAACTTTGTGAAATGTGTGAATGATTCACACAAAACGAAACGGGCACCAAGATATCATCTATTACTTGGATTATTCTAAGTGCTTTGCTAATGAGTTTATCCTTCAAATGCTGGCATAAAAGCTACTCAAGAAAGAAAACGACAATGAAAATAAGCTACAGTGCTAAAGGGACAGAGCCATTTTCTTAAATCTGGATAAGATTTGCTGTAATACAATAGGGTTGCTGTCCAGAGTAAACCAGCATTCGTGGGATAAAAGGCATAGAGACCCCAGTGGGGAACAAAAGGGAAAAGACACAAGTTTACTCAAATCGTGTGGTGGGGAATGAGAATCATCCACGAGAATGATCTAGTAACACATGCACGTATATCAACACAGACTAAATTTCTGGGTTTCTTTGTTGCCAAGTAAGAGAAATAAAGATTGCTGTCTTGACAAATGAACTCGAAATAAACAAACAGTAAGTAAAATTTATTATGGAATTCTGGCAAGTATTTTTATGACCGTGGCTTTCTGGGCTGTGATAGCGTATACCGTAAGTGCCTGATGCAATCGCTACAGGAGCGTGTACAGTAAACCGCTCCATCACTGGAGAAGGGGGACATTAAGACGGAAACATCAAGTTCTCGTGCAAGTAACAGTACAGAGGGCCGGAGATGACGGTAGCACAGCTCATGCTTGGACAGCACTTTAGTTTTCAAAGCCCCTTCACATGTATGAACTCTCTGGCGTGAACGTATAATGGGGACCCTGCCGACATGAGAGGCGGCTAAGGTTTGAGGGTTAGGGGACCTACCTGGCGTTACATGGGTATGCGGGTCACTGAGTCACTGGGCAGAAGGAGGACCAGCTCCTTCTCCTCTAGGTGCCACCTCTGGCTGGTAACCCTGAATAGCGATGAATCCACTACTTACTATAATGCATCTCTTCTGCATTGTTTTGTTCCTACTCTTATCCCTCATATATTGAGTGTCTTATAAAGAACACCCTGCAAGCGAGACCTAACCACCTCCACAAAGAAGCTGGGTTGGGGGAAACGCCTTGCCCCGTGTTACAAGGCACCCAGCAAATAGCAGAGTTAGGACTCAAAGCCGCGGCAGCTGCGGTCCCCCAGCTCCAGCTCATTTCGCGGCTACGCCGCTGCGGTACGCGCTGGGCCACAGGGCAGAAGCGTCTACGCGTGCTGTGGAGTCCCATCTTTACATGGCGAATCCAACACGAGCTTCTGCGTCTACAGTCTAGTCACAAAGACAGACACCACCGCTCCCCCCAAGACTTGCCACCGAGTGGCACCGTGGGCAGGACGGCTTATTCCAAACTCCTTAACTAGAGAGGTTTTGTGAAGAGCGTTCTCACTTCTTCAGGGATCACTCTTTGTTAGCAGTGATCAGTGTGCTGCATAACTGCCCATGATATGGGCTCTCATTTCATAGCAAATGACGAGTAGGAGGCCAAACACGGCATTTTTCAATGAGAACATGGTACGAAAAAAAATTTTTTAAGTAAACTGAGAGGTAGCAGTGCCCGGAGGTAGAAGTAATACCTGGAAGGTAACTGTAAAAGTTCTAGAACCAGTTTTCTGCAGCTCAAGTTGCCATAAATGAAGCATTTGCTGCAACTGTCCTTAATTTTGAAATGCAGTTATTCTTTTATAAAATGGGCACAATGAAGGCGAATTGACTTGGGAGGCCCCTCATGCAGCTGTAACTCACTGGGGGGTCCCACTGCTTCCAGGTCACTGACGTACACGTCTCACTTAACCTACGCAAACAGCCCTGCCAAGCAGACAGATTCATTAACTTCACGTTGCATATGAGAAAATGATGCTCAAAGAGGTTAAATAACCTGGGAAAGACGACACAGCTAGAAAGCAGCTGAGACTGGCTTTCAGGTTAAGTGTGCCTCATGCCCAAATTATCTGCCTTTCCTCACACATCCCTGAGCTACACACACAAGAATGGTCACCCCATACAGGGACCCGTGGGCCACACGGCTGCTGAGGGGCCGGCAGGGGAGGTCCAGCTGCTTCCAAAGCAGCCATACCCTTTCTTACCCGTGGAAACCTGGCTCTAGAACCAGTGGCCAGGCTTCCGTGAATACAGGGCCACAGAAGGAGGAGGGAATCAGGACAGGCAGGAATAACCACAGGTGAACCAACAGCAGGGAGAAACAGGTATTAGGTTAACGTCAGTCACAGCATAGAGGCTTCTGTGGTCTCTTTCCCATTCTTCCTCCTTCAGTAAATGTGATCTGATTTCCAAATAACCTATTAGCGACTGAAAATTACCTACAGCTTAAAGAATCACTTCTAAATTACTGTTGAGAAAGAGACAAAATCTACAGAGAGGCTCTGAGCCCTTTATCATTAACCTTCATTTCTTGCCCCAGGAAAAGTCTCATCAGAGTAGCCAGCGATCGGCCAAGCTGACGGACCGGAATACACCACCCTGTCTCCTGTCCTCCACAAAAGGAGGAGGCGTGTGAAGCCAGGGGAAAGAAAACCTACCCAGGGTATGATCTGTCCCGGCACTGATGCTATTGGATTAACCACCAGTGGGCTAAATAGGGAGGAGATAGAGCAATACCAAGAAAAACCAGGTCCTTTCAAAAGACTTTCAGATCCAAGCCTCAGCCAGCCTGCCTTGCCACGCTGAAGGGAAGGTGCCAGAGTTATTCATGGATGCCAGGCCCCCATCTGCCTCGGCCAGCTGATCTGCTTGGTCAGCCCATATGGGAGCAGGACGGCTGGCACAGATCTAAAAGTAGCAGTGTGTGCAGACATGTTCTAACAGAATTTGCTAAATGTTTTATTGTTCTACAAAAACCTACTTCAAATGTGTGGAGCCATGTCCCACTAGATGAGAACAGTATGAAGTCAGGTCTTCCCAAGAATCAGGTGTAAGAGTAATTAAAACAAAAGAAAGGGAACGATTTCCTATTACGGAAGTTCCTTTCTACGATGGGGGATACCCAGGGCTCCTCTGTTAAATGGAGATCACGTTTTGTTTCCTGCGTCCCGCCTACACATGTACGGTGCATACCCTTTTTTGGATTCCCCAAAGAAGCTATGTAATTCCAACATAATAGAAAGCAGGGTCATATACATTAGTGCTAAAACAGACCTTGGGAATTGCAGGGCACAAAATTCTCCTCTTAAACATTAGAAATCTGAAGCTCAGAGGTTTCCCGCTTGCCCATGGGCACACAAAGGCTGGGAATCTAGCTAACGCTCAGATTTCTTGTCCTACCATACACTGTATGCCCTACAGCGTCCTTTATTCATTTAACTCAAATCTCTCAGATACTAAATCCTGGAAAATTACGCCGCTTGGCAGGAATGATCCAAATATAATACGGACTTTTGAACGATCCAAATATAACAGAGACTTCGGGTCCATGATGGACTGAGCTGTCGCCAGAGGTGCTGAGATCCAGCCTCATGTGCGCTGGTGGGCGGGAGGCACAGGGTCTCAGGGTCCAGCAGAACCCTCCAGCGAGCTCATTTATGGCAAGGCAGTTCAGCATTCTGGCTAAAAGTGTGCCCTTTGGAATCGGACCCATCGGTGGCCTTGCAGCTCTGAAGTTGCTCCTTACTGGATATGCAATCCCTGGGCAAGTTCCTTAGCTACTGTGAGTTTCCTCAACCGTAAAATGGAGATGACTACCCACCACCAAGGCCAGCTGTGGGGAGGATGTGAGGGGCTGCGTGGGAAGTGCCCATCGCAGAGGAGGCAGGAGGTATGGAGACTCCCGTTTGCCAGCCGTCTTCTCAGGAGCCCTGGCGACGCAAGGGGAGAGCAGAGATGCTGGCTGGTACTTGGGTTTTAGGAGCGAGGCTGACGTTTGCCATTCCCTCTGCATGGAACGCTCCCTTCTCTACCTGACAGTGTTCAGTCAGCCACTGAAAATGCGCTACTTGACGGCTGCCTCCTTGCAAGGCCTTCTGCATCAGTTGAGGCCCCGCCCCTAGGCCCCCCTTGGTCCACACCCCCGGAAGGGCCTTGCTCTCATCCTCGTCTTCTCCCTCCCTTCCTGCACTATGAGCGCTGCCATGGCGGATTGAAAAAGCGAGTGAAAGAGGCCCACAGCCCCTCGCCTTGCTCCTGGAGGCGCCAGTGGTTCTACGGCCCACACGCTCCACGCCACTCTGGCCGTTACAGAGTCAGGGCCCTTCCTTTCTCCACTCTGCTCCCAGCAGCCAAACTAGCCTCCCCCTTCTTCCTCCACCTCCCAACACTTCTCTCTCTCTCTCTCTCTCTCTCTGGGCCACTCCTATTCGGAGGAGAGAATTGCTACGAGCAACAAGGAATCAGTACTTGTATATATATATTTTAAAGTCAAAGCTTATGCCCTTGCTGAGGTACAAGAAAAACAAAAACAGTTTCTGTGAACAACTCACATGTGGCCTGACAAGTCTGTACGCTGACACCTTGACACCCTGAACTTTGGGGCAGTGGGTAGGAGAGGTGACAAGCAGCAGACTGAGAAAGAGGGAAAGAACGGGTTATCACAGGTGCCGTTCTGGGACCTTAAAGCCGGCTGCCAGCTGCGAGGGCCGGGAGGACCAGCCTGCGCTCCAGAAGAGCAAGGCCAAGGCCTGTCTTTGCCACTTGGCACGGGGCTTCTCAACGGACATTCAACGCTGAATGAAGGTCTGCATGGACGGAAGCGGAATAACCCCACGCAGCCATCCTGGAAATATAAAGTCTACCCAGCTAAACCCTTAATCCTCCTAGACAACTTGTATAAAACAGCCTATGACATTCATCCTGCGGGCAGTGGAATCACCTCGACTCTTGGAGGCCCTTAGGCTGGGGGCTGAGGCTAAGAGCTCATGAATTTTACATGAGAGCTTGCTCAAGACAGCGCTCCTTCTAGCTTAAAGGTTAAAAGGTTTGACTTTGGGTTTCCAAGAACAGATACTGTAAGATTAATGAGTGGCAGGTCACATGACGCACTGCCCTCAGTTTTAAAATTGTTACGTTCAAACTATCCATAGTAGGATGTATTCTTCCCCTCCCCCAACCTGGAGCACAAACTATTAACATGTATGTATTCAATAAAATTAAACCCATCAGATAAAAATTTTTAGTAATTTAAAAAGTTAATTTTAAAAGACTTCCAGTATTTTGTACTGGCATACCACCTTTATGCATAAAGTATGCTCTAGAAACACAGGACCTTAATTACATCTTATTTTTAGAGTATTGCAAGAAGTTGGTGTTTAAAGAAATCCTCCTGTTCATCTTTTTTGTAGGGTAAAGGAACTTTTGAAAAGTGAACAATCATCCACTTTTTCAATTTTCAATTTTCATATATCCAGTTTGCTTAAAGCAAATTCAATCTGGTGTCCTCAGCTGTCTTCACAATTGGAGAGACTAGATGGCCACCCAGTTGAGCAGATGCTTCGCTTTTTTTTTTTTTTCAATTTGCAAACTGGATTAGTGGCAGAGAATTGACATGACTTAGTCAAGGAAATGACGAGGCACTCACTTCTCTTGGATGCCAGAACATACGACCCCAGGAAAGATGACCATGGGAATTCTCAGGACAGGGACACCCTCTCCCAGCTCCGAGGAACAGCAAGCCCTGGAGGAGCAAAGGCCCTGGGGTTGGAGGGGACAGGCAGCCAGGAAGAACACACCCGGGACCACGCCTGGCCTTCTGCACACGCTGTCCCTCTGAGTGGGCTCAGCAGTGCCTCCGTCAGATCTTTACTTTGTATGCATACACTTTAACTCCTTACCCAGAACAAGCGTTTAAAATCGGGAATTGGCTGTTTCAAAGAATCACCAGGAAGGTAAGTGAACGAAATTAAAGAAAGACAAAAAAAGACAGACTATTACTCCTCAAGTGCATTTGACGGGGCATAGCTGGAAAATGCTTTCATGCCTGTTCTGATAAGTTATCTGAGTTATGTCCATCTGTCTTCATTTTAGTCTCTCTCTCATGAGCTCTTAAAATGACTAAGACAGGAAGAGCGGCTCCGCATCCATCGGGGAGGCAAGGTGCGGGATCAG
The DNA here is from genome assembly GCF_949987535.1 of Balaenoptera acutorostrata. Lineage (NCBI taxonomy): Eukaryota > Metazoa > Chordata > Mammalia > Artiodactyla > Balaenopteridae > Balaenoptera > Balaenoptera acutorostrata. Next base: position 12,347,877 of record NC_080077.1, read on the forward strand.
CAAACGCAACAGCTGGGGTCATGTTTACACTTAAAGCCACAGAGCAGAGAGGACACACTAAGACTCCTGCCAGCTACTCCATACCTAATCGACATCAGCTTGCGCCTGAGGTCCCCTCAGCGCCTCAAGTAGTAACTCTGATATGAGGAAGGAACACTGCACTAGAATTGCTTTTTTTTTTTTTTTAACAGAATAGCAGTTTTCAGGAAAGCACAGTGTCTTCTTTTAACAAGCTCACAGAGATTTCCAAACATGATCCAAGTTAATGAACCACTAATAGACATTCTTCTACAAACACAACACAGTCTCAGGAACATCTGTCTTGGCTTGGGCAGATCTGAAGGCACAGAATAGAAAGGGAGGAGAGTTTTTTTAATGGGTGGCTTTCCATAGTCATACTCCTATGAAGTCCAGGTTGTGGGATAAGAAAGTCCCTTCACGTGCAGTGTTTGAGAGCTGATATGCACCGCATCTGCACCCCACACGCGCTCAGGAGGGGCTGTGACATGGACCCTCCCAGGACCCGTCTCATAATCCCCGGCCCACGGCACCCCCATTCATCCAGCTGTCCAGCGTCCTGGGCCTTTACACAGAAGACCTTAGACATTTATTTGTGAGGCACCTCTCAGATATCCGCAAGCCCCCAAAGTACAAATCCCATTACAGTCTGTAATTTCCCCCTAAAGCAGGTATGCAGTGATGAGTAGAAAAAGGCCGAGTGGAGACACAGATGACTGCAGTGACCAGGGTCCACTCACCACTTGAGACACACTGCCCCGCACGCGTCCTGCAGCCAAGGCTGTTCACATCTGTGCCTTAGTAAAACTACAGATTATTACACGCTATGAGTCGGCTTGGAACAGCCAAAAGCAGACACTTAGAGCCACAAATGACAAGGAACCCCAGAATTAGCTCGTAACCCGTCTCCTGTTTTTCAAGCTGTGCGAGTCCACCGTGTGAGACACGGGAATGCCGAGTAGAAGCCGGCTTTTCCCCATCCCTGAGGGGACCCTGCAGGCCCCTGCCCCGCAGACAGAGTCTGAAAAGCCACAGATCTAACGCTTACAACTTTGGTTTGGAAAGATTTGTTCTGAAACGATTTTAGGCGCTACCAATGAATCAGGTCAAATTAGGGGCGCTCGAAATACCACCTGCCCCTGATCCACACGAGAACTCCTGAGGACTCCCTAGGATGGACCTCTCTTCCTGTCAACTCAGGGGCCATCGTCTTGATTGACATCTTCTAAGGCCCTGCGAGATTTCTTTAGGCCTTTTAGGAGCCAGATCCTTGTCAACGTCAAGCATCACATTTTGGGAAACTGAAATGTTTCCCTGGGAATGAATTCCTCCCTAAAATTACAATGGGTATTGAAGGAAAGCTCGATCCACTTAACAAATAATAATTCAAGATGAAATAACCTCTTTCATTTAGGTAGTCGTTATACAAACATCAGAAATACAAGCTGATCCTAAATAATCTCTTTCTCTTTAAGTCTCTCCCTCCTTTCCCCCAATCACATATACACTGAAAAACAGGCCACAGAAAACTTCCAAGTTGTAGGTACTTTTATCATTTGTATACAATTGGTAAGGAAACTATTAAAGTAAATGAACTCCCTGTGGCCCCCGAAGAAGAACGGCACTTACCCAGCACCGTTTACAATGACGGGTACAAAGCAGGGTAAATCTGATCGAAAGTTAGGACAGGGCTAGGTGTTCTTGGCATAAGTGGCTTGGCCGGGAGACAGGAGAACTGAAAACAAAATTCTAACAGGTCCCAGGACAACCTGAGAAGAGCCCCGACTATCAACTATTTACAGGAAAGTATTACACAACAAGAAAATGATGTCCATTTTGAGACAGCCAATTTTACAAGTTTGCTATTCAGTTGTCTCTTTACATCTTCAAAAGAAACTGTTACTTACTTTTCAAGCCACCTACCACTAAACACATCCAAAAGCCTGTGTCCTCCCTGGCAATTTCTGAGAAAATACTCCAGCCTCTTTGGACAGCCTTGCCCTTAACTAATTATCCTTTTCCTTCAATGACTGCTTGAACTCAGCGAACCTTTGTAAACCCTGCCAAGGGAGCCCAAATGGGCTTGTAAACCCGTCTCATTGCAGCGGGGAGAAGGGGAAATGAGGGTTTGTGTCACCTGTGCTAGGTGCCAGGTGTGAGGCGGGCCTGGACCTTGGTCCTTCTCCCCACCTTTAAGCAGCTGTCGCCTCCTCAGCTCGTGCTGCTACGGCAAGGTGGAGCCCACACTTGAAACCAAAGTCCATCCTCTTCCCTGTGATGTTGCCTCCACAGAGGACTGCATTTCAACCCAACAGGGGTCTCCAGCTGTGTGGTGATTGATGCTTTAGGTGCAGGTCAAGTGCCAGGAAACTTCTGCCAGTCTGTAAGCCGAACCCAGCCCGACAAAGTGCTTCTCTGCATCAATGACCCACAGCTGAGTTTGTGATGCCAGCGAAGCACATGTGAGCAAATCATCTTGAGAAGGTCTATTCGCCAAAAATTTTGTCAAAATTTCTGGCTTTCTATCTCTCTGGAATTATGACAAACTACAATTTTTTTTTTTTTAAACTTGCTATAGCTCACACTTTGGAACACCTCCCAGGATGCTTAATAGAGTGTCACTCTCGAGAAGTGGTCCAAGGTTTACACAGTAGTAGCTGGACTTACACCAACACATCGGAACAGGGCACAGAGTCATGACACAGGCGAGAAGGCAGCCCATGACTAGTGGTTTTAATAACATAAATCTAGAAGGTCCCAGGCAACAGGAAAATGGGCATTCACATGCTACTCTTTTGTTTGCATTATACTCAAAATAACCATGCTTCAGGGATCTCAAAAGTGCTGACCATAGATAGACAGATACTTGACTGCAACCAAAAGACCCAAATAAATATATCTATTCACTTATTTCTTATTTAAGAAAAAGAAATGAAACTCAAGTTATAATTTGGTAGTTTTTGGTAGTGTACTAGGGTTTGTCTTTAAAACAATTTCTACCTATACTCAATTACATTTCAAAGTAATAACTGAAAAATTATCTCGGTGGGTACTATGGTATATTCTTTATTTTTGGTTTATTCCAACTGTGCCTCAGGCCTCTGATATGATGTTTCTTAAACTGCCTAAGCAATTTTTACAGTTAAGTAACAAGTAAACATTTGGTGGTGACTAGAAACTGAAAAAGATATTCTCATTTCTCATTTATGTGATCCTCTTGTGTTGTCAAAAAGCTTTTCATTCATCTATTTCAATGGTCCTGCCAGTGGAGTTAGATGGATTCCCATTCTGTCTTGTTACATGTAAAAATGAAACTGTCAACTCACTATCAATGACATCCGTCCTAGCAGTTAGGTGAGCTTTTACTGAGCCATCCCTAGCTCCTCAGAAAGGTCCTCTTTGAGTCCAAGGTATTTTTTTCTCTTTCAAAGAAGTAAAATAAAATCCACAACCCTCCTTTTTTAACACTACATCTAGCCCACCCATCTTCAACCTCAAAGTAAATCTGCAGTCAGCTAAGAGAGGTGTCTCAAGTCATGTCTTAGGTTTAGTTACAATAATGAAGTCCAAATCTGCAAATTACCTGTTTTAAATAATCAATCAGAAAGGATTCAAGGTTATCCGTGTAACAGTCCTTATCACTCATATTCAATATGTTTTGTCGAGCGGGAGAAAAAGAGCAGAGGTTGGTGGGGGTGCGTTGCATACATCAGTATCACCTTTCATATGTATTTCACTCAAAGGAAGGTTCTGAATGAACCATGGCTCCATCAGTGGTGCTATACACTGGGGGCAAGGCTGACATAGAGCTGATTTCTTTTAGGAGAACTGTAAAGAACACGTAAACATCCTAACTTATGGCAAATCAATATATATCAGGGACCTAGGGGGAAGGGTTGTCAAACTTAGCAGATGAAAATACACAAGAAGTAATTTTTAGTATGAGTACTTCCCAAATTCTGCGCGGGACATATTCATACTAAAATTCCTTGTGTACCTGAAATTCAGTTTAATTGGGCATCCTGTACCTTACCTAGCACCCTACCAGGGAGTGGAGTGGGTGGGTGCCTCAGAGACACCGAGCTGGCATAAGAGGTTGTGTTCATGTCCACAGCCAGATGGGCAGTCTAGACCTGAAGATGTCTGTCAGGACTGTGAGAATACTCCCGTTACAAGTTCTCTCCTTTGTCTCCCTCAGATAATTACTACGAGCTTCCCAACATGCTGTTCTAGGAGCGGGAGACAAAGCGCTGAATAAAGCACTGTCTCTGTCTTCAGGCTGCCTGCATGCCCGGAGAGAGAGAATTAAACAGACAAGTGAACAGAAGTGTGCTGTTAAAGAAAACCGGGTGGGAAAAAAGAGAGTCACAGGGAATGGGGGGGTTGGGCACTGTTTCCTACTGAGTGCTCTTTAGGCTTTCTCTAAATTAGGACAGAGAGAATGTGCGAGAGAGAGGGTGAGGAGTGTGGAAAATGAGAGAGAGGGTGTGTGGCGGGGGGAGAAGGGGAGAAAGACAGAGGAGTGGTCACCCGACATTCCCAGAGCAAAGCACTCTGCAGCGGCTTAGCGTAGAAAAGCAAGAGGCTTCAGGACAATCCTACAGCACCTGAAACCAGCATCCTAATTGATGGAGAAAGCGCCTGGATTTAAGAACACCCGCCCAGGGCTTCCCTGGTGGCGCGGTGGTTGAGAATCTGCCTGCCGATGCAGGGGACACGGGTTCGAGCCCTGGTCTGGGAGGATCCCACATGCCGCGGAGCAACTGGGCCCGTGAGCCACAACTGCTGAGCCTGCGCGTCTGGAGCCTGTGCTCCGCAACAGGAGGGGCCGCGATGGTGGGAGGCCCGCGCACCGCGATGAAGAGTGGCCCCCGCTTGCCGCAGCGAGAGAGAGCCCTCACACAGAAACGAAGACCCAACAGAGCCAAAAATAAATAAACAAATTAATTTAAAAAAATATATATATATATGGTATTTAATTTAAAAAAAAAAAGAACACCCGCCCATCTACTAGGGGGGAAGTCGACAGCTCACATTGTTTACAAATTGCAATAAGAAGGTACATCCGTGACCAGGAAAACAGCTCCCTCATTTCCTAAGGGCATGTCCATTTTGGGTCAGGAGGAATGTGTGACCAGGAAGAGAGTGCGGATGCTAAGGGGACCAACACTCCCCATCAGAGCAACTGGTGGATCGCTGTCTCCACCTGGGAACGTGTTGGAAACAAAGTTCCCATGGCTTCTGAAGCCCTTCCCCTGTTCAAAAGGACAAGGACAAACATCTGATCTTAGGTCACTGCAGCACCGACCAGAACCAGGGACCTAGCCATCATTTATCAGTTAGTTAATGACACTGGGCTTTTGGCTTGCACCCAAAGTTCTAAGGAAGGATTTTCCTTTTACATTTACAATAAATAAACTAATTTTTAAAAAAATTCAAAATATATTAAAATGTCTCTCCTTAACAACTTGCCTACATGATTTTTTTTTTCAAGAATTAAGGAAAAACTGCAGCTCACTTTAACCTGAAAGAATTGCTCTGCTCTTTGGCACGGAGAAGCATAGATATGCAGATTAGGCCCTGCAGTTTCATTGTATCTCCCTCTACCTTTCAGTCAAATTCCTCCCTGAAGGATAATAATGGGTCTCATGAAACGAACCAGGTTGAAATTGATGCCCTTTTCAAACAAGATTACCCAAACTTGTCAGTTTTGAGTCATACAACTAACAAGAAGGAGACAATCTCAAATAGCACATATTTCACAGCAACAATTTGGAACTGGCACGTGATACACTGGGTAACCACAACTACAGGCAAGTACAAAAGAACCAGAAGCACAGAACCTCAAGCCCATAGGGGCTTACACGTCATCAGACGGATGTCTACTTGGATCTCTGAGTTGTCTGACTTCCCTGAAAGTGGCCCGTGTCCAGTAGCCTCTCCAGTGGCTGGGCCTCTCTCCTGAGGTTTCCGCTTCTACTTGGACATCTCCAAGGGCAGGAAGCCCAGATCTGTGCCCTCTGGTGTTACAAGGGACAGTCAATCCTTCAACTGTGCTTCCCTTAAGCCAGTGGCCATAAAACCGCTCAAATGTTCTCCAAGATGATCACCTTAGCCCTCACTCAAAATGTGTCCCTCAGTGTATGGAAACGAACTGAATTTAAAACTTCAGATGTGATGAGATTTGTCTGGGAGAGGATGACACTGCCCAGGGTGACCACGCGTCTCAGCCTGAACAGCATCCTTCTGCTGCAGACGCCGGAGCTCCCTCCACCCCTGATGGTCCCGCGGGTCTGTGCTGACGCACCCACTCTGAGCTGACTGGCACATGTGTCCAGCAGTGAAGTCTAACTCCCAAAGACCCTCTGGTTACTTGCCCCACCCTCTTCAACTTCTACATGGGAGCAAATATGACTAACGTAAATGGGCATAGAGTGGACCTGAGCCCCAGTGCCCTAGTAACCTCATTAACTAACTAACACGAATACTACTTGGGGAGTTTTCCCAAGTATAGTCTAACAACAGATATTGATTATATGTGCATGATACTAACCTTAAGTGCACAAACTGGAGACATGGACTTAAAGGAATCTGGAAATTTCTCAGGCATGCTAAGAAACCTATCCAAGGCTACACAGTTACTGACAGAGTCAAGGACTACAATCTAAATTCTGATTTTTAAAAACTGAATTTAATCTAAGTTGTTTTTAGATAAACTCTTGAGTTAATTTAAATAGCTTAATTCTAGTGAGGCAAGGCTGTTTGGAAATCAGATGTTTACAGTATATAGTATAAAAAGGAACACTTTTTCTCAGTTGAACAGTTATGGAGATTTATATGCATATTTTATAGTTTAAGAAAGTTATATAGATCAATGGTTTGGCAGCTGGCTGAAATAATTCCATATTTTAAAAATCTGGAGGGTGCATCTGTTAGCAGTTTTGAGTTTCTACCGCAGACTAACAATTTGGTGATAGCAAGCTGTCTTCCAATTAATGTTCCAGAAAACATTTTATTTCAAGATTTTTGGAACCAGAGCCAAGATTTTCTGGGACGTGGTTATATGAAGCATCATTGTAGTTTCTGCCTTTTATAAATCTTTCACATCTAAGCTTAATAAGCAGAATGTCTTGAAAAATGTTTTGTTTGCCTTTCTAAAAAAGCTTAACCGAGACTCTTTAATAGGCAACCTGCCTTTAATCTTTCCCAACCTATTGGATAAAGTCGTAAAAACACTTAAAACCACATCACATTATATTTACATCATTCCCTTTCTCAGCATTATGCAATTTCCCTTGCGTTCTGCCCTTAGCAAACTTGGAATCAGACTTTACAAACATTCACCCTCCCAAAGAGGTTCACTTGGTTCTCTTAGGCTGGCTTCCCTGTCCCCCAGCCGTCCATCTGTCTGTAAAATCACAGCCGCTACCACCTTCAGAACTCACGAGACGAACTGTCCTTGCAGGTAAATCCCTCTCAGCCACCAGACCTGGAGCCCATGGAGTCACGTGCTTCACACGGGGTACATATTTGGCTTCTCTCCTTTCCTGCCTTCTGCTACTACTACACTCAGAGCTTCTAAATAGACGACGGTGCCTAAAGTAAACAAAGCCTAAAGCCAAACTAATGACCAATACGTACTCATTCTTTACAGTTAACAACGTTTCCTTTTTCTATACTATATCTCGAACAATGACATAGAACATCTGAAAATCTATACTAAGGCATTTCTTTTCGTTTGAAAACTGAAAATATGGTAGAAGAAGCCTCACACTCTGGCACTGACATTCTACCTGGTCCCATAGCTTTCGGTTTAGAAGCCATTAGCTATATGAGACTGTGAGTTTTGCGGATATGGATGGGGCTGACGTCTCATTCAACCTCGTATCAACTATAAAGCCAGTACAGGGTCGTGCCCCAGGTCCCAATAATTATTTGGGGGAATGCCTAGAAGGCTGGGCAGGACGTTCTTTGCTCTCCTTGGATGGGAAAGAGAGAACAAAGAAGCAGATAAAGAGAGTATGTGTATACACAAGAGACTATTACTAGAACCAGCACAAATACAAGCAGTGAAATACAGAGGAAACGGGAAGCGTGGTGTGTGTATTAACCTCTTGGAAAGGAAAAGCAGGAAGTGAAGTGTCTTTTTTACATGCTGATCCAGGCCCACACAGGCCACCATGGACAGCACAGTAGCTTTAGAGAGCAGTGGGCAGGGGAGACGTTTTAGGTAACTGGTCATCTGGTCTTTGGCACAATCGACGGTCAGATGCCTACAGCTCTCAGAGTATTTAACTGCCAAATATACACAGGCAGTAAAAAACTATAATCATTTTTGTCAGTTTTGCTGCTGAAGTTGTTTTCTAACACTATGCACAGCAGCACAGAACAGGCATGGGGGCACATTCACTCTTTTCGAACTCCAAGTTGGGATGTGCATTTTTACCATTAGAGGAGACCAGAACCTGTGTCCACTGAAATGCCTGCAACATGCGACGGGTACTGAGTGTCTCTGTGCTCAATGAATGGTTTCGTACTAAGTCCTGAACGCTGCGGATGCTCTAGGGCTACTGCAGGTGGCCATGGTGGAAGTCTTCCTACACTCTGCGGCCACAGATGCTCTGTGCTTGTAACACTGATTATACAAAGCACAGGTTTAATGCTGACGTGCTGGCTGCATGGAAAACCCTGGGTGACGATGGTCTCATCAGAGGTGACATCACTGACAGAACGCTTGCAGAGCATGTGCTAGGCCTGTCTCCAGAGCAAGGCCTCCTGTTAGCCTCACATGTTTACAAGACAGGTGTTAAGGCTGCCTCGTGGATGAGCACGGTCTCAGGTGTGATGATTGCGTAAGGAAGGTGTCAGAGCCAGGATTCGAGCCCCAACTTCCAACGCTCTTTTCACTCTATCCCAGCTACCTGTGAAAGCCCACCTCCCCACCTTCGATTGGTAGGAAACTATTGATTAAAATTACACACTATCATAATAAAAAAAAAAAATTACACACTATCTCCTTGCTCCAAACTAGAGGGATCGTGGCTAAAGCACTACCATTTGAAAAGCAGGCAGAGGAATAAGAATTCCCACAGTCAGTTCACCACCTCCCCGCCGCTGAGTGGCTCCTTCCTTCTAGAAGAACAGGAAGATAATACTGCTACACATAATCTGTTGGCTGACATTAAACACATCTATAGCTTGTGCCCCCCTCATTCTTCAAGCCCTTTCTCTCAAGGCTTACTGTACTGTGCGCTCCCAGTGACCTCCTGATGGACACAGCCGCCCACCTGCGGTCGGCCCTCACGCCGCTGTTCCCGCCCTTCCCCAGGGGGCCTGGGAGCCACTGGGCTGTGTCTTCCAGCGGCAGCTCTCCCTGGACGCGCTCCCGGCGCCGCCTACATCACCTGCCCGGGGTTCCCTCGCTCTCATCACCTCCAGCTGCACCCTGCTCCCCGCTCCTCCGGGCCCTACGTGCATTCCACAAGGGAGGCCCAACACCGTGTAGGAGAGAGAGAATTCCCACCCCAAACACAAACGTGCACGATCTGACCAGCGCTGCTCTGCCACAGCAGTGGAAGAAGGAGCAGGTTTACTTAGTGCCCCTTACACTTCACAAACATGGTCAAGGCTAAGTTTTAAAGTGTATAAATAGTCAACCTAATTGAGCACTTATGACGACATGGGAGGAACATTTTCAGCTGAGCATAATGAAGAGTGGTCATTTTAAATAGAACTTCCTTGGAGAATATAAGGAATGTTCAGGACTTTCCCAAACAAGTGTCTTTTATAAACTGCTTTCCGTCAAGAGTTTTCCCCGCTAAGGGGAAGCGGCTCAGCTGCACGGCAGGGCAGCGCTATCACCAGGAGCCTGCTTGGGCGACCAGAGATGTTCGGACTTCGGAAACAAGTCAGCATGCAACCCACACCCATTTCCCATTTAGATTCTCGAAGAACCATCAAATCCAATAAATACAAGATACCTTCTGTTCGCTCCTCAGACAGAAATACATACAACGTACGCATACACACTATAAGCCTGACATAAAATGAAAAATGAAATATCCACCCAAGTCATTGTTCGTCAATAGCTATGTAAGACCTAAGGTGGTGGGGGGAGGGGGGGGCGGGGGGGGAAACGATTGCTTCCACACAGGGTTACCGAAGGTCAAAAGTGATTTTTTACGGAAAATGAAGGCTTGCTATGGTGTTTATTATCCTTCAGAGTAAACACCAAGCTCTTTTCCTTTAGTAGGTAATGTCGAACGTGCATTTTCCCTATCAGTCACCCACTCATCTCTCCTGAATATTCCTTTCCCTGTGGGCCACACCCCCCATGTCCCAGGGCATCACAGTGATTCTCTGCGTCCTGTCCGCCCTCAAGTCAGGGCCAGCTCGTGGCGCGGCAACACCCACTGCCTGCTATTGGAAGGGATCTTTAAGTCTATATAAGTGTATAGGAGCCTTCGAAAGAAACATGTAAATAGAATAATAATAGTCCTGAGTACTCAAGTACATGCCAGGCACTTGACCTATGTTATCTCCTGCAGTCCCCAAAGAGCTCTCTGCGGAACGCCCCGTCACTAGCACGCCTGTTCACTGGCACACGAGGGAACTGAGGCTTGGACAATTAAAGTGTCTTCCCCGCCATCTCAGTGCTGTTCCGTATGGGAGATACTGGATTTGAATCGGGTCAACCTCAGAGGCCCATGCTTTTAACATGACATAGCACTGCAAGTTTTGCATGGGACATGGAACAATCTTTGCACTTAGTTTGCTCGGCAAGTAAAACAGACTTGCTACTGTTTTTATTCAACAAAATTAAACTTTCTTCATTACACTGGAAGAACTTCAAAGTGTTTTCAAATGAAAAAGACAATTAAGCAGCGCACATTCAGAAAGCCGTTTGGTGTTGAGAGGAAAAAGAAGGGTCCTCAATGTTCTACATATGCAAGAAAAAGTCAAAGCCTTAACCACATCCCTCATAGGCCTAAAATTAAAAAACAAAAGTTGGTCCCTTGAAAATCAACCAGAAAAAATAAAACAATCAACAACAACAACAACAACAAAACAAACTCAAAACCCCCCAGACTTCAGAGTTAAATGTGAATTTCTGGTTGTGTTTAGACATAAGAACTAACTTGGAGAGAAAACAGATGACTTGTCTACAATAAACGCTTAATCTCAGTCATCTACAATGTTGAAAAATGAGATATTCCACACAAGATATTTTTCCAGAAGCATAACTGCACGTGGAACGTAAATTCAACTCGGTCTGCAGTGGCATCTTTGGACACAGTGCATGGCCTTTGGCTGGTTTTCGCTCTTTATTAAGCGCTTTCTGTCTTATCTCACAATGTAAAGCTACTAGCTGTCACTGTTGGCTGCTGTCAGCCCCACACTAGAGGCTAATCTCGTTGCTGGACTATGGTGGAATTTCTTGATCTATCAGGACGCCTGTCAGCCCCATCTCTGTAATGAGTGTGGTGCAGAAAACCAGATGATCAAGATTCTTAGAGCCATTTATGAGATATGAACCTGAATTCATTCTCTGATGCCACACATGGGCTTCACAGGAAACCTGTCTGCACTCAAGCAGGCCAGGGGTGGTCTGGACACACAGGTCCTGCCCTTCAACCTGCCTACAAACACATACACACCTCACCAACTTGCGGGTGGCCTGATGCCCCCCGACAGTAGGACTGGCTTGACCACATCCACCTTGACCGCCTGCCCTGGCCACGCCTCTAGCCTTCCCAAGCCACAAGGAGTCGCCTAGCCCTTCCAGTTCTACGGAATCCTCCAAAACAGACCTCATCACGATGGCCTGGGCTGCTCGGGAGCCCCCGGTCCTCACTTCCTGGTTTTTAAGCAGTTGTGTTTAGGAACGATGGAAGGTCCTGCATAAGTAACTTTAAAGAAGCCAGGATTTTTTAGAAGTACTTGATTTGAATGGTTTTGGAAGTAAATCATCAGTTTGTTTTGTTCTCAAGCGTTTATCACAATGGACATTCTGACAGTCTCTCTGAAGGAATTGCTATGATACTAGTACAATGGGCATCAGGCACTGCAGGTGCATAACTGATGCAGAGAATCCCAAGTTCTTACAGGGGTTTCTTCACACGGAAACACCACATTGAATTTGTGATCCAAGAAAGGAGCATATTAAGGCCAGGAGGTTGGAATATCACTTAGTCTGCAGACTATAAACATACAGCCTACGACTTTGGTTTACAGAATGAAAGAGAAGTTCTGCAGTGACCTGTTATGTCACTGGGCTGGACAGGGCCTAATTGGGCAATTCGGGGCAGCATCCTGAGGATAAGGCCAGGTCTCTGTCGTCCCCCGTGGCTCCCCGTGGCACTGGGCACGCAGCAGGGGTGCAACAAATGTTTGCTGAGATAAATGTCTAACTCAAGATTAGAAGCCATTCTGAGGCCTCGGCTGTCTAGCACCAGTCCTCCTCAAATATATCAGGAAGTTGCTATTTCTTCCACTTCAGACTCAGTAGATTAACCTGCCAAATTCTGACAAGTCCCACTCGCCTTTCTAAATCATTCAGATTTCACGTGTGGCTGTGTGACTTGTGACGACCGTATTGTATTCATCTGAAATCACAGTTAAAAGTATGATGAACTTATAATTTATTGTCCATGGAAAAGTGAAAAGAAGCACTATTAATAATTATACTGGGACAACAGGCATAAACTTGAGGTTCTCTGCAGCAAACCTGGACATACGGTCACGCTAATTTTAAGTAAGGTGACAAAGAATCTCAACCTGGCCAAAATGAATCCCAACTACATATCTTGGACCTAAAACAAATAAGACTGGAGCAATTTTGAGGAAAAGTTAAATGCGACAAGGGTACAGTGGTGGCCCTGTTCTATCTCAGGTTACACCATCAGAGGCAAAAATGCTACAAGGTAGGAAGACTGGCAAATTCTAAGGGAACTACTACAAGATTGCTTAAAAATGAAACAATTTGCATTGACTGGAAGTATAAAATATTTTTTAGAGAATTAAATTACAAGATTTTTTCCCCCTATAACTTTATACTTTTCTCAGCAACCAGACAAGATTCCTGGGCCAGAACCTTTTAGCCCCAAATTTCCCTATACTGTCCCTCACTGAAGTTAAATTATTAGGAAGATAAAAAATCAGGCGAACTGGACTCAACATTGTTAGTTACTATATAAAAGTTTTGAGTAGGAACACATTTTCTGAAATGCTTTTCTATTTACACTCAGTGGGCCTCTTCTTTTAGTCAGTTACTTTGCTTTATAGGCATAACTCTTACTTAGGAGAATAAATTCTAGCAAAAACCATTAGGCCTCAAATTTTTACTTATTTTTTTACGCACTTATTTCAATTATAAAAGTGGGATTTCTCCTACTGGAAAAATATAGTGAAACAACTGGAATACAGTGGACACCTCTGCAAGATGACTTTTAGCTAATATTTGGATGAACAAAGTTATACTGTTACTGTCACGAAGTTTTACTGTTATGTCACTGGGCACAGGGTGCAACTTATGTGCCCCAGAATAGAGATGTTAACTGTCACGGTATCCAAAAATAACACCTGAAGGAAAGTTAGAATACAAAGCCAATGCTATTCTATGATTCTCGCTTTTAAGAGCAAATTTTTTAAAACTGAGATACAGTTGATACACAAGAGCAAACTTTTAATGACAGGAAGTTTTGGCTTCTGGGCAGAATGTTTATCATTATACTATAAAAAACTACCTAGAGAATTCTATCATACTTGTTTTGGGAAACCAGAAAAAAATGGGTAAACAATGCAAAAGATGCTGATAAAAACAAACGTGTATAAATATATATGACATCTTCATAAATGTCTATTTTATCAATGTCCCTTGTATCATTTTCTCACTTTTATAGGTGTATATGTATGAAGAGGTGAGTATATTTCTATGCTTTTTAAGAAAAAACCTTTACTTACAAATAATTTTATTGATATGTCTAAAAACGTTACCTGTCTTGGTTGTTCACTGAAATATTTTAGAACCTCAAATTTTCTGTTCCTATATTCCTTAACAATAAGAGGAACACGTAAAGTGAAATGAACAAAGGACAAAGGATCTTTTTATTTCCCTGTTAAAAATAATAAATATCGGGAATTCCCTGGCAGTCCGGTGGTTGAGACTTTGCCTTTCAATATGAGGGTCGGGGGGTGCAGGTTCGATCCCTGGTCGGGGAGCTAAGATCCCACATGGCTCATGGCCCAAAAACCAAAACACAGAATAGAAGCAATACTGTAACAAATTCAATAAAGACTGAAAAAAAAAAAAGAATAGTCCACATCAAAAAAAAAAAAAATCTTAAAAATAAATAAATAAATAAATATGAATACCCCAACTAGGCCATTTGATTTTAATTCAACAAATATTTACTGAGAGCTAGGCATGGTCTGGCATTTTGCTAAGCAGCAGAGATAAAAAGCTGCATACCAGTAATATCTTATGTTTAAATAAAATCAGCTCATGGATATCAATAACCAAACTGGAAAAAAAGTTGGCTCCACAGTTTCCCAGATTGATAATACAGTAAGCCGTGGAAATTACCTGTCAAATAATCAGTGGATAGAATTGCCCAGCAAAATAATTACGAGCAAATACCTCTGACTATGACAAACACTATGACTAAAAATTATCAACATATTCATGTGGTGGAATTTCTACACTTGCTCTACTGGCAGTTTTTACAAAATCTCTCTCCTGATCATTTCTGTCGTGAATGATTATTACTTAACATAATTCTGCTTAAGAACCCACATATAAATGGGTTCTGCAAAACTGACATCAAATATATATTTTGACTTTAATTTCTTAACTAGATTTCAATATTGAGCGAATTCAAATCTACAGCTATTAATGATTATAGGTTGAGGTTTTTTTGTTTTTGTTTTTTGGTCGTGCCACTTGTCTTGCGGGATCTTAGTTCCCTGACCAGGAATCGAACCCGGGCCCCCAGCAGTAGAAGCACGGAGTCCTAACTACTGGACCGCCAGGGAATTCCCTATAGTTTGAGTTTATGCTGGAGTACTGTACTGAATTGCATTTGAGTATTTTCCATGCCCCTTAGCCCAAAATGTTATCGAAAGACACTTAGCAAAATTGGACCCTTTTTATCATTGTTCATTCACTTAATTCCTTATTTAAAAGATACTGAATGTAAATGCTTTCAACTTAAAAATTTTTAAAGATGTGGTTTTCTTATACATTTCAATAAGCTAATAACACCCAAATGCAATTAGGAAAGCAATTTCCCAAATGTCACATGCAGCTGTTAAAAACAGCTTTAAAAAAATAAGATGACAAAGACAAGGCCTTACAGGACACAGCACACACATAAGCCCTCAGGAGCTTTTAACTGGGCCAAAGAGAAAAAATATCCAGCAAAAAGTGGGCCCACGTGGTGAAAGTTGGTCAGGGCGCATGTGAGTTTTATTTTTAACTAAAATCTCCTTACAGATTTACTTAAGCCAAAACTTAATCTTTAATCACTAGAAAAATGGGAACATATTCTAGACCAGAAGAACTCACTGGGCAGGTACTAATCGTATAAATGAATAGAACATGACGTTCCTTTAGTCTGTCAAACTTAAATCAGTGATCTTGGATAAGAACAGATTCTACATTTCATAGTCAACTGTCATCTTTCTAAAATCTCTGTAGCTAAGAACATGGCAGAAGTGAAATCAGATGGAGAAGAGAGCTGTGTGTAAGAGCTGAAAGAAAATAAAAATAACTTTAAACATAATTTGATTGATAAAATATTTTTTCGACAATGGATTTCCATTCTTTAACTGGATGTAACTCATTTAAAAGCTGTGTACAGTGAATAGATAAATGCTGACCACAGACCCACATGATTCTACAGACCCCTGCATGCCTTTCTCCAGATTGTCACATGCAATGCCTGGCATGAGTTCATTTCTCTCATGCCGATCTCTACAAATGTAAGGAGAGAACCTAAATATTTCTGTAGGGATCAAAGTGTACTATTTTAATTAACAAGATAAAATATTATTTTAGGCAAAGTGAACAGAGTCAAAATCTGAAAAGAAGAATGACAGAGCATGAAATTTGAACACACAGGACACGGTTCTGAAGAGAAATTCACATAACAGACAGTGAAGGAAAAGAGGAAAAGCTCTCAGTAATTTTCTGTCATAGATTTGGCCTCAAATCATCCTGACCCAAAACACGCAGAGTGGATATTAAGAACACAGGATTTATATCATCAGACGCCCCTGGGTTAGAACCCACCTTTTGCCCAAACTAGCTGTATAATTTGGGCTAAACTGCTTGTTTGATCTGTGAAGTGAAATAATATTCTCACAGAAAAAATAACTTGTTAAAGGCCTAGAATAGCAGGTTTTCACTATAGAATCATCATTACTATTATTCTACAATAACACCGACAACCACACATGGCTCAATAATGAGGTCAAAGTGCTGATTCCAACACTCTCCAGTTCTGGGGATGAGGAGGAAGGAGGAAGAAGAAAGGCAGTGAGACATTGTTTCTAGGTATCTAGAAAAGTCCAAGGAGACCAAGGCCACTGGTGAAATCCCTACACATTCCAGGACATCAAGCCTTCAGCCCATGTCTTGGCTCTACTGTGATTCTAGGTTTCTAATTAATTAGGGGTCCAAGATAAAATACAGGATGCCTAGTTAAGTTTGAGTTTCAGACATCCTGTACCTATACTTCAAAAATCATTCATTGTTTATCTGAAACTCAAATTCAGCTGGGTTTCCTGTATTTTTATTTGTGAAACCTGGCAACTCTATTTCTACTGCCTCTTTTCTCTTCACTTAATTCACTTAAAGGGAGCCTCAGGGAATTCCATTTTATCTTCAATTCTGAGAGACTGATAGGTGGTGTCTACCAGTGCAACAAACAGCATCATTCATTTATACAAGGTTTTCTAACTTTCCCGAAACTTCCAAGGAATTTTTACTGGGATGTCGTTTGATGCTCATTCTAAACAGCTGGTACCTGCACTCCTGCTTTACAGATGAGGAAACCACGGCAGAGAGTTGGCTGTCATCCTTGCACAGCTGCTGCTAACTCAAGCCCACTGCAATCCTTTGCATGTGACCAGATTCCACACATCTTCCCTCAACCCAGGGGATCTGAAAACGTTTTATTTCGCATTATGAAACAAAGCGTGTTAAACATGCTTTTCAAACTCCCTCCTATTCTCCCCAATTTGACATACCCAAATTCTTATTCACGGACTAGATAATCTCTCAAGTGCCTTTGGGCTCTAATTTTCTCTGAACTATGACCCACGAAGTTGCTAAGTCTCAAGGCCCATTTGTTCAACAACCTCAAACAGAACTTGTACCTCCAGATGCTGCAGCCTTGCAGCCTGCTATTTCTTGCACTTCACCCCTGCAAGACAAACTCTACTCTACACTAAAGGAACGCGGGTCCTATGGAGCTTGTCAAAGCCTGTCACTACAACTACGCAGCTTGTCACCTGTGATACCTCACTGCAGTCAGCGTCAGACTCCAGGTTACCTGTGCGGGCAGGTGGAGCGCTGGCCCATCACTTCCTTCCCCATCACCTGCCTCACTAGAGCCAGTTCTTTGAAGGCCATTTGGCTTTTCCTCTGCACAAAGCACCCTTTTTTCCTCTGCAGACGCTTGTCTCTACCTCTGCCTTTTCAGGTGGAATAAAAAGAGTGCACAAACTGCGAGGGTAATACTCTCAGGGAATAGTCTTTACTGCTCTGTCCCTCTAGTTCTGGTTGCTATTTCTTGAATGGCTGCCTTTTATCTCTCTACTTTCCTACATGTTTATGAACAATAATGCTATCTATTTTTGAATAAATAGGACAAGATGGCAGAGGCCGTAGCTTTTATTGGCTTTATCCCACATCCAGCACATTATCACACACATGTCTTGTAAAATGTATGCTTTCTGAAAGCCAAGCACTGCTAAAAAAGAGAGGGAGACTTTGAAGATACCCCCATTCCATTTCCATACATTTTACAGGAAAATTTCTCTTAAGAATGAAAATTAACAGAGGGCCTGGTACTCCTAAGGTCTGCAGTCTTAAAATCTTTTTCCCTAGAATCTAGATTACAATGAAAATAATAATAACTGCCATGAATTAAGTGCTCACCACGTGCCAGTCCTATTCTAAATGCCATATGCACTGTTAAATGCCATGATAAACCCTCTGACACAGATGAAGAAACAGAGCAACAAAGTAACTTGCCCAATGTCATATGACTCTGGAGAGACAGAGAAGTTTGCTCCAAAGTTATGTTCTTTACCCATACATTGTCCTGATGCCCTAATTTAAAATTCTTTAGCTACAATTTTACTTGGAGAATAGGTCTGGGTAGAAGGAAGAGGGTATGGAGAGAAAAAAAATACTGGAAAGTGACCTAAATAGTATTCTTGGCTATTTCCTGAGTTTCCACAAAAGAACTACAGCGTATTCACAAAACATATCTTGACACAATGTCATTCTGGAAAACTAAAATAAGTTAGGAAACTGAAATTTTAACTATAATAATTAAACTTATAATAAATAAGTTTAACTTATTTATTAAACTTCATAAAATGCATGGAAAACATTGAAAAGTAATAACTACTTTTACTTAAAAAAAAAAAAAGGCTTGTAACTTAGACTTATGAAATAGATCAAAGTATCTTCCAGTAAAAGTTCCCTCTGTCTCCCAGCCATTACGCTTTCTGGATAAATTAAATTAATTCAACATGCTGAATCCAACACATAACAGATGCTAATATCACTGGGAGAAATGTAGAGAAAAGGCTGCCTCCTTCTCCAATGGCTGACTTACAGAACAGTTAAAATACAGCTGCATGTAAGAAATAGCTGGTATCAGACTGTCTTATGTAATGTTCTATACCAGGATGTTTCACACGTGGGGGGATGTCTGCACAGGGAAGCGGTATCCACATACGTGACTAGTTTAAAACTCTGAGCACAGATATCTGAGTGTTAATGAGGTGCGTTCTTTCAGGGAATATCTCAGTCAACATGATTTTTAACACCCTTTACCTAAGAAATGCATGGCTCTTAGGTTAATGGAGAGGACAGTCTAGTTATGGCCTTCCATTTATTCTGGGGAATTCCTTCCACTCCTCCCCTACAGAAATGCCAGATGTTTACTTAAAATTTGAAAGTATTTACTGGTCTCACCTTTCAAGACCAAAAATCCACACCTATAAAAATGTGTCTGTATATTTATGTGCCAGGTATTGGTTTCCTCACTTGGAACCGATTATGTGGGTGTTACATTTTTATTGTATAGAATTTGAAAGTTAATAGAGACCTTTTCGATAAATGGTCAGGTCACTGTTCTAAATTTTTTACTGAGCTGACTGAACAAAATACTTTATAAATGACATAATGGATTTTGATTAAAAAAACATTCTGTAGGGCTTCCCTGGTGGCACAGTGGTTGAGAATCTGCCTGCCAATGCAGGGGACACGGGTTCGAGCCCTGGTCTGGGAGGATCCCACATGCTGCGGAGCAACTAG
This sequence comes from Balaenoptera acutorostrata, assembly GCF_949987535.1. Taxonomy (NCBI): domain Eukaryota; kingdom Metazoa; phylum Chordata; class Mammalia; order Artiodactyla; family Balaenopteridae; genus Balaenoptera; species Balaenoptera acutorostrata. The sequence continues at coordinate 12,367,450 of NC_080077.1, forward strand.
GCCCGTGAGCCACAATTACTGAGCCTGCGCGTCTGGAGCCTGTGCTCCGCAACAAGAGAGGCCGCGACAGTGAGGGGCCCGCGCACCGCGATGAAGAGTGACCCCCGCTTGCCGCAACTAGAGAAAGCCCTCGCACAGAAACGAAGACCCAAGACAGCCATAAATAAATAAATAAATAAATAAATAAATAAAATTAAAAAAAAAAAACATTCTGTAAAAATTTGAATGTCACAGAGAAATCCGGTTAAAAAAACTTGTCTTGTGATTTTCACGAACCTAGGACATTTAAACATTAAAAAAGCGTCGATATGAATCATTAAAACAGCAACTGAAATGTGATTATATACTCCACAAGAAAAACTCCAGAGCAAAATATTGGATCGAAAGAAGGAAACTCATTGAATTAATGTGAGAACAACTTTAAAGAAAAAAAAGGAGAAAGCTTAAATCATTAAAAATTATATACACATCTGGTTCCTTGATACAGATGTCATTAATTGAGGGTTAATTAAAGAAAACACAGAATAAACTCTATTTTGATCCTTAGGGAGCAGTCAAGAACAGAATAAGGTCCAAGAATTCAGCTATCATATCACAGCATGGGTTCTACTAGGAAAAAATGAGGGTCTGTAATAACAGCACTTGAATGTTTACTATGTTCTGGGTACATACTATTCTAAGTACTTTACATCTATTAATACTACTGCAGGTGTTATTATCAACCCCACTTTACAGATGAGGAAACTGAGGTACAGGGAGGGTAAGCACAAGATAACCTGAGAACTAGCAAGTGGCAGGGCCAGGATTCAAATCCAGGTAAGGTAATCGCCTTCCAGGATCCGTGCTGTCAGCCCCTGCAGTATACACTGACCACGGACAACCAGAATGTTAGCGCTAAAGGGACCTGTAAAAGCATCTAGAACAATGTTCTCGCATCCTATAAACTGAGGCCCAATCACACTGGCCTACAGAAGTCGTCCTTGATTCCCAACTGCCTCTTTTCACAGCATTCCTTATCACCTTTCACAACCACCTTAAAAGGGGCTTGGATCACTATACAGGCTACAGATTTTGACTATCTGGTAACCAGCATTTGTTTAATTCTTGAATACTCCTCTGTTATTAGGAGCAGACACATCTGTGGAGATTACTTCAAAAACAATATTCTCCTATGAAATAATCTGTTTACATACTCAGAGAATGAATCACTATGTAATACGAACACACCATAATGGTACAAAGACACAAGCAGTTTTAATAAGTGAAATTACATACTACTAACTAGCAGATGACTGTACTGAAAAGAATTACTTTGAGACTATTTTCAGCTAGCAAATTAAATGTTAAAATAGATGCTGAGTCTGATGAATATTAACGTTCCTTCAAATTCGGAGATCCTATGATTTTGTGAAATCATAATTGCTGGTACTTTAGTGAATGCACCTAAGCATCGGATGGGAAGGTGTGTCATGACTCCACTAAACATCATCAGGACATGCTCCCTTTATGTGGAAAAACGAGTGACTATCTCTTAAATAACAGGCAAGTGACTTTAAGGGGAGAGCAGGAACGTGCTTATTAGGTTCCCAGAAACACCGATGATGAGTCTTAGTTCTAGGATACCCAGCTCATCACGGGAAGACAGCACTGGGTTTCCTTTCCTAGGTGCAGTGCACAGTGACCTCTACTGGTGTAAATATGGAATCCTGAAATGCAACTTTCTCCATACGTGAATTTTCAGAGGCACAATTAAGAGTATTTATTCAGGGGCTTCCCTGGTGGCGCAGTGGTTAAGAATCAGCCTGCCAACTCAGGGGACACGGGTTCGAGCCCTGGCCCGGGAAGAACCCACATGCCGCGGAGCAACTAAGCCCATGTACCACAACCACTGAGCCTGCATTCTAGAGCCCGCGAGCCACAACGACTGAGCCCGCGAGCCACAACGACTGAGCCCGTGTGCCACAACTACTGAAGCCCACGCGCCTAGAGCCCATGCTCTGCAACAAGAGAAGCCACCGCAATGAGAAGCCTGCGCACTGCAACGAAGAGTAGCCCCCGCTCGCCGCAACTAGAGAAAGCCCACGCGCAGCAATTAAGACCCAACGCAGCCAAAAATAAATAAATAAATAAATAAATAAATAAGAATATTTATTCTTTGGGAACCTTTTACATTTTTTGATTAAAAAATAAATTTCCTCCTCTACTAGTATTAAACATTCCAATTAAAACAGACCACATAAATAATATCACAGAATGGAAAGAACTAAACAGCATTTTCATTAAAAAATTAATCCTGCTGGTGATAGCAATAATACAGTTAAGTGTCATGGTATCAAAGCTGTTATTAAAAAAACAACCTTTTTGGAAATACCTCTAATACACCGTAAAAGTTATCAAAGGCACCAACTACAGAACAAGAATTCGAAACTTTCAGCTGTCAACTATTATGTGGCCCACATTCTCATGAATATTTTGCTTTCTTGTTTCCAAAATAATACTTAGAGCTTTGGTTTTTTTCTTTTAAATCTCAAAGGTTATCAGAAATAAAATAAATAATTATAGATAGGTTTATTAAGTTTCTAAAACTTGCAGTGAGCAAATTTTACTATTCAATACATGTGAAAAAAATGTCAAATAATACAGTTGACCCTTGAACGACACAGGTTTGAACTGCGCAGGTCCACTTATTCACAGAACTTTCACAGCTTATCTTCAGGAGTAAATACCACAGTACTACACGATCTAAGGTAGGTTGAGTCCCTGGATGTGGAACCGCAGCTACCGAGGAACCTAGTATATGGAGGCCAACTAGAAACAACTGTGCGTTACATGCGGGGAGGGTAGGCACTCCTGACCCCAACGCTGTTCAAGGGTCAACTGTACTTGACCTTAAAGACAGCCTTAATGTGCTTTGTTACATAATAGTCACACACATGCAACTATGATGGAAATACTGTACACAATTTCACAGGAAAGTATGAGTTTAAAAAAACCGACAGGACTATTTTTAATTCTTGCAGGCTGAAATAATTTCCTTGAAACTTCATTTCCATAAATTTCCATTGCAGAAAACGAGTATGAAAAAATTCAAAATGATACTTTTCAGTGATGAAGACTCAAACCAGATTTTGTTCCAACAGTGGGGAAATACAGCTTCTCTAATCTTGCTCTTTTTTATAAACCAAGCATAATAAAAATAGTTGAGGATTGGTGAGTTAGTTGGGTTTTGCACAGAATATATACACAGATTAAATGCAGAGTTATTTTTCCAGAAATGTTATTTATTGCTTAAATAAGAGTAATGGGTTAGGAAAAATGAAGACATTTCTATTTAACTTTGATAATTAGGATTTAAATATTTCTATACTGTATTTCCTTTTCATTATTTCCACTTATTAATTTATCAGTCAGTATTTGTTGTACTACATGTGAGGCACAATCAGGAAAAAAAGGGTGAATAAGGCACTATTCTTGCTCTTGAGGAAGTAGCAGCTAGTAGGGAAAATAGGATTGCTATACAAATAACTACAAGGACATATTTTAAATAACTTAGCCTTAAAATATGAAGTTTTCCCTAAAAAGCTATCTAAGAGTTTGTGCAACTCCTTACCCCACCACATACATATCTGTAGCCGCGTGAAAGGCCTGCTTCTGCAGACCAGACAGTATCTTCTCTCTCCTCTCTTTTATCGGGGATGGGGTGGGGAAATTATGCTTCCAGCACAAGATCTATCCATATACACAGTTGTTAAAGCAATTACCACCACATAAATCTCCTCCTATTCAACCAATCATATCCATAAAATATGCCCTGGAATCAACTACTGAATGGACGCCTGGAATCACAGACTGAATGGACATGTAGTTTTTAGGAGAGAAAGCCTAAATGAGAAGTGTGAGGCCATCAGAGTCTCTACTGTCAGCCTAGGATAACATACGACATGACAACACCAATTTCCTAAAAGTTATCTCTAATTCACTGCAAGAATTAATGGTTTTCAAAATTATAAACAGTAAGTCACAAAATTCTATGTAAACACTGAAGTCTTGACAGTACTCTAAAATAGCATGTCCAAAAAAGCAATAACATCATTTAAAACTCTACCAAGACTGGGTGTAACAGAGAAAAACAGGAAACAACTGAAATATTCCTCAGTAGACGACTGAATCATCATTGAAAACTCTGCTGAGACTAAGTATAAACAGAAAAACAGGAGACGGCTGCAACGTCCCTCAGAAGACTGGTTAACTGAATTACGGGTAACTAAACTGGAATATTATGGATGTATTAAAAAGAATGATATGCTTTTATGCACTGACGTGTCTGGAAGGATAAATACATGGGGAACTGATGACAGTGGTTGCCTCTGCAGGACCACTGGCGGGCTGGTTAATTTTGAATTTTTTATTTCATATTCTTTAGTACTTGTTGAATTTTTCATGATAAACATAGTATTTAAAAAACAAAACAGAAAAATAATCCTAAAATAAATACTATTTTGAATGACAAAAACCCAACCACTGTTCTGCAGACAGTGGAATGAAAACAGGAGTGTGAGAGATTTTCACAAGAAAAAAATAAACGACATACAGTACATCAATTTTTTTTTGTCAAATGAATACTCCGATAAATTCATTTGTCAAAATAAGCTAATGTCAATTTGAAAAAAAATAAACAATGACCAAATTGGGTAAAATGCCAGTATTCTTAAAAGGAAATAAACCTTTCCATGAGAGTTACTCAGTGTGGGAGTGTTATCATCTTTTATAAAATATTTTCTATTTCCACTGTTACCCTCGCAAGTTTTCTTATTTGTTTGCTTTATTCAATGCTTTGCTCCAAATGTTAATACTCCAAGAATTAGCTGTGGGCAACACTCCATTCTCCTTCCAGTGGGAGCTGTCGCTGCACACACCTCAGAAGCATAAGCGATGCAGTAACACAGCGTGCAGGATGTGTACAAATCCTCGCCATGGTCGGATGACAAGTTCTGTGCCTAGGACAGAATTCTCTGTGGGGACTATAGGCAGTAAAAATGGTTTTGAAAATAACCACAATTCAGAAACACGTAACACTGCTTTTAAATGCAGATCAGATTTTAAGGCACCGAAATGCTGTAATTGAGAGATCCTTTTCTCCTTCATTTTTTGAAAATAACATAGAGAAAAAACCCCAAACAACAACAAAAGCAACTATGCTATCTAGTATGAAATTCCACATTATAAATTTCAATTTACTAACTAGTATAGGTAGAGATTAACTGCAAAAAGCAATCAGGAGGAAGAAAACGAAACCACGGTGGAGTTGGGGCCTGAGTGGGGAGGGAGAACGAAGCAGGTCTGTCACGGAACATCAGGAATGTAGTCTGGACCTGTGAACTGCCGATCATTCACTGGCTTTTCATTTCAGTTAAGGGGAGATTTGCTCTATATAAAAATGTGTGTTGTGACAGGGACAGTTCACTGGGGGTTGGGGTAGGGTGTGAAGAATAACTTTTTTTTAATTCCTGAAAGGTTCAGGGCTAGATTAAAGATTGACAGAGGAAAGCAAAAAAAGAAAGCTAGGAAAAGGCAAACTTCACTTATTTTACAATATCACCTGAGGCTAACTATGTATTTTACAGATTAAATTCCCAAAGTGTGTGTGTGTGTATGTGTGTGTATGCACCTTACAAGTTGTATGAAAATAATGCATGTAAAGAAAGCAAAAACAAACCTCTGAGTCCTGACTGACCTTAAAAAAAAGTCAATTTTATCAGCCATGAGAATGATTTTATAATGCAGATGTTTTTGTGGCTATAATTTTTAGAGTCAATTCACTTGTCCACTTTCAGATTTATTATCTTGGGAGACTAAAACAGTAACGTTCTTCATCTTCTGGCAAAGCTGATCATCAAATGATTTTAAAAATCTGCCCCGGGCTTCCCTGGTGGCGCAGTGGTTGAGAATCGGCCTGCCAATGCAGGGGACACGGGTTCGAGCCCTGGTCTGGGAAGATCCCACATGCCGTGGAGCAGCTAGGCCCGTGAGCCACAACTACTGAGCCTGCGCGTCTGGAGCCTGTGCTCCGCAACAAGAGAGGCCACGATAATGAGAGGCCCGCGCACCGCGATGAAGAGTGGCCCCCGCTTGCCACAACTAGAGAAAGCCCTCGCACAGAAACGAAGACCCAACACAGCCATAAATAAATAAATTAAGAAAGAAGGAATCCTGGTCAAAAAAGGTGATGTTTAAAAAAAAAAGAAATTGTAAGAGGCTATAAACACTTGTTGATCTAAAAAATAATAATAAATAATAAATAAATTTATTTTAAAAAAAAATCTGCAACTTATGAGTATTTATTAGAGTCAAAATCCTACACCAGTTAAATCATCCGGCAATGGCAAAATTCTGTTGGAGCTTACAAAATGAAAGGAATGTTAATAACTCTCTAAACTAAGTCCTTTAAAATTAAAAAAAAACAAACAAACAGACTTTAAATTAAAAACTACAGTATACTCCAAAGGGGGTACACCCAGCACCACATGAATGGTAAAATGAAGTGACATTTTACCATTGAAGAAATGAAGATTTATCCTTTAAAAGAATTTAAAATATTTTATATTCAGCTAAAAGCTTTCATGCTTCTAAGACCAAATTGAACTAGAAACACCTTCATTTCTGAGTTTCATAGCAGAGACTCCAGGTCCTCTATTTTAATAACTAACAGCACAATGTAACATTACAGCAGATAAAAAAATAAAAAGATCTTTGGAAAAACTGAAAATTAATTTTTGTTATGGCTAAATGACTTCTACTATATAGTAATGCTGTGTCATGAGCACTTTATTTTTTTGACCACTAATTGGAATTTCAAAATCCTACTTTTCTGGTTGGAAACTGACTGATCAGGCCTTTAATGGAGAGGCTCTCACACTCACCTCGATGAATCTAGTTAGCTACTTATTCTTCGTTTAAATACACAACTAAGCTGCAAACCAAAATGCTGTACAGTCTACATCAAACTAACTATACTGTACATTTTGATGTACAATGAATCTACACTATGATGGACTCCTGAAATACTGTTAACTACAAAAATCCTTTTTCTTGCCTTTAAAAAAACATTTTTAGCCTAGCAGAAAACACTCCAAATTAAAAATTAACACAGGAGATATATAGAAAAAAAAAAGGGGGTGGGGAGGCCAGGGACAAATCTGCCTTGTTAAAATGTTTTTCTTAGGAAAAAAAGAAAGCACACTTGCATCTTAGATGGTAACTTATTCACCCAAAATGCAAAGTGCATTATTGCTGTTTATATGTATCTTCTTAAATACTGCTCTTCCGCTTTACAGACTAATTAGAATATAGATCAATAAACTGCTTCCTTCCTGCTGTGGCTCTTCTCACACTACACATAAGAGGTTCTAGTAGCATAAGGATGACTATCAGCCTGGACACATTAGAAAGAAATATTTTAGTTTCAATGTTACCAGGAAACAACTAGATTAAAAAGCAGCATGCTGTATGTTACAGTCATGGGGAACAAACATTTCTGGTTCCATACCTAAACTCACCTAAAATGAATATAAAGAAATCCATTTATCTTAGTAGTATTTCTTAAGTATTTAATTTGCTTCTCAGTCAAGTAAGTAACAAAATGGTAACAGTTTAAATTTACTCATGTTTATATGGAACAAAGGTCGATAAAGGTAAAGGGGAGCCAGGTGCAACAAAAAGGCAGCTATAAGGTCAATTGTTTGAATTTTTACCCAGCAAACTCCCTCTGTCCACTTCCCCAAACAGGCTAACTTCAGTTACTTCTCTAACTTCTGAGACAGTGTTTTGGAACTCCTGTTTTAACATTGTTGTTGTTGTTTTTTAACTCTGGCAAGTTGTTACTAGAATTTAAAAATACATGTTCAGGGGCTTCCCTGGTGGCCCAGTGGTTGAGAATCTGCCTGCCAATGCAGGGGACACGGGTTCGAGCCCTGGTCTGGGAAGATCCCACATGCCGCGGAGCAACTGGGCCCGTGAGCCACAGCTACTGAGCCTGCGCGTCTGGAGCCTGTGCTCCGCAACAAAAGAGGCCGCAATAGTGAGAGGCCCGCGCACCGCGATGAAGAGTGGCCCCCGCTTGCCGCAACTAGAGAAAGCCCTCGCACAGAAACGAAGACCCAACACAGACAAAAATAAATAAATAAATAAATTTATATATTAAAAAAAAAACATGTTCAATGATTAATATAACACTCTAAGTCGGAGCCTAATAATTATAGGGGATTTGAAGTAAACAGTCCAACAGGTAGAACAGGAATCATTCAACTCCAGACACTGGTAACACTGACATTATTATAGAAAAGGAATTTGATTTAATGAGATTTGACAAACCAAACCAAACCAAACACCGGATGGGCTACTTATGCTGATAGTAGTCAACCCTTCCAAGGGAGAAACTGTTTGCTTTACTATGCAACAAGAAATTGCCTGCACTCTAGGAAAAACTGCAAAACTAGGCCCAAAACACCAGTAGATTATTTAAGTTCTTTTAGCTTCCACCTGAGAATAAGATGCTACATATAATTAGGTCTACTGAGAAATGTTCCACTAAGAAAGAAACTAATATGAAGGAAATGAAATCTAAGAAGACTACCTGCTAGAATAATTCCATAGAAAATTACAGTTCCTTTATCAGTGGTTCTCAAAATTTAGTTATACCTTTAGTATACTTGGATTGCTGGTTGAAGAGGCAGGTTTCCCCCACTTACTCCCAAAGCTTTTGGCTCCATTAGGTCTTGGAAGGGGCTCAGTCTGCATTTTAAACAACCCTTTGAGTATTCTAATTCAGGTCCACACTTTGAGAAACACTGATCTTAAAAAGTGGGATATCCTTATAGGTGGTCCCTTCTATACTGTGATTCTACTGGGCAGTGTGCCCTGTCCAGAAGTATGAATTCTCTACCATTTTATCATTAACCTCCAATGAAAATTTGACAAGGAAAGCTCTGTTTACAAAATTCACTTATTAAAGTGAGTTTTTAAAAAAATCACTGACTTAATGAATAACATCTAACTGCCTTGAAAGGAAAAAGTGAAAGAAAGAAAGGTTCACAACCTACTTAAAATTCTGCCTAGGACCAGACTTATACGTCACATAAAAGTGTACACTACCCCAATGGTCTCTCCACAACCATTCACCTATGCTACATAAAACTACCAAATTAACCTCTCCTAAAACACCAATTCACCAAACCATTTTTCAGTTTGAGAACCTATTCTAAGTGGTTCCTCACAACCTAAGTGATGAAATATGAACCTCTCAGCTCCTGATGCTTAAGATTCTGTGTAACCCAGTCTCACTTAACCAACCAAACCATATGTCACCTTACTCCTAGAGTGACCTTGCCAGCTCTGGTCAGATGGGTCTTACACCTTATCAACCTCTAAAGGGTCGACGACTGTTAACTGCAGTCTCCACTGCATCTCTTTTCTCATTAGCTGCAGCATTTCTCACCTTCACCAAATACGGAAGCACCTGAGTATATTCAGCCTCATGTTATCACAACTGTTCTGTAGTATTCCACACCCTTCCTTTTTCTGATTAGCTGCAGCATTTCACACCTTCACCAAATATGGAAGCACTTGAGTATATTCAGCCTTGTGTTTTATCACAACTGTTCTGTAGTATTCCACACCCTTCCCTCCCCTATTAACCTTCCAAGATCCTTGAAGGCAGTAACATTGAAAGAATTTCTCGCTATCTCCATGCCAACCCCATCAACTCCCACTCAAAACACGTCATATAGAATCAGCTTGATAACAGCTGCCACAATTTCTGTATTTATTTATCAAATTATATTGAATACCTGCAAATTAATTTATTAGACAAACGTCTGGGTAATCATTACACATCAAGCACTATTCCTAGGCACCAGGGCTTCACTTAGTAAACTGTCTTTGTCTTCAATTCTCTCTCATGTGAGTCTTTAAAACAAAAACAACTGATTTTTTTTCCTCTTGCTACCAACATTATAGCATTACATGAAGCCCTATAATACCTCTTTATTATAGACTCTGAGAGTTCTCTACTTTTATAAGTTACTGACATTGGTATTACAACTAAGATGAGAAGCTGAGGCATCATTTTCCCTCCTCCCCGACCCAAGACCAAAAGCACTGAATTTTTTATTTGATCATAGTAACATCTTGAGATAAATTTAAGGTATGGAGTCTATTTCCTGTACGCCCTATTCAGTACCTGGTATATATGACCATGAGATGTTAGCTGCTAATAATTTTGATTTTAAAAGTTCCAAACTGAGGATACATTTCATCTGTCATCATTAAAAATTTCTATCTCTATGATTATCTTTTTCTGAATTAGTAAAAAAAGAATAGGTCTATAAACACGGCAAGTAGAGACTACCTATGGATGAACAACTCTCATTAGACTTGGTATTTATTTATCATCTTTCAAATGGTGGTAAAATATACACAACATAAAATTTTACCACTTTAATGGTATATATTTTTATATTAAGAAAATTGTTGAAATAATACTGTAATATTGACTAAAACATGGGATTCTTTCCTGCAAAAGAAAACTGCTATAGTTAACAACTGAATTTGGAAACTAATGTTACCAAATACCTTTTGCACATTATACATACTGCTACTGCTGACAAAAAAATTAAAATATGCTATTAATGGTTAAGTCACCTATATTTCAGGTAGTAAAATAAAATACTAAATACTATACTTCCTAGATTTCCTGCATTTTCTTCAAATTCACAAATGGTTTCTAATAACGGTAGCAGATAATCTTTATTGAGAGTTTATTATGTTTCAGGTACCTGCTAGTAAGTGCTTTATATGCATCACAGGTTTTTGTTTTCTTACTGAGGCATAATTCACATACCATAAAATTCACCCTCTTCAAGTGTACAATTCAGTAGTCAAGCGTATTCACAAAGTTGTGCAATCATCACTACTATCTAATCTGAGAACATCTTCCTCATCCCAAAAAGAAACTGTGTACCTGTTGGCACCCTCCATTCCCCCTTCCCTCTCAGCCACTGGCAACCACTAATCTACTTTGTTTCCACTGATTTGCCTATTCTGGTCACTTCATATAAATAAATCATACAATATGTGGTCTTTTGTGTCTGGCTTCTTTTACTTAAGCATAATATTCTCCAGGTTCAACAGCGTTGTAGCCTGTATTGGTACCATGCATTACTTTTTAAGACCTCAAAGTAAACACGTGAGCTAGACACAATAATTGGCTCTACATAAAAATCCTAAGATTGAGAGATGAAGTAACTTGCCCTCTTTGAGTCTCTTTGAACTCAAATTAGTTCACTGCACTTCCATGGAGATGTAGAAAGTATAAACACTATATGAATTACATACAAACTTATTATATAGAATAAACAAGAGCTGACCCTTGCACTGCACGGGTCTACTTATACTCGAATTTTTTTTGCAATAGTAGATACTACAGTACTAAGTGATCCGAGGTTCGCTGAATCCACAGATGTGGGACTTTGGATATGGAGGGCCGACTATAAGTTACACGCAAATTTTTGACTCTACGGAACCCCCCCCCTGTTGTTCAAGGGTCAACTGCACATATTTTTTTAAAAACTGCCACCTACGTCGGCTACCATGAGTAAAAGTCATGTTCTCTCTAAATTTTGTCTGTTTAAAAATACAGACAATGATCTCTGTGATGCTTTCAAACTCTAAATTCAAGTTGTTCTCAAAAACATTAAGGGTTTATTTACTTTCTCTTCAACTCTTTATCTGATTCGTAATCTTTCAAAATAATTCCTACAATTACACTTACTAACTATAATAGACATCTCTCTATATTGTAGAGAATACTGCTTCATATAATAAAGTATACAGTAAAAGGAACAGGGCAACAATATTAATAATATATTTCATATTATAAAAATAAACTCAGCATTTACTTACATTATCTGTAAATCCAATCTGTTTTTATTGCAACAAATCAGAAAATAAGGAACATCAGTTTTGGGGACTATAGAATTTTTTTTAAAAAGGTCACTCTGGAAAGATCCTGATAGGCACACATGTCGATTTTTATGGGATGAATTATAGGTGGGTTCTTGGCAAACCAGTATGGAACGTTTGTAAAACTGAACACTTCCACTCACTGTAAATTTGCCAGGAGCAGTCAGTAGAGAAACTTTTTAGCCTTTTTTGGTTTTTTGCTGATTTATTCAAAATTATCTGTCAGCATATTTGTTGGTGTGTCTGCCACAGTAACAATGTAGATGTAAATGGCAGTTGCAGTATGAAAACCCTAAATGAACACTGTCTATATTTGGAAGATACATGCTGAGTTGCTCAGAAAAAACAAATGGCAAATACAAGTTATAAAAGATTGAAGAAAGGGATTAAAGCAGTGTTGAATATATTTAATCTAATCAAATATTATCTTTGGTCAGAAACAGCATTTTAAAGCTGTCTAAAAATGTTGTTTTAAAACTTTAAAATTGTGCAAGCATTATAACTCTTTAATGGAAACTAACCAAAGGTGATAGGTGTTTTTTGCTTTAACATAGTGGGGGAGAAAGGATTTTGAATCATAGAATTGCTCAGGTAAACAGCCCACTTTCTGGGTCCTGTAAGACCAGCAATCGCTGTTCTAGAACAGCGCTACAAAACAGAGCTTTTAGGAAGTGTTCTGCATCTGTGCTGTCCAACTGGGGGGCCACAAGCACACGTGGCTACTGAGCATTTTTAAGTGTGGGTGGTGTGACTGACAACCGAATTTTGAATTTTTAACAATTTAAATGGCCACATGTGACTAAGCATTTCCTTACTGAACAGTGCAGGTGTTGAATGAGAGGCAACATGCCGTAAAAGAGCCACACCACTCATGTTCTGGAAACTTTAAAAAGTGAGAGAGACTGGGGTTATTCATATTGAAGGAGGAGAAGGACAATGAGGGAAAATAAACTTCCAAAGAAATCTAAATTTGACTTCCAAGATTTTAGAGAGCCTCCTTCAAATCCATGCGCGAGGGCTCTGAATATAAAAAGAAAGGAAGAAGGGAAGCAGAACCCACAAAGCCAGAAGGAAAGATTCTCTATGGTTACACAGGAGCTGCCACTTAGTCGTAATAGCTAACGTTTATTAAGCAATCAGTCCATTTTAGATATTGTACTAAGCACTGTACATGTATTTTCATTTAATCCTCAAGTCTTCCAGATATATTTCTTATCTTCATTTTATGGATAAGGATATTGAGACTTAGGGAGTTAAGGTGCTGAACTAAAAATGCATCTTCTAACTGAAATCTAGCAACAAGTGCCCTTCCTCTATGATCCAGCTGTATCCTGTACATCCTTCTGTTACTGCAATTCACACATCATACTGAAATGTAGTTTACTGGCTGTTTCCCACTTAAAAGGTAAACTCCTTGAAGGCAGGGACCGTGTTCTGTCAACTCCTTACTATCACTCTCAACCACCTGCTACCACCAACTTTTATGTATCAAAGCACTTGAAATATATATACTCTTGAATAGTATTTGCTGAATTTACTATGAATTTGTTTCTCTATTCCAATGATAAACCCATGTGGTAACATGCTTTTTCCAACTCTTACACCTCAAGCATTGTTATTTGAGTTTTAGAGTCAAATTTAAATCTTAGCATTTAAAATAAAGGTTTGTAAATAGTTTCAAAGAATCTGGCAAGGAACTTGGAAGTTTAAATGTCTGATCAAAACATGTAACTTTGAGCTGTCTTGTTTTTTCAGACTCAATCAAAAAAATCAGATTTCCCATGCTTCTGGAAATTATGTTATAAAAATTTTAGTACTACAACTGAAATCCTACATTACACAAAAGTTGGGTCATATAATACCATTCACCCTTATATGTTCATCTTAAAGCAGAGCTGGGGCATACTGCTTGAAGTAACTTTAAAGCCTTGAGAGTTCCCAATCTTTTCATCTCATTTATCAATGACTTGTTTTTAGCCTTTCATACTTTATTAAATTATATTCACTCTTTATGGGCACATTGCTAGTATCTACAGGGTAAAGTGAGGCCAAGATGACCTTTGGGACCTCCCCCCTCCTCAATCAGAAACGGCCAAAAGAAATCTAGGAATTCATGCCCTCGATCCAAATCCATAGCCCCACCCCCATCCCAAGAATTAATGAAATTCAACTTATAGACAAAATAGGAATAGTCACATGAGAAATGTACTCAAGGCTCTTGTTTACAAACATTATCAGAGATGGTATCAAATAAAACTCTTAAATACACCAAGCCCTTCTAGTTAAAAAATGATCTCTTTCTTTTCAGAAACGAGTATCACACAGGGCCTCTGCTGTTGTCTTATGAGAAATATAATTTTAAAGAATATGTAACACATCATCACATTTACCCTTGCCTTAAATTTCCATTTTACTTTTTTTTCTTACCATTAAGCCTATTTATAAAAGTAGCTATCCTAGTCCTTAAAAACATCAAAAATGTGTGTGTGTATATATATATGTGTGTGTGTATATAGATATACGTGTGTATGAACATATATACATATATATTCCATTTGAACATATGAAAACCCACATTTGTTGGGGAAGAAATGAAGTAGAATCCTATTTCTCAAATTTTATCATTCCTACAAATCATCTGAGGATCTTTTTAAAATGCAGATACTGACTCAGCAGGTCTGGGATGGAGCCTGGGATTCTGAGTTTCTATCAAGCTGCCAGGTGTGATGCTGAAATTGCTGGTCTAAGGCTTTGTGTAGCTAAGAACTAATTTCTCCAAATCTGTGATTTTTTTTGGACTCTTCTAATTTCTTTTTAATATTCACTTATTCTTTCCACAAATTTTTACTGAAGGTATATTATGAGGCAGGCATTTCACTAGGAGCATAAATAAGATCTGATCTCAGCCCTCAAGGAGAATGGCCACTTTGCTAGGGGGAGCAGAAAAGGCTAAAGATGTGGCTCTCGCACTGAGTCTTGGAGATAAAGAGGAGTCCACAGAGTGAAGAAGAGGAGGATCCCATCTCAGGCAGAAGAAACAGCAAGACAGGCAGTAAAGCACTCTGGAGGAACTGCAGATTACATCAAAAGGCCAGAACACATGGTGTTTGTGGTGGAGAACAGATAGGTGACTGGGGAAAGGTAAACAGAGTTATTAGATCATGGAGTCCAACATGCCACTGGTGACTTTAGAAAAAGCAGCTTTAGTGGACTGGTGAGGTCAAAAGCAGACGACAGTGCACTGAGAATAAAAGGAAGAAGAAATTGAGACAAATGAAAACTCTTTCCAAAGATCTTGCTATAAAGCAAATAAAGAGACCAGTAACTGGAAAAGGACGAAAAGTCAAGGGCAAGTTTTCATTTTTTTAATAAATGTGAGACACCTGAGCACATTAAACAGGAAAACTTGGGGTCAATGAAGAGAGAAAGTTTAAAAACACAGGAAAGAGATGATATTTGACGAAGTGGTGTCCTAAGTAAAACAGGATGAAGAGAATACCAAGAAATTCGCTTTGGACCTAAGGAGTGACACTTCTTCCTAAGACTAGAGAGTAAGGTTTCTAGTCCCAGCACTTCTGAATTTGGAGGGAGAATTCTTTGTCGCCAGGGGGTCGGGGTGCTGCCCTATGCACTGCGGGACTTTCAGCAGCACCCCTGCCCCTCATACTCACTGAATACCAGTAGTAATACCAACCGCAGCCCTGCTGTGACAACCAAAAATGTCTCCAGACATCGTTATATGTCCCCTGGGGGAAGGAGGGAGCAAAACCTTCCTGATTCAGAACTACTGGTCTAGAGGCACGGACTAGATCATTTTGACAAAGCTTAGAGGGAGATTGAAACAAAGTGGTTCCCATCTACCAGTTGTACCGTGAGAAAGGAGGAGGGTCCTCTGCTCAAAGGGGGGGAAAAGTATGTATTGCTGTGGGTGAGAAAAAATTTGCAATGATTTTGTGGGGAATGGGAGAGGCACATAAGCAGGGAAACAAAATCACCTGGGTATTAGAAATATTTTCTATTCTCCTAGGCCTAAAAAGCAAGTACATTTCCCTTTATGGGCTCTCCAGAAAACAGTACACAAAAGGACATGAGCTTGAATAATGCACTTAAAGATCTTTATCAAAATATTCTTAAAAATTTAAGGAAGTGAATCATTCTGAAAAGTGTGTTGACTCTTAGAAGAACCATCTTCTTGTTCACCAGAATAGAGATTTAGGGGTAAAAAGTGAATTGATCTTTTTTTCAGAATATACAATCTTATCAAAATTTTGTAAAGTCTTCAATAGGAAGTCTTCTGTTTTATTTTCGCACTCCTATCCATTACAACCAATACTTTTTTATTTTAAGACACAAAAGTAAAACAATCTAATATTTTAAATGATGCATCACCTTTGAAAAACTGTCATATTAACTTCCATATGCTGGGTACAGTCTACATTAATATTTGTGCTCAGTGTAGAGAAAAATTTAATATTTATATCTAGGTCCCCAAATCTTAATGACTGCATACTTACAAAGTGACTGGTCAGAAGATGTTGTAACTAGCTACCTCACTTAAACTTATCTTCTAAAAAGTCTTTATGACTTGAAAATCTGGTTTATGTTTTAACAACCTAATTTTCTGAAAATGTTGAAAGTATACTTTTCACGGTACACATTAGGCAGTTGCCCTTATACAAGTGAAAAGAGGCCAGATGTATGATAATACCTCCAGTGTTTGTCAACATTATTTCCAAGGAAAGTAATCTGCAAAGAAATTTATCTCACTTAAAAATCTCCCCAAAATATGTATTTAAAAGATATGGAACTTTGCCCCAGAAATTTTTCTCTTTTCCTTTTCCTGGATCCATAAACTTATTGTAGCACTTTCATGCGCAGCTAAGAGAACTGCAAATCTCCCTCAAGAGACTGAATGCAGCTCAACACAAATATCTAGCACATTAAAATATGCTCAAACAATAATTCCAGATGTAACAGGCAAAGATTCTCATCTGCTAAAATAAACCTCAGCATAAGCCTATGTTCAGAAGTATGACTTTTTTCAGCTAGAGAGAAGCCACAGTGGTGATTATAATTTCACTATGGTTAGTCTCACGGCCTAAACAGAACTCCTCTCGGCTCCACAATCATCTGAAGTTGGTCTCAATACTGAATGATAAGCACTTTGGGTATGTTACCACTTCTCTTTCAAAGAAAGTAAATTCAAGTTGGGTTCATTTTCCGATCTGCTACATGTACTGATCAAAGGACAAAAAATTAAGCTGAAATTCCATATTCTAAAGACCAATGTGAACAACATCATTCAGCTGCATTTCTAATTTGCAACATGATCTGCACACTTGAAGCCTCTATATAAGATGAGCTCTGATAACGGGCATTATATCATCAGGAAAAGCCCATGCACTTCACTCAAAACTGACTACAAAATGGTGTGTAGGCCATTTTTCTCTCTTACCAAGTGAGAAAGAAATTTACTGAAGGCAAACATATTCATAACAGCAATCAGGGTTATTTCTAAAGCTGTTAGGTTATGTCTTTATTCCTCCCAAAGGAAATGAAAAGTGCACATGATTTGGAAACATGTTAAAAGGTGTAAGAATTGAGAAAGGGAATGTAAGTGTAGTTAAAGAACCACCTAGATATAAATAATTCAATTATGCTTAACAAATCTAAGGATTTCAATACCTGGCCCACATTTTAAGCTACTGATTAAAAAAAACAATTGTTGTCTATTTACTGTTGCAAGTTACTAAATCAAATTACTTCAAAACCAACATTAAGCAAATAAAAATTCACTAGACACTTCAATCAACAATGTACTGAGTTCAGTCAAGTTCCAAAGCGGACAAACTTCTGAGACTTATTTTTCTTAATATAAATTGGATCCAATCTCTGAGGGTGCTCAATACTAAAAAGTCAAAAAGGCCATAAAAGCACTGATTTCCATGATGACTCATAATCTTAAAATATTTTATTCTAACATATTTGGATTACATAAACATGAAACCTTGACATAAAGGTTAACTTTCTCATTTCAAAAAGAAATCTGGGTATATTTAGGTGCTAAACAATGCTCGTTCTTTTCTTAAACAATCTGTGTTGGCCTCTCACTGGCTTTATTTTCTGTGGGAAATAATGCAAGTATGCTAGTCCTAATTCTATTCTCTGAGTTCTTTTCAATTTTCCTCCTCCAATGTAATTTAATTTAAAAAACTGTCCCCTTAATATTTAAAAAAAAGTTTTAATATTGGAAACAAAAATTAACTGGGTTCAAAGGTCATGCCTTAGCATGTTTCTAATAATTACTTATAACAATTTTATTGACAAGGTTAAAGTAAACCTAAAACAAATGGCAAAGGATGTAATTATTCCATTTAACATCTTCATTAAGGATTCTTTTCCCTAAAAAGTTGAAAATAAGGCCAAAACACAATTGGGGCGTTGTGATTTCTATAAAATTAAGAGTCAATAAATAATCTTAACTATATTACTATTTTTGTTTTACAATACTTCAAAGAATTCAGGAACAGAACCCTTAATTGACTAAATTATGCAAGATGTGACTGCATCTCAAGTGAGGCACAGACAAAACAATACTAACTGTGAATGGTGTTAATCAATGGAAAGTAACATCATGTAATGTCACCTTAAGAACTAAAAAAGTATACACTGCACACTGAGAGGATGCTGGGATAACTGTTTAAGAAAGGTATATAATTTTAAATGGTAAAATGCTTCAGGGCCAGAATGAAGAGGTTTCAGTTCTAATGCTAGTAACTGTGACTAGCACTGGCCACCGAGAGAAATGTGGCAAATTCGTGGCTTAGCAAGAAAGAGTCCCTGGATACATTAATGGTGCCTGTCATAGTTGGACCTGTAAAGTATATACATCTTTTGAGGGAAGAAGGAAAATGCTGGTACACCTTCCATATTTTTGAACCTTGCTCTAGGTAAAAATTAGAGTGCTGGCACAAGGCAACAAATCACGTTACTGATGGGTATCACAAAGCTAACTTCCCCCAGACTCACGGTTCTTTCTACTGTGCAAGTTATAGGAAAAACAGCACCCTGAAATATGTGAGTCCCTCTCCTGGGGCTTCAAAGATCTTTAATTAAAGATGAAAGCTATAAGATCAGAAGAATATGAGAAAGCCAGAAGCAAGAACGGTGCTAGGGCCTCAGCAGTCCTGTTAACAGAAGTGAATTCCAGATCATAAAATGCTTAGAGAGAAGGGTGTAGGAACAGCCATGTTGGCACAAAGGCATTGAGAACGTTATTAATTCTCATTTACTACGATAGGTTGTAATACTAAAGAGGGCCCAAGGGTGTACATCAGACTATCTGTGCAGGACCACCCATGAAGTGTTCTTTCCTGGGTTAAATTCCAAAACCATATAAATGTCTGGGTTTTTTGCTTGTTTATCATCATCCCAAGAGGTCTACTGCTTGGGTTTCAAATATGTACTCTAAATACATGATGAGCCAAACATACTGCTTTTATTCCTATCAATCCATTCTAGGCACAATGGCTCAATGAAATCATGTACTTCACTTTGAATTAATCAGTTTGATAAAAAGGCGCTTAGAATGGTGGTTCATAAATTAGAACATCCAAGAGGACGCCCATAAAACAGCCTTCAAAAAATTTACAAAAAAGAAAAGTAAAAGAAGAAAGGTTTCTTTTTGGTAGAACACTGAATATGAAACAAGTCAAAAGGCCAAAAAGGGGCACATGCCTGCCCGCTGCTGTATCCCTCTCACTCATCTCACATCTCTGTCTTCTCTCTGAAGTCTTTCTTATTCAGTCTCAATTAACTTTTGGCGTCTTTGGAACCAGCTGGTGCAAAGAAAGAAGCTGAAGAAAATCCACAAAGTGAACCATAGTACTGATGCTATTGAGAGCACTGGACAGTAATTTTAGAGAGTGCTATTAGGCTATAATAAATCAGAAGATGAATCATAACTCAAAAATCATTTAAAGCTACTTTTTTTTTTAGCCGGCTATCAGAAATATCACTGCTTTAAAAATTAAAGGCAGCTCTCTTGCTCGCTCTCATTCCCTGAGAATACATTTAGTACTGAGTACAAATTAATTTCTAGTTATTGGGGCATTTAAAGGAGTCATTTTTCTAATAAAGACTGAGTCGGCCCTGATGAGACTATATCAATCAGCCTTTAAAGATCTAATTCCTAGGAACTACATGTCTGCTAAGCATGTGTGAGACTCAAAGCAGAGAAAGAAAAGATATTGCTTTTAAGTTGTCTGATTCCTGAGAGAATATTCAAGTACAATCATAAAAAGATCAAAAGAAAATCTACAAAGCTTGCTAAAGGTTGAGAAGGTGCCTGATATATACACATATGCATGTACATATATACGTATATGTGTATAAATTGTATTATAAATTGTATTAGATTATCAGAAACCATTTTGAAATGTTAAATTAAAAATGTAAACAATCAAGAGAGAAACAAAAGCAAAGACTACTCACTGAGCAACAGAAAAAATATATACCATTAAAAATCAACCTGGCTCAACCACTTACAGCCAGAAGAGATGCTTTGTTTAAGATGCCAAAGTAGATATCTGACAACAAAACGCAACAAAAGGCATAAGTAGTCAGTAGCGACTTTCTTTTTCCACCAGACCATCAACCCCTGGAGTTAACGACAATGGATAGAGAGCTAGCTGTCTAAACTGCTAAGAACAAAGGGAAAAAGTAGCAAAGTATTCCTCTGGAGAAACTGTGAAAATCACACCTTGAAAGGACTCAATGACAAATCACAAAATGTCAGCCTTACTCAACTCTCTGGACTTAGATGTCATCCTGATTTCAAGACCTGGTTATACTATTCCTATATGCTCTGAAAATCATTTCCATCTGATGTTTAGTGCTTTAGAAAAGAATCAAGGCCATACCCTCATCTACAACCCTTGGATAGTTAGAATAATCACATAGCTGGAGGCTCATAAGATCCCAAGGCTACTCAGTGCCTTTATTCTCATAGTTTCTCAGGTGAATCCTCCATTAGAATTTTTCCTTCATCCATAAACATTCCCACATTCCCTACTTTTACTAACAGTTAAATGAAAATGCTGCTGGCATAAGGGAAATCCTTTTTGGCCCTTTGAAAACTGATACTAATTTAAGAAGTCACTCCTTGTCTGCCATTAATTAAAATGTACACTACTGAGTTTATCTGCTCAGAGTATAGAAGTCATGTTAGGAAGAAAACTTCCAACACAGAGCTCAAATTAAAGCAAAGGCTTTGAACTGTGGATCTGGAGACAGGTACAGTTTGTACTTACACCTCCCCATTTAAAGGACTGCATCTACAGCATGTGGCAAAGAAAAAGTACAGCTGTAACACAGTTGAAGGGATTGCCAAATTCCAAATTTAGCTTTCTATATCAAGGTAACAATTAAATTTTACATTATCCCCTAGAGAGTCTAGCTACTATTTTTTTTAAAGCTCTGATGAGAAATTAAATTACTGCTTTCCATTTGGAAGTACAGGTAACTACAGTTATTGTGGCATTTCATGATTTCCAATGGAACCAAGATCCCTACTATGTCTTCCTGAACTGGTTGCTATAAATGACTAGATAGTCCAGAATGGACAGTAATTAAATAACTTCACTTCTCTCTCTCCAGTAGATAATATCTTTTGAGACCTCAAATTTTATTCGACAGACTTAATTTGGGATAAGATAACTCTAAATATGCTTTTCAAATTCTCAGTGTCATATAGGGAGGTCTAACAAAAAATTTTTAAAGCATTTTTCTAAATGATTTGAGTAAGACAATTCTTCCCATACAATGGATTGAGTCAGACACAATTTTTAAAACGTAATTTGTTTATTTCAGTGATTAACAACTTTTCTTTTCTCCCCCACATGGCTGCATGGCGTGGCTTGTGGGATCCTAGTTGCCCGACCAGGGATCGAATCCTCGCCCTCAACAGTGAAAGCGTGGGGTCCTAACTACTGGACCGCCAGGGAAGTCCCAACAACTTTCTTTTTAGTATGAGTGTATTTATGAGAAAAGTATAAATCTTTTTTTTTCATTTTAATCGAATCAGCGTTTTTCAAGTCCCATGGAAAAATCTCTACTCTTAAAAACTTGAGTTCCTGCTTTGCTGAATAAGAAAATGAGTAATACTATGTTTTCACCATTAAATTGTTACTATCTGGACATATTTAGACAATTAACAAAAGGAAGGAAGCCGTCTAATTGTTCTTCCTGAAATTAGATCACAGCCATCTCTTTATTACCAGCAAGCCAGGTGCACCAGCAGGCTTGCCACCAGCCTAACAAATCAAACTCCCTATGTTTTCAGACTGGTACTGGGGACCAGAAACACAAATATAGCTCGAATAACTAAGTAAGCTGTAGAGGCAGAAGAAAAAACTTCAGAGCTTTAAGGTTCCAAGAACACATAACTCCATCCCATCCCCTTGCCCTACCCCCTGATGTGAGGTTGTTAATATTCAAATCTGCATAAATTATCCCTTAATTATTTGCAATTAATATACAACAGTGACTTGCATGCCCCCAAAGTCTCTATTAGCCATTTTGGACAATTATAACAATAGTGAACACCCAGGGATACTACATGCCAGGCAGTGTTCTAAGTACTTTGGTGCTCTTCAAATGAAAATCAGAATTCTCCATTCAAATTTCTACAAAAGTTATAGGGGACCTTGTTAAAACACCTATTTAGTAAAGACCTATATATTTATACAACTCGGAGTCAGTCAGCTACAAAGCCATTTTTCACTCAAAGATTTTGCTGGATAATTGTATGAAGAAACAGAGAAATATATTAAGGTTATGCTACTAGATAAATAAAAATAGTGAACAAATTGTTAATTTATTTGGTAAATGAAAAACCTATTTCTAACAGACCACTGAAACAGCAAAATGATAGTTATATCACTTGCTTAACAGGAAATTTTAATGAGCAGACAAAACAAATGCTAATATACTATAAAAAAGAAACAACAGAAATGAAATGGAAAGACACACTGCATATTTTCAGTGTAGCTGTATTTAATGAAGTCTAAAAAACCTTCACTTTTAAAAGTCAGCATGAATTTTTTTAAGTGCAAGAATAATTTGCAGTAAATAGATTCTTTGCTACATAATGCCAATACTTTTGGATTTTCTTTGCTGATTTGTTAGTTGAAGTATTACTAAAAGAACATAAAAGTATGGGCATTACAAATCCATCTTAAAAGCTAGGCAGTGGCTATCGTATTTAACAATTTATACAACAATACTTGTATGAAGGTTTTAAATTTGTTTATAACACCCAAAGTAATTTACAAATGGAGTTCTATAAAGATGTTTCATCACTTTAAAATGTGACTATCTTTCCCCCCTGTATGTGTGTTTTAAACTGTTCCAGGTGTATTTACTTAGATCTTAAATAGTTACAGAATTCAGTCATAGGTTGTTATGAAATGTGTCCTCCAAAAACGTATGTTTAAGTTCCAACTTCCAGTACCACAGAATGTGACCTTATTTGGAAATAGGGTCATTATAAATATAATTAGTCAAGATGAGGTCATGCTGGAGTAGGGTGGGCCCCTAATCCAATATAACTGGTGTGCTTTTAAGAAGAAAATTTAGATACAGACAAGCATAGAAGGAAGATGATGTGAAGACACATGATGGAAAACAGCCATGTGACGACACAGGCAGAGATTGAAGTGACATATCTACAAGCCAAGAACAACAAGGATTGCTGAGAACTTCCAGAAGCTGGGAAGAGGCAAGGAAGGATTCTCCTCTAGAGCCTTCAGAGAGAGAATGGCCCTGCCAACACCTTGATTTCAGACTTCTAGCCTCTAGAACTATGAGAAATTAAGTTTCTGTTGTTCTAAGCCACCCACTTTTTGGTATGTTGTTACAGCAGCTCTATGAAATTAATTATACAGACCATATATTATAATTAGAATCTACCTGTCCAAAAGAGCATTTTTTAAAGTAAGGCATAGCTTTGAAGTCAGCAAACCCAGGGTTCAAACATCTATGCAAATCAAAGGCTGTGTGACCATGGATTTGAGTTTGCTTATTTGTAAAGAAGGGAAAATGAATCCTACCAAACAGTGTATTTCTGAAGATAAATTATATAGAATGTCAATGACACAGAGGTTAAAAATTTTCTCTGTCCACTCTCAAAGCCCTCTCCCTGTAATGAGAATGTATTTTAACATATGGTCAGACACTATTTGGCTAACAATTCAGACAGTAATATGATAAAAAGAGGACTGTAATTAATTGAATAAATTTTATAAAAAACACTGTCCTAAATGAAGCCCTGATAGCATTACTACTTAGAAATCTCTAAATCTTTACCCTGCGTATGACCACAGTGCTATGTGATACGATGTTTTTCAGAACCTTCTAAGAAGGTAAATGCTACCCTTGCCTATCTAAAAAGGCTCAAAGTAGTTTCAATAACCAGAGAAGGAAAGATCAATTCTTAAACAAGTTATCTTTTATACTTTCAAAGATTATTTATTTAATACAAGTCTTCTGATTTTACTAATATTCTTACTAATGTGTAAACTGACCCAAGTTCAGTAATAAACACAAGACTCATGTCATTAAAAAGCGACTGTTCAAATGCAAGAACTTTTTATTTCATGTAATAATCATAACATAAGCAAATAATAATTAACTTTGGCAAGATTAGTAGAAATAGAAGTATAACTCACAAATATGATAAGCATGTTCCCCTGATGTGTGGATTAGGCAGTAATAATGGCCACAATGTTTAGAATCATCTGTCCAAAGACTTTGGAAAAGGTGATCAAAGGCCAGCACCATGACATGCTGTGGATTAAACCTCATATGAATCTAAGTTTAGTGACTTGAAGAAAGCCTAGAATCAGGTTATACATTCTAATAAAGTAAAATTACTGTAAATTATTCACTACTACCAAAGACAACAGCTAACCTCCAGACTGCTTGAATTCAAGTGGTGAATAACGACTAACATTGAATGCTTACTATGTGTAAAGGTAACTTTACATATTTTATTTATTTCAAGCCACGGAATATTCCTAATATATGAGTTTTATACACAAGAAAACTGAGTACTAAGTTTTGGCTAAATATACAGTGTATAACCGCCACATTTTAGAAAGGAGCTGCCAAAGCCACAAAAATATAAATTTGGAAGCTATCACTGGCTCTGCTTTACAAGTACTGAAACATTTTAAAGAATAAAAAAGTTTTGAAATTTTATTTAATTTGTGGGAAAAGGTGTTTTCAAAAAGAAATCTTAGTTAATATCAATGCAACACAAACCTGCCTTCAAAGTAGCAAGTTATTTAGAAAGTTAACAATATTATGGTATGGTATCACTTTAAGAAAAAAAAACATATCCTGAAAGTAGAATCTAAGAAAATGAAGCTGAAGTGAATGTTCAGACACTGGAAAAGAAGACAGCCCCAAGTTCAACTGTAACAGTGAAAACACAAGTTCAGTGTTTCACTGCAGCCTTACCCTGTAAGGATAAGCCTGGTACGCATGTTACGTTTTTCCGCACCAATTTATTTGCCTTTTCTAAAGAGAAGAGGAACTAATAGTTGGTGAACCTCTGCCACATGTGTCTGGCACTTTATTAAGTGGTACATGATAATTTTTTAATCTGACAGGCCTGGGTTTCAATCTTTGCTCAAATATTTACAAGTGGTGAGATCTCAGGATATTAAATCCGTGACTCAGGTTTCTCTTAATAAGAGATATTAAAGCAACAACTACCTCACAGGACTGTCAATGAGAATTCTATTACGCAGGTAATAAAATCATCCCAGTTCTTGTCACACAGTATATGTCTATTAAATATTAGCTAATATTATCATCAATTAAAAAACAAAAACAAAAAGCAGCCCTGCAGGCCAGCTTTTAAGAAATGACGCTTCGAGGTGCAGTAACTTGTCTGAAGACATATATTTAGAAATGTTAGTTTTGAAAACCCAAAGGCGATAAAACCTATGCTCTTAAGAAGTGTTCCAACATTGTTAGCCTTTCCCTCTGTTCCTCCTGCTTCCTCAGCTGGTCTTTTACAGAAGAGAAAACTTACTTCATTGACTCAAGGTATTTAAATGCTGGAAACGACCTTAGAAATCACTAAGCAAAGGAGCAGCAAATTGCTTTCAACAGACAAATCCAACTGATAGCCTCTGCCTGGAATGACAGGTCAAAAAGGAGGCTGGGAGGTGCTGTGATGAGAATTCTGAGAAAGGCAGAAAAATAAGATACAACAGTGACAGCCGCCCATGGGCTGAGTGATAGTGGTGGGAGGTGGGAGGACAAACAACGCAGGTCAATCAAGTGCTACATTCTGCTGCTGCTGCTGCGCGCGCTTAATACGCTCATCAAACTAACTCATCTAATTCTCACTAAACTCAGGGCTCAAGGTCACAAGTTCCAAGCGCACTCTCTACCACCTACTGGGCTCTGCATAAGCATGCCCTCAGCTTCCTTCACTACAGGTCACCCTACTATCCAAAGCATCTCACATTTCTCATACAACATAAAGTTAGCCCATTAGCACCATTCTACCCCTTGATATACTACACATATTTTAGAGATTACTTAGAATATTTGTTCTATATCTTGACTAGAACAAGGCAGAGTAATTCTAAGTACATATGAGGTGAAGAGCTCCCTGGGGGGGAAAAAAAAAAAAAGATCTAAGTAGAGGGGAAGAAAAATGTCTGAGCAAAGCTCATGCCAAAATAAACCACTGACTTGCATTAGTCTCTGATGTGCAACCCACATCTAAGTAGTCCTACTAGTAACATTACTCCTAATCCCTGATAAGCTTTAATGCTTGCGGTTTTGGTCCCAAAGGGACCCTTTTTATAATCAAAGCATTTAATTACACGATACATCTAGTAAATTTTTCTTTGAGGTATCCGATAACAAAGTTTCACCTGGGTCAAAAATACTTCCAACAAAACCATCTCACATGCGTCATCCTTCCATCCCTTTCTTGCTATAATAATTCATTTTTAGATTAACACTTGAATTTAAAACATCTGTGATGGACTTCCCTATTTTTTATTCACCCTCCAATACCAATCACCACAATTAACTGTATACTTTATTGAAACACTAAAAATAATTTTGTATCACTATTTTATTTTTAAAAAAACATAAAAAAATCTCGTGTATGGTACATTAAACATTTGCATATTTTAACATATCTAAAGTGGTGATATGTGGAAGGTATGTGTGTGTGTTGGTGTATGAACATGAATATGTATCTCCCCAGGAGATTCTGTATTAGTAAGTCTGTGGTGACCATCCCCTCCCTATATATTCAAAAAGCTCCACAGGTGATTCTTCTGTCACACATTTCCTGGCCGAGAACCACAGAGAAAGTGTATTTCATATAGCTTTCAATACACATGCCCTCATTTAAAGTATGCCCCCAAAGGAAACAATTTGTGCCACTGATTTTAAATTCTAGTTCTAGAAAGTTCTGCTGGATCAAGGTATCTTGTTTTTAATCTCCCATTAAAAAGTGTAGCAACCTGACTTTTTCAGAAGTAGAAAATAAAGTTTTTAGAGCCTACACCTTAAGTTAGCGTAAAAGACGTTTCCTATAAAACCACAGCATCACCAATTAAGGAAGCATTTATACTTCTCTGCCACACTGTAATATTTATGATTTCTTACATAATTTTAATTTATTTTGCCTATCTTAAAAATGAATATACACTTGCTCTCCTCTTCTTCGTTATGTAAAATATTTAAAGAGTGAAATGTTAATGCTTTTTTTCTTTGAAAGAGTTAAAAGCCCTTAAAACATTTTATTAATATAGCACCCAATAATAACGATGAAGGCACATAAGGTATAACAATTATTTTTAATCAAATGTTAAATTTTTTTTTCATTAAATGTTGTGCCCATCTAAAATATATACAATGACAAAAAAAAATCAGAATTTTTCTAAATCACTTACTAAGGGAATATATATATATATGGAGTATGTGTGTATATATATATATATATATATATATATATATATATATATATATACACACACACACACACCAAAGAAATACCATATTTCTTTGATCCTAAGACACATTTTACATTTTGACATTTCTGAATTACAAATGTGTCTTATAATCGCTGGCATGTCATACTGGAAGCATTTAAAAATTTCTGAATGGTGCTTCTTACAATCAATGACACCTTAGATCTGATGAACTAGTGTTTATAAAAAAATACTTTTTCAAATTAAAAGAGGTAACTTTCTTTTTAAATGTAACGAAACTGTCCCATTCACAAAACAACCCCAAATTTGTGAAAAATGGCCAATAAATTTGGTGAAGCGGCTAAATTATCAGAACAAAAGCAACTGCTCTGGTAAGAATGTAATAGTTTAAATAATAAACAAATTGTATTAATTAAATATCATATGAAGTCATTTCCAGAGTTTTAAACAAATAATTTTATACTATTCTATCTTCCAATGCTTTCTAAGTATTCTGTACACCCTACACATTGAAATAAAATTAAAATAAAGGAACATTCCACCTATGATACGCTGTAGATAAAGACTACCTTGCTTTAAAGTAAGTTTCTATCTACAATATAAAATGATCAAAGTACAGTATATGCATTCATGCTAAGAACAGAAGTCAATGTTTAATGAAATGTTTAAACACATAAAAAAAATTTAGAAATTAATGTCTATTAACGCTGCAATCTACTAATACCACACTAAGTCCTATCATTCTCTCTCTCTCTAACATATCACAAATCAAAACACTATGCCATCTCCTGTCTAATGTAATTATTGCCTGCAGCACTTCAACTGTTTTATTAAAGTATTTAGGTACTCCTTGCATATTTCTAATTGCTAGCATTCTAGTGACAGCAGTACTGTGATCAAAAGCGTCAAAAATGTGATAGGTCTTATGTCAAACTTAGCAAAGTAAGACAATTAACTTTTCTCTCCATCGTTAAAAAAAAAAAACAGCGAACGTAAATATCAATTTTGGAAATTCAGTATGAGGATGAATAATATCCTTTCACTCAAACATTACACAACAATACAAGGCTAAAGTGAGCCTAACTACACAGAATTATTTTTCAGCTGTTTTAAGAGTGTCACACATTTCCACGATGGGTTTCTAGGAGACAGTACTGACAACTGATTAGGTAACTTCCACCATCAGAATCGTCAAACCAGTGCAATACTTGTACACATTTTGTTTTCAAGTTTGCACATGAAGGCCCAAGGGTGATAAAAAGCTTGGGATCAAGTCACTGAAAAGTCTCACTTTCTTTTTTATTGCTACTTAATCCAAGTGAATGTCACTTAATTTTGATAATGATAAATATAACTAAAGTAGTTTGAGAGAAATCCCAGTTAATATAATTTCCTTAAGGACAAGGCTAAATCTTTCCAGAATATTAAAACTTTGTACCAATGTCACAGTTCTTCCCATTACCCCAAGGAAATGATCTGAAACCAACTCGAATTATTGGACTGAATTCAATTACCCTAGAAATAAACACCGAACTCCCCCTCTCATCCACTTCTCCAAAAAAAAACAAAATAAATAACGTACTATTTCTATTTCAGAACCTACAAGAAGAAAAGACTTTATTTTTGGCGAGAATCCTTAAAGATCTATAGATCATCAGAGGGAAGCAAAAACCACCCAATGTTCAATGGCTGGTGTACTCCATCATTTCTTTTGGTGCGGGGTTGGGTGGGGGGGCTTGACAAATGTAACTTAAGAATTTCAGGTAAACAGAACAAATGAGGAATTACTGGAATAGGAGACAAAGCAACTATTCATGGGACCAAATGAAACCATCATTAGAAACGAAAAAACACCAATGGTTTTATATATATGTGTATATATGTAAAACCCAAAGAAGAAACAAACAGCAAATAAATGAAAAGCAAAAGCAAAAACATAGTAATAATAAATAAAACAGGAAACTTATCCCAAATTTTCTGCTACTCAGTTTACCTTGGAGGCTAATCTGAACAGCCTTATGCAGAGCCTACAAAACACATGACAGACACATTGTTTCTGGTATACAAGTTAATGTTTTAAAATCCACCAACACTACTCTACATTTTGTGCAATTGAGAAATTCACTTCAGGCAAGTGACCAGTAAGTACTTTAGTATAAGCACTATCTATGCAGAATAGCAAATAGTGTGAAACAAAGCAATGCAAGCATTTACGTGGAATTCAGCTTGATGCTAAATCTGGCTTCATGCTTAACTGTATTAAAAGAGAATTGCCAAACTGCCAATGTATTTCTTTACAATATTTCTTATTTTACCATCATAAAGGCTAAGAGCTGTAACTATGAGCAATGTCAATTAGCCAAATCTCTCTTATTTTCTATCCGGTTTTAAAGAATATTTTATTATCTAAACTACCAACTTTCTATTTTTCTCTGTATGTGCATGAAAATAGACGTACAGAGAAAGAAAACTCTACATATGACTTATGCAATAAATATACACAGATATTACACACATACTAACGAGACTGCATGATTTTTATATCGAAGTACATGCTCTTTCCAACCACATGGTTCTTTGCTGTTGTTTTACGAGTAACGGAAAAAGTCTGCACCAACTAAGCACATGCTGCTAATGATCCATGGTTTTAAGAATCTGTAGGTTAAAAAAATACAATTCCTAGAACACTGTTATCAAACAAATAAGTTTTATTGGCATCTAAAAACAAAATTCACCCAACATTGAAACGTACTTTAATATTTATGTTGTTTTCTTTTTTTCTTTTTTCTTTTTTACTCACTGCAGTATGAGGAACAAATCACAAACACTTACTTTGGAGAAACAGAGACCATAGTGTAGATTTTACAAAATCACTTTTTAAAATCTCTGTATTGTGCTCCTCAAATATCTAGAGCCAGTCTTTGCATAAAATATCACAGCTTTGTCTATTACCTTAAAATTCTGCAGCAGCCTAAAGATATGGATAAGATATACCACCGCTTGCTATTTTGAAATATATCTATTACCATATCCAACCTAATGGTAGTATCTAAAAAATTCTTTCTTCCATAGGAAGTCTCTGACAAGCTGTTATTCATTTCCTTGAAGTTAAAAGAATCTGGGGGCAACATTTATATTTTATCAGAAAAATAAAAAAATGTTTACCTACCATGTTCATATTAAGAACAATGTCTATACAAGTCAGTTGTACAATTATTTTAAGAGAAAGGTGAACATGAACATCAGATTAACTTAATTCTGGCAGACGAAAGTGAACAACTATGGTCCAGTCAGCCATTAATCTATTACAGAGAGATGACAACTTTACAAAATGTATCTTTTACCTACTGAGTGATGATTATGTCCCCTCAGTTTCTGTGCTTTCTACCACTGGTTCACTCTCTATATCAGCAACTGTGTCACTCTTCTCCTTGTTTATTTCACTTGAAGATGTCAGTTTTTCATAAAGTTCAGGATCACTCTGCGCTGGTAAAGGTGGTGGATGAGCATGTCTCTCGGTGTTTTCACCATTAACCTGAGGCACATTATCACCTTTTCGCTGAGAAGTGGCCCCTTCAAAAAAATCAAAAACCCGAGCATGAGGAGGGGGGACCCAGGTGTTTTGAATTCTCTCTCGTCCAAAACGATTTCCGTTAATTTCTCTGCAGAAATCAAAATCTCTGTCATCCCTATCCCTTTGCCTCTCCCAGGGTCTTCTGCGATCATCAAAATCTCTGTGAACTTCTTGTCCAAATCCTCTGTTCCAAGGACCACTTCTAGGATCGAACCGGTAGTTTCCAGACCGAAATCTACCTCTTTCTTCATGTAAGCCTTTTGGACCACCATAGACAGGCAGAACCCGATGCTCTCTCTCGTCGAAATCTCTATGCCCCCAGGGCTTCTCTGGAGTAAAGCCAAAGTGGTCTCTTCGACCAAGATGATCTATGCCTGGCCTCACCAGATTCTCTCTAATATCTACAGGAGGTCTTCCAAAATGATCTCTACCATCTAATGGAGGCCTTCCAGGACCTTCTCTTGGATCTACAGGCCGTCCAACCACATCCCTAACATCCACCGGGGGAGGTCTACTAATGGTTTCCCTGGTTTCTATGGGAGGAAACCGGTAATCTCTATCTCCTTCCTGTTGAATGTTATCATTCCCAAGTGGTATCCTTTTCTCTGGATTAGCAACATTGTCTACACTTTGTCTTCCAGGAACTAGAAAAGGTCTTTCAGGTGGACTAAAAATATCTCCTGGAGCAAAAGGACCACGGGGTGGTGGATGAAGAGCTGCGTCAAGTACCACTGGGGGAGGGAGTCCCCGCTGAGGTGGAATTCCAGGCTGCATTAAAGGGAATCTTGGTCCAGGTGTCTGTGGTATTAGTCCTGGACGAATGTCTAACATTGGCATTGCAGGCATCCTTTGATTAGAAAGATTTAAAGGGGGTAAATTTTGAGGCCCAGCTGGTGGCTGTGTTCCCAAAAGTCCAGGAGTATTTGGAACACCGGGTGGCTGTACTCCTATAAGTCCGGAATTGTTAGGTATATTCGGGGGAAGCATGCCCAGAAGTCCAGAACTACTCGACACACTTGGTGGCTGTATTCCCAAAATGCCAGAGTTATTTAGAATATTTGGTGGCTGGGCTCCAATAATCCCAGAACTATTGGAAACATTAGATGGCCGGACTCCAAGAATTTCATTATTACTCGATACATTTGGTCTTTGGACTCCCAGAATTCCAGAATTGTTCGTCACATTTGGCGGCTGTCCTCCTAAAATCGCAGAGCCACCGGAAACATCATTTGGAATCACTAAAATGGAAAGAAGAAAAAAACACAAACAATCATTCTGGTGTGAAAAGGAAACTACGTTTATAATTATTAATGCTATAATTTCTAGTAGTTAGCTTAATCAGCTACTTGTAGCCCCCCAAGAATCCAGGTATACTAGATATTAAAAAATTAAAGCTAAAATTATTAATACCATTCATAGTGAAATTTACATATTAAAACATAAGCGGGGCTGCTACCTAAAATCTTTACATGAAATCTTTTTAAGTTAAACAAAAATATCAGGTTTTATACTGATTCTCCACCTTTAACAAAAGTCTTTCTAAAGTACAAACAATTCTTAATATACTAACAGTAGTGCCATAAACAAAGGACTTTGGTTCTGAGGATCCCGGGGAGGCAGGACAGGAAGAAAGACGCAGACGTAGAGAAGGGACTTGAGGACGGGGGCAGGACAGGAAGAAAGACGCAGACGTAGAGAAGGGACTTGAGGACGGGGGCAGGACAGGAAGAAAGACGCAGACGTAGAGAAGGGACTTGAGGACGGGGGCAGGACAGGAAGAAAGACGCAGACGTAGAGAAGGGACTTGAGGACGGGGGCAGGACAGGAAGAAAGACGCAGACGTAGAGAAGGGACTTGAGGACGGGGGCAGGACAGGAAGAAAGACGCAGACGTAGAGAAGGGACTTGAGGACGGGGGCAGGACAGGAAGAAAGACGCAGACGTAGAGAAGGGACTTGAGGACGGGGGCAGGACAGGAAGAAAGACGCAGACGTAGAGAAGGGACTTGAGGACGGGGGCAGGACAGGAAGAAAGACGCAGACGTAGAGAAGGGACTTGAGGACGGGGGCAGGACAGGAAGAAAGACGCAGACGTAGAGAAGGGACTTGAGGACGGGGGCAGGACAGGAAGAAAGACGCAGACGTAGAGAAGGGACTTGAGGACGGGGGCAGGACAGGAAGAAAGACGCAGACGTAGAGAAGGGACTTGAGGACGGGGGCAGGACAGGAAGAAAGACGCAGACGTAGAGAAGGGACTTGAGGACGGGGGCAGGACAGGAAGAAAGACGCAGACGTAGAGAAGGGACTTGAGGACGGGGGCAGGACAGGAAGAAAGACGCAGACGTAGAGAAGGGACTTGAGGACGGGGGCAGGACAGGAAGAAAGACGCAGACGTAGAGAAGGGACTTGAGGACGGGGGCAGGACAGGAAGAAAGACGCAGACGTAGAGAAGGGACTTGAGGACACCGGGAGGGGGAAGGGTGAGCTGGGACGAAGTGAGAGAGTGGCACTGACATATGTACACTACCAAACGTAAAATAGATAGCTAGCGGGAAGCAGCCGCATAGCGCAGGGAGATCACGTGACCACCTAGAGGGGTGGGATGGGGGGTGGGAGGGAGACGCAAGAGGGAGGAGATATGGGGATATATGTATATGTGTAGCTGATTCACTTTGTTATAAAGCAGAAACTAACACACCATTGTAAAGCAATCATACTCCAAGATTAAAAAAAAAAAAAAAAAAGATGTATAGTGTAGCCAAAAGAACACTGAGCTTGCAGGTTTCAAAAAACTAAAAGAGAGAGTTTAATTCCTGGCCCTGCTACTTAAAGCCTGTGTTGTGTGTGGCATCATGCAAGTAAATAAACTGCTTTACAGTTACAGGAAGAAAAAAAAAAAAAAAAAAAGGACTTGCTGCTTTCAAAACTATATTATATCTTCTAGACCTAGCTGAATATCTTGTAGTAGTTACTTATAACTAATACTTGTTTGTTTTAATCTTTCTGTAAGTATACATATTTTGTGCAATCTTATTTTGATAACACATTAGAACAGTTCCAATAGGCCAAAAAAAGGAGGAGAAGGAGTCTTAATGGGAAGGTGTCAAAATCTATACACTATCCTGAAGGGAATGCCAAATTTGTTTTTCACAGGAACTTTAGGAGATAAATGTTTTACACATTCATGGCACCTAAGAATTAAACACCAATATAGAGAAGTAGTGATTATGATTTAGCTATGTATTTCTGGGGATTTCTTTTTTCTTTTTACCTGATCTGGTGTTTTCACCAGAAGAAATCTGGTGGTCTATAAGATGAGGTACTTTTTCTTCAGGCTCTGCTTGTTTAGTTGGAGGATTAAAAACACTTCCAGCTGGCAGAGTGGAAGTAGCAAGACTGCTGGCAACAGAACCACCTGGCAAAACAAGGCTACCAAATCCAACATCTTTCACAGTTTCTGGAGTCATAGATAATGGCGGCTGCACTAAAGCTGTTTAAAGAAGGAGAATATATATTTCAGATTTAATTAGCTAATCAATTCATGTGCTAGGTTAAAATATTAAGTATGACCAACACCGGTCTTGCCAAAGTTTTAAATGACTTCCTATCCTCTTTCCCCAATTATTTGGTAAGACTGCTCAGTTAACATGACATATGTGAATTCTCTTCTGGTCCCTGTATTTCGTTTATAATGAAAACTAACTTCTGGCAGCTTGAGTGTTTCATTTAATGGCATCTCTGTATTACCTAGCACATTCTATAATAACTGATGCTCAAAATGACAAATGAGTCATCCTGAAGAAGCTAAATCATATTTAGAAAGCTTCATTTTTTAAAAATAGGGAAAGACAACAATTTTTAGAAATATTTTCAAGAGAAATGTTTAGTAAAATAAGGATCCATACTTAAGAACAAAATCCCAGCAATTAAAAAAAAAATTGTAATTTTTTTTCAAGGATGCCAGTATGGGAATATCTAAATATACAGAAATGATTGGTGAAGACCAACAAATATGAGAGTGAAAATCTGCCCAATCCCGTTGAAACTGTAAGTACTAGGGTCTTTACATTCACTACTTTTTGTCAAATGAGGTTGGAAACTCATCAGACGAGAACTACAAATAAAAAGGTAAAAACATTTCCTTTTTATAAAGATATAAAAAAAGGCATAAAGAATGGGTAGAAAAACTCTTCTGTATATGTCACCTATATGTTAAAAAACTAAGCTAGAGGAATATAAAAATCACAAACAGAATTTCTAATCAAATTTATTTCACAACACTACTAAATCATGTATTTTGGGATTTTAGAAACTTTTATCCTCACGTTTAACTCTGGACTACCTAGACTAACTCTTAGCACAGAACAGAGCTGTAAACTAGGGATAAAAACCAACCGGGATCATGTATGGGGATTATGAGAACGAGGTAAGACGGTGTGAGCAATTAGGGGGGCAGCCGGCACACGGGGGGGTTTCTCGTTCTCCTTTAACTGATCCCAGGTTTTCCAAAATGAACAGCGTAAGGAGAAACAACTGGGACGGAGGCTCTAAGTAAGGTGAGTCTCTGTGAATGGTGAATTCAGAAACGGCTTCTGAGCACTTCTCTAATTTTCAGAAAGAACAAACAATTCTTCCTAATTAACCAACAGTAACACAAAAAGGATCCTAATGTTGTCTAAACACTGAAGGAGAGAAAAGAGTTTAAAAATGTAAGAAAAATGGGTTATAACACCAAAACGTAAAGCTCTGTATCATATACACTCTCTTTACAATAAAGTCCTTTGGTCTAGTATTAGGCCAAAAAGCTCTCAAAAACTGATGCAGTCATCTCAGAGGAATAGAGAAGTAACATGAAAGGCTCTTACTGTCCAAAAATGAACAAACTGAACTGCAAAAAGAAAGGTGAATGCAACCACTTGGAAGTAAAAATCCATTAATCCATAAACACTACTAAAAGTGAAGGAGAAAAAAGTAGAGGGAAGGGAGTGGAGAAGGAGAAATAAGGGAAATCCTCCCCCACCTTCAGTCACTGGGTATCACAGATAATATCCATAGAACTCATTACTCTGAAAAATTGCACTTACAGGAAAGAATTTAGCATCTCCTGTACAACTGTACTTCAAGGTAACTAAATACTACTAGTTGATAAGAGAAAGTTTTTCTTTACAGAAAAAATTCTTGCTAAGAAATGTGGAAGGAATTACAAAATTCGGAAGGTCACCACTTTGCAACTAATGAAAAGCAGATTCAGCAATAATAATCAAAGGATGAAACCATCTGATGAAAATCTGAAGGGCGACTTTTTAAAATGACCAGGTCCCACTATCTGAATGCTCTGATCCATTATGACATCATTAAAAGTGGGACAAGAAGGCACTGCCCGGCTCCTGATGTGATATAATGTCAAGCCCACAGCACCCCACTTGTTAAGTATTCTTACCAAAAAAGTTGAAGCATATTCTAAGCAAGCCTATGGTGCTAAAAACTTTCTATCTGCAGGAGATCCAAGGAAGATACCACAAAGAAGCAAAAAAACCAAACCCATTATTTGGGATCTTGCATACAGAAGTGAACTGCTTTTCAACAAGTCAAAGACATGAAGCATTCTTAAAAAGGGCGGTGTGGGTGGGGCTGCTCTAGATTAAGACATTTTATACATAAAACAAAAAACACAAATTTGATACAACAGAGCAAATCTGAATATGGACTGTCATATGATATTGTTAATTTGTTAGAAATCATTTAACCAAAAAAATGCATTTGTCTGAAAACTTCCATGATAAAAAAATTAACAATAATTCACAAAAATGAGAACCAACACATTACCACTATCATAAAGAAAGAAAATTCTTAAAGTAGAAAACTCACATGTTGGTACTACTGGTGGAATAGTAGGTGGTGGTACAACAGGTGGTGGAACTGGAGGTGGCATGAAACCTACATGGAAAAAAAAAAGACCAAAAATAAAATTAAAAAAAAGTCACTTTCTTTTAAATCAAAGATTCCAACAGCTATAAATGAAATTCTACATTCTTAAAACAGTCATTACTACCTCATATTTATGAATATATTTTCCATTTAAAAAATTACTTTTATATACTCTACCTTATTTGATCCTTAGTAAGCTAAGTAAAGCATAGAGATCCCTATCATGAGCATATCCTATTTATTTACTTGGCACGCTCTATGATGCTGTAAAATCAATGATTAAGTCAAGCCAGGCAACCTGTTTATGTGTTAGCATGGTGACTGCACGGGAAGTTAAACATTGTATTTCAAGCTGCTGACACCATTATATGCAATAATGTCATCTGTAAAATGTGCTATTGTACTTCTTTGATGTATATGCTGTTTACCCACTATATCAGAATACTTTAATTAACCTTGGATGTTACTATATTTTATTTTGAGCACTGAAACAAATCTTAATACAAAATAAGTAAGAAATAAATAAAATAAATTTAATATTGGCTGTTTTATGATTTTAAATATCAGATGATCAAACTATAAACCTGCTTCCCTGCATTTTTAAAATATAGAGCTACCATTAAGTTCCATGAGAAAATAGTGGCTAAAAATAATGGGAAAAAAAGATACGTGATTTTCAACAAATGAATGCTAGATAAAGGCTCTATAAAATCCATGTGTTATGGTTTTTGAAAAAATCATTTAAAAATATCTTCTGAGAAAAAATTTTAATTTTCAATCACAAATACAGATCTGTGATTGAAGATATTTGATGAGTAGTTTTCCAATATTTAAAATATAAAAAGATAAAGTTCTTATTAAAATCTGCATCAATTTCAAATTACGTATTAAACTGTAATTTAAAAAATTTACACTACATGACAAATTACAACCATTTTCAGACAATGAATTTACTTTTTGGCCTTGTTGACAGTTTTTAGGAACTCTATTCAATGACTAAGAACTTAAATTACAGAAGTCAATTCAGTAATTCTTTTCTATAGTACACAAATAATTCATGAAGTTCAAAAAAAATAGAAATAGTTTTGAAAAACAACATATATCGTTTGATCCCTTGTATTCTCTCTCTCCTTTGTCTAAACCTCCCATGATCTAATACGGAAAGCTCTATCTCTAACTTATGTAAGCAATTATTTATATTTAATTGATAAGTGTTAAGTAACCTATAGTTTTTACTGAGAAACAATGATTCAAGGAACTTCTGTTTATCTATAATTTATTAGGTCAAAAAAAGTATTATGAGTTCAATTAGCATTTTAAGATATACTATAACTTCTAATGCCAAAATGGAAATCTAATGATTTTTAGGAGGACTAATCTATATAATTTAATGCATACTTTCTGATGAATGGGTGATAACTATAGAGAACTTCTATATAAAAACTTCAACATAAATTTTAAATTATTTTAAGGCATTTCAATGATTTTAAATGATTCCATTTCTTTTCTGTCAGTGCTTCTTAAAGTGCGGTCCACCAACAATATGCATCAGCTGGGAACTTGTTCGAAATGCAACTGTCCGGCCCCACCTCAGCTCCACTGACTCAAAAGGAGGCTGGGCCAGCAATCTGTGCTTTAACACGCCCTCCAAGTGATTCGGATGTAAGCTATGGTTTGAGAATCACTGCTCTACAGCATTTAAACCTGGAAAAAGAACATTTTAAATGGTATTCTAAATAGAGTTCAAACAATAAGATGAAAATTTCTTACCAGGAGGTGGTTGTGAAGGGTTAAAACTCGCGCGGAGAAAAGGCGGTGGAGGAATTGGACTGAATCCAGGAGGAGGAACTGGCATTGACACAGGAAAGGCTGGTGGGACTAAACTAACTGTAGGCACTGCTGGAGCTACTGGAATCTTTTGTGGATAGAAAATAAAAAGTCCAGGTATCATTTTATCCATCTGTAACAATTACATCTTAGGACAACCAAAGGTAAATTATTTCTGTTTCTTTTATAGGAAGGTAACAAATATCATTATATTAAGTTGTTTTGGGTTTTTTTTTCTTCCTTTTCGTGTTCTTATAAGTGAACTTACTTGAGGTAAAAGCAACACAGTATTTTTCAACAAACAGTATATGTAGAGATTGTGAAATCTACCTTATATTCAAGTGATGTAAAGATGTGGGCACCTATTTCAACAGTGAATACCATGCTCAATTTTACACTGCCATCTCCCACTAAGTTTATACCTAGCTATGTCATGCGATCTAATCACCATTAGGAAGCATGTCACTAACAGCTTTAAAATGGCTTGAATTTCTCATTAATTTGTTTTCTACTCCTAACCATAAATTCTTTAACTCATCCTAGGTACAACAAATCCCAAATATTTATCTGTATTATGGCATGGCTGTACCTCTCTTCTAAAGTTCGCATTGTATCAATGGTCTATTCAACATCTCAACTTTGCTGTCTACAAAGACACTTCAAATTTCACACACATAAAACTGAACTCCCAACTGTCCTTCCCAAACCACACTTCCACAGTCCTTCTCATTCTCAGATAATGGTAACTCCATCTTTCCAATTTCTCAGACCAAAAACCTTGCCTCTGATCTTTCTCACAACTCAAATCTGACCACGCGCGCTGGCCATACCATGACAATACACCTCGTATCTGACGACTTCTCGTTGCCTTCACTGCCGTCAGTCCAGTCTGAGCCACCATCGTCTCTCACTTGGATTGCTGCAACTGTCTTTTAACTGGTCTCTTTGCTTTTATCAATGCCCACTATTCTATTCTCAAAATAGTTGCCAGTGCAATCCTTTAAAACTCTAAGCCAGACTGAGTCACTCCTTCCGTCAAAGTCCTCTAATGGCTCCCCATCTCAGAGTGAAAACCAAAGTCCCCCTCGAGGTCTCACTTACACTAAGCTGCCTCTCACTCACTTTATTCTTGCCCGCTTGTTATTCCAGGAACACACGAAACATGCTCCTGGCTGCAGGCCTTTGCACTGGTTGTTCCCTCTGCCCCTAACGCTTTCTTCAGATAGCCACATGATTAACCGCCTCCGCAGCTTTAGGCTGTGGCTCAGATGTCTTGCTCTCAATTAAGTCCACCTCACCATTTTAGTTAAAAGTTTAAACACCTACCTAGGCACTCCTGATGATCCTTACACTACCTTCTCCCCTCCACAGTATCTTATAAACTTATTAATTTTATATTTTCTGTCACCCCTATGAGAACAAACTCTCCATAAGGGAAGGGACTTTTGTTTGGTTTTTCCCCCCACTGATGTATCCCTTATTCCAGGTGCCTAGAACAGTGCATGTCACAGAGCAGGCAATCAATAAATATTTGTTCAATAAATTAACATTTAAGTATGAATTATACTTTTTCTAAAAGGAAAATTTCAAAAATGCTTGTATTTAATATTAATCTATTTTGGACAATTTCTTCCAAGTTTTATAAAGTAAAGATGTGAGTAAAAACAAAACTGTAAGACAACACATTAAACAATAAGAAAACACCCAGCACTAACCTGTACCATAGCCACAGGCGGCGGGAAGACCTCTGCCTGGGTCGTGGCCACCGTCTCCTTCTCAGCTGGAGGTGGGGGGCTCTGAGCTGTCTGGACCGTCTCTTTAACGGGTTCTGAGCTTTTCACGCTTTCCCACTCTAAACAAAATATTTGAAATTGATTTCCTCTGGATAGGTGCAATTTTTCATTTTATACGTACACATTTATGTCATGTCTGAAGAGTCCTTCATCTACCTTGGCACATCTTTAAGATGTGTCCACAGCTGTAGGTGCCAACCTACTGGGTTCTGCTGAGATAAATCTGATTAGGATACTAAGGAGTTCAAAAGAGCACGACATGAGGCACAAATCAAAGACACTAAAATATTTAGTCTAGAGAAAACACCTAAAAGGGATATAAATAGATACGTATCTCAAAGGCTGTCTGATTTAAGACAAACCAACCTTATTCTATATTTTGTCACAAGGTATAAGGGGGAAACAACAAGTATTAACCCAATACAGAAAAATGCGAAAATAGAACAAAGAAGCTCCAATGGTTCCTCCAAAGGTTCACCTCCCTTAAAGATCAAAGTCATTAGAATGACTAGTAAGACTACACAACTTCGCCCCTCTGTACCTCTCTGACTTCATCTCCTACTACTCACTCCTCACTGTGCTCAAGCCATACTCGTCTCATGACCTTCTAATAGACTTGGCACTTGCTGTTCTCTCTGCATGAAACACTCTTTCCCAGATAGCTGCATGTCTCATGCCTCTGAATACCACCTTCTCCATTAGACCCTCTTCAACCACTTAAAACAAAACTCCAATAGCTCCACACCCATACTGCCTATCCCCTTTCCCTGTTTTTTCTTCTTAGAACTTAACCAACACTGAAATACTACCTAGTTTATCTATCTTATCATCCATTTTTTTCCCACTAGAACGTGGGTTGGCAAACTCTTCCTACTGTAAGTATTTTAGACTGTGCGGGCCATGTGTTCTCTGTTACAATGACTCAACTGTTGTTGAATTTTAAAAAGTCATATACAATAGGTAAACACAACTGAGCATGGCTGTGTTTCAATAAAACTTTATTTACTGAACAGGCTGCCAGTAAGATTTGGCCCATGGGCTGTTGTCAACCCCTGTACTACAATGTGCACTCCAAGAGAGGAAGGATTTTTGTGTCTGTCTCACTGCTATAATCCCAGCTCCTAAAATTATGCCTGGCACACAGTAGGAACTGAAATATTTTTTGAATGAATAAATGTTCTGTAGGAACATCCACCCAAAAAGGAGAGAGAAAGACAGCGAGAGAGAGAGAATGACAAGAAGAAAACAACTGAAAAAGTGTTTGAAAATATGTACATTGGCCTGAGAACAAAAATACTATTCTGAAAATTAGCTAATTTTGGTAGAAGAGCTAAGATGTCAAGAAATAAGTATAACATATTTCAATTCTTTCCCAAGCATCCATTATTCTGTGAATTTATAACTAAAAAATTTTAAAACAAAAAGACAAATTTTTCAAAAGAACGCCAGCTTATCACTTGGTTATAAGCTTTCTAGAGCAGCATGAATCTGAACTACAGCTCTCTGAGATTCTATTCCTGGCATTCTCAACATAGATACTAATCAAAATAATCTAGGAAATTTTTAAAATAAATTTCCTAAATCCCCAGTTCTCATTTAAACTCAAGTAACTGAAAAAATTATTCTTTAGCAGCCTCCATATATACAACGCTCTCAAAGACGGAAACT
The DNA here is from genome assembly GCF_949987535.1 of Balaenoptera acutorostrata. Taxonomy (NCBI): domain Eukaryota; kingdom Metazoa; phylum Chordata; class Mammalia; order Artiodactyla; family Balaenopteridae; genus Balaenoptera; species Balaenoptera acutorostrata. Next base: position 12,410,287 of record NC_080077.1, read on the forward strand.
TTTTAAAAGACATATATAAAAAAATGCTACATTTAGAGTTTTAGAACACTATCTATACTCTGACATTTATGAAATAGATCCCATTAAGCATACACATTGAACAGGGTCATGTTTCACGTTTTCCCCTCTTTTGCACGATGGGGAAGAATCCAGGAAATAAAATAAACACAATTCACCCCAACATGCAAAACTCTTATTACAACCCTTTAAGCATATTTTTAAACAATAAAACTACCCATAGGGTTCTTACCAGTATTTACAGTTTCCTGATCAATCATGCCTCCTTCTGCAAAACCTTCCAAGTCATCCACTTTAACTTTTTCCCATGGTATATATGTTACTCCAAGATCCACATCCCAGAATTGTTTGTATTCTGTTTTCACACCTTTGTTTAAAGCCCAAGCAATCTATCAGGAATGAGGAGAGGAAAAAAGAAAGCTCATGTTTACTGTAAGAACAAGGTAAAACATACAAAATTATATGCTAACAATGTAAATATGAATAAAATGAGTTTTAAAAATCAGCAGGACAGGCAAAAGCATCACTGCTGGAATAACAGTAGCCAATGAAATTTTTTCCATGTATTTTCTGACTCTGTTTGTAAAATAAAACCTGCATTAGACAGCAGTGGTGTTTATAATATGGGATTTATTTCCACTTCTTACTATGACCTTAAAACAACACATTTCCAGAAATAAACCAAATCTACTTTTCACCATAAAAATGTCAACCTACATTAGCGATAATTAGAATAGTTAAACAAAATCTTGGTATTCCAAGAGACCAGTGACACTTTTGCTTACATAGAGAAACTCTCTGCCATAAAATGACAAAGCACGGGCATATTAACTCCCTTGAAAGTAATTTTAAATTTTTTAATTCAGTTGCTGAAACTATGGAATAAATTAACTCCAAATAGCAGAAATAAAATGTAAATTAGTTATAAGAAGTAAAAATGGAAAAATACACAATAAATACTACTCAGTTTAAAGACTAAGAGGAAACAAATATACATAAATAAACCCTTCACAAGGGCCTGAGTTGTATAAGACAAGATGTTAAAAAGGAGACATTAATAATATAATTAAGGGGTAGGATTAGGAAGCATTGGGAAGGAGTGAATGAAAGACAAACTTGTAAAAATGAAAACGTTCTGCTCATAAAATGGTGCCCTGGTTGACTAAGAGTACTGTGCATGTGTGATTTTGAAGAACTGCTTGAATAAAGTTTTGGTTATTGTTTTACCTATAGCCAAATTCTATAATTCAACAATACTAAAATAATAAATTTCTGTCAAGGTTTGCCTATAACATTAAAGAAGAAGATGAATTTAAATACAGGAAACATTCTAACAATCCAATAAAATAAGAGCATGTGCCCCCCAGTCTCACCTTAATGACCTTGGACCCAATTTTATATGACCCGGAACTAAGTTTCTGAAGAGCCCGAAATGCATCTTGTCGATGAACCATGCAGACATAAGCACAGCCCCTGGGAGGAATCATCTATTAAAAAAATTATTTTCTTTAGAAAGGGTGTATGAGGAGGGCAAGTCATTTCTGGCATTTTATGGTTTTTAATGGAACAGAACATTGATTATTAATACTGAATTGTTTCCCCTTTTCTTCCTCCAGCTATCTGTTTACTGGTATAATTCATGCACAATCAGTTGAAAAAAAAAATTCAGAAGCTAGTTGGGTCTCATTCTAAGCCATGATATATGTGAAATCTTGAATATCACGTGTCAACTAAAGTTTTAACACACAATGAAGAACTATTAAAACAAGGCAATGTATAAAGATGCGTATATAACACCACCAGATAAAAGGAAAACAATACTGTACGGCCAACATATTTGAAGGCATACAATTTATTTACTATAGTATTTAAATTTTGCCAAATGTTATGTTGAGTAATGTGAGAAGGATTTTTGTTTTGGGGAAGTATCCTATCCTTAATATAAAGTCCAAAATCTACAACAAATAATAAAACTAAAGCTTTTCAATTTTATAAAACTTAACTTTGTCCAAGTACTTCTGGACAAAGATTTTAATATGAATAAGAAGATAGCCTCAGTGTAAGGCTCTCAAGAGGTTTATTTACAAAGCATTTAACTACTCTATAAACTACCAGATCATAAAATTATCTTTAATGTATTAACTCAGAAAAATACACAGAGCATTTCAGTTTCTTTATGAAGAACTCAAAAGGTATTCTATCACTTTGTTAGTACTTAATACCTAATAAGCTCTAGCTGTCAAAATAACGTTTCCCTCAGTCTTGCTTACAGCTGCCACTTTAATACCAAACTTCTCAAAAGAGAAGTCTATCTAACCCCTTACATAATTCATCTCTTGCAACGCAGATCCAACCCCTTACCAACCCACCGAAAATACTTTATTCGAGCTAATGACCTACTAAATGCTAAATCTAATGGACTTTTCTCAGTCTTCAAACTCCCCCAAAACGAAGTGAAAGGTTTATAAATCTTCCATTAATTTTTCAAACCCTGGATTTTATCACTAGCCATTCAGTACACTTCAGTTCACAAAATAACTTAGTGCCTATTACTTTTAAGTACCACACTCTTAAAAGGTAATACAGAAGAAGAGGGAGACAAGACAAACTAATGTCCAAATGACTGTGGTATAAGAAAGACTACAAATGTCATAAGCAACGTGAAAATACAAAATGCTACTTGGATTCGGGATCTGTTCAGAGCAGTGATTCCTGGCTTTGCACCAAAACCACCTGTGTAACTATGACACTTCGATAAGACTCTAAAGGCAGTGATCATGGGCATCCCTGTAAGGCATCCCTGTGTTTTCAAATGTCAACCCATTTCTGATATGCAACTAGAGCTGAGAACCACTAGTTTAAAGGCAGGGGAAAATCAGAAAAAATTTCAGAGGTTATATGATCACAGACTCAGAGGTTACTTATGTTCTGACAGGTGAAATTTAAAAAGACAAAAAAAGAAGCCTACAACACTTTCATGGTGTAAAAAGAGGAATCTGAAATACCTAAGTTGAAACACTCAACCAATTACCTATTAATTAACCAATCAATCAGCTATTTATTATCTGTGTAACTTAGACAAATCATTTAGATTCCTCACTGGTAAAATAACAATATTTGAATTACTTAACCAGCTTCTTGTGAGGCTCCAATGAGATCATACATAGTTGAAAGTAAAATACAAAATGGTCAAATTCAATTTAAATAAAGACTGCTGTTATTAATACCAAAAAGTCAAGTTTGGCCATATAAGGAATGTTGAGAATATAAGGAATCTAAGACTAGAAAGGAAAACCAGCCAATTTCCTGGTAAATAATGATAAAAAGGTCCAATAGACATAAAAGTATAATAACAGTGAATAAAATCAGAGAGTTAAGGAATAAGTCTCCTCAAACAAATGACTATTCCACTACTTATTTTAGCCTCAAGGAAGAACAACAGCCCTGCAGGAGGAAGAAGATACTCAAAGGTGGAGACTGGGTACACGGAAAGAATCCATCAAGAGGAGTGACAGAGCTACGCTGTGACCACACGGGTTTTCTTGCCTCAGGTTTGCTCTGAGAGGAAGAGAAGGGGGAGGCGTGGGAAGGGGTGGGAAGGGGTGGGAAGAGGCTGGCAAAAGACTGGGGCCTCAAGCCCAGTTGTGTCTCCGCCGTTACCTGTGTGCTCACGTGCAGGCGATTACAATTCTAACTCAGCTCCTTCACTTTCATTAAAAAAAACAGGAATTAAACCAGATCACACATACAGTTCCCGCTAACTCAAACATTCGATGTTTTTAGGAATCAAGTGCTATTACATTGCTATAAAACTCCTAAGAATATTTCGTTAGACTTCCATTTAAAAAAGAAAAATTAATTAAGCAAAGAGATAAACAACAGCAGAGTAAACACAGAAACGATTAGAGTCAAACAATCCTTTTAAAATTTGATTAAAGGCAGATATTACTGGGCTAATTAGGAACCAAAGTGATTCTGAAAACTCCCTATTTTTTTTTTAACTTTAAATTATTTAAGAACTGATACTTACATTAATGGATTCAATCTGTCCAAACTCTTCAAACAGGTTGGTTAAATCTTGCTGGGTCGCCTTCTTGTCTACCTGACCAACCCACAGAGTAGTACTACATACTGTCAAGACATAAGAGACAAATAACCCAAGTCACATAGACAGTTACTTCTTTCAAGTAGGTGAGGAAAAAACACTAACAACAATAAATTAAAATTTAAGACAGTATATTTTAAATACTTGTTAACGGACATTTTTATGTTAAAAATGTTTAAATGTTTAAACATTTAGTTTAGTTTAAAATCAACTAAAATACCAGGTACCCATTCACATCTATGCCAAGTCAACTTCTTGCATTATCACCTGTTCTCAAGCGTGGCAGCACACATCAATCACCTGTGGATATCTGGAACCCACTCTAAAAGATGATGGAAGGTATGGGGTATGACAGATCAGGAACTGGGAGTTTTAAAATTCTGTAGGTGATTCTAATGTGCAACAAAGTTTCAAAACCACTTCTCACTGCAATCCTATCTGTGTACCTTTGAAGTATCTTTCTGTGCTGGAATGATTAAATGGATGTTTCTCCTTAATCAACAGCTAAATCTGAAAACAGTATCTTATCCTTAAGGAAAGAATAATTATATACAAAAAATATATATACAAAAAGGAAAAGGCTGATTTAGAACTCTTTATCATGAAAGACTTAGGGATACTTAAGGGCTGGAAGCCACTTCCCTTTAAGAAATAAATGCTACACATGAGACATCTTGCCTACTTTGAGCTGCACTGTTCATGTCTCCATGAACATCTCCTTTTCCTGAAAACACTGACTTTAAAAATATTTACAGCTGATATATTTGCAGAGTTTTAACATATTTGGATTTATGTCAATGTCATTAAAAAAAAAAAAAAAAAAAAGAAGTCTCCAGCTTTTGGGTTATCTTTCATCTACAACACAGCCTAGAGCAGGTTTTACTCCAGAGCTAATTCAGCCCCACACTAAGATGTGACCATTGCAATGTGGGTTTCACATTACATTCTACTGAATGTGGGTTTCAATAAGGTCTCTACTTCTCTACTCTGGCTGGTCAGAACTTGAACGTCTTCCAGGCCTGTGTGAGCTTTAGGAATCCTTCAGCTAACAGATACCTGGAAATTGTTCTTTCCCTGCTCTTTGTTCTTTGCCTCATGCAGTCTTACCCTGTGCATAAATAACTTAATATTCAACCAAAGTCTCAAAGGGCAACATATTAGTTTTCTTTTGCTGCTGTAACAAAACACCACAAACTAAGTACCTTAAAACACAAAAAGGTATTCTCTTACAGCTCTGGTGGTCTAAAATGAGTCAACAAGGCTGCATTCCTTCTGGAGGCCCCAGGAGAGAATTTGTTTCTCTGCCTTTGCTGGCTTCTACAAGCTATCTGCATTCCTCAGCTCATGATCCCAACCCACAATCTTCAAAGCCAACAGTGCAGCATTTACCAATCTCTTTCTCCTTTCCACATTCACATCACCTTTTCTCTCTGACCCTCCTGTTTCCCTCTTATTAGGACCCTTGGATTACACGGGGCCCTTCTTGATAATCCAAGTTAATCCCCCCATCTGAAGCTCCTTATTAATCAGATCTACAAATGTAAGGTAACATATTTACAAGCTCCAGTGATTTGGACATGGACATCTCTGGGTGACCACTATTCAACCTACCACAAACCCTCAGCAAATTTCTGGACCTCTTTCACTGAATAGTTCCCACCTCTTCATTACTCTGTTCTACATATTACAGCTGCCTTAATCTCCCCAAAATCTGTTCCATGTTTCCCCTACTCTTTTGATATTGTCTCTCTACAAATTTATCCCATGGACAACTCCATTCCCCCCCCAGAAAGTAATAATGAGTCTCCTCCACCCCATGAGAAGGGGACACTTGATGCCTAGAACGTCACTGTTTGCTGATGTTTCACAGCCCCTGGACTGTTCATGAAGACTCACGTTCTGAGAAGCAATGGGCAGAGAAACGCCACCACGTGTGTTTGAAATGTGTTGGGACCACATCAAATTGTTATTGCTTCTCAGTAAAGAGAGTTTTGAGGTAAAAGACAAGATATACTTTTCACTGTGTTTTCTTATGTCCTTACTAAATTTTTTAATTGTGTGTTTTACCCATGAAAATAAAACAGCAACAGAAAATAAATTCCACAGTCAATAACTATGTAAACGGTGGCAACAGAACATGACAAGTTAGGTGAGGAACTAAATGAGAGACTCCACATAAAAGCCCATCATAAAACTGGTTATTTTGAATGTCCTAATGGTAATCACGGGAGGAGGCGTAGTTCAGATTTTACAATCAGACCTTTGACATTATTTTATCAGACAGCAGTAAAATGTTTGAATTTTGTCCCTCACCCTAAGGGATAAATAGAAACTTTCAGAGTTAGGAATGTCAACATTATTAAATTAGCACTGGCTCTCATAATCAGGTAAGATTCTGGAAAGATAGCCAAGGCTTGTTCAAATGGTTAGAATTTAGTAAGATGGCTGTCACCTTTAATCCTAAGCCTAGATTTCTAGGATGCTTCAGCATTATAAGTTATACCAGTTATTCATCTATCTCCGTGGCAGAAGGAGTTTATTTGGATACATTCAGAAATTAGATAACCTGACCAGTGTTTCGCTCTTGGCGAAGAATGACAATTTGCTTTGTTTTATGTACTTTAACCATCTGCAGTCTGTTGGTTCACCTTAAAAGCCATAACTCGCTAAGAATTGTTTAGGCAGAATTTGGCACTAATTACAACTTATTTTCCTATACCTCACATGCTTACCAAGTCAACTCTCCTGCAGCACTCTCCCAAAACAAACTCCCACTACTACCAAATTTGTTCTAATCATATGTTATAGATTAACATATAAAGGAGGGAAAGTTTTTACAAGAGAAATCTCTCCTTCAGTACTGATCCAGTAAGTTTATAATTAGCTTTAAAATTTGCATGCTTCCTATTATAATTACTCCTACAGACCTAGTGTTCATAATTGGTTAGGACGCTGTGCATAGAAGTCACGGTGTCCATGAAACAGACCCGAGGCCTAGTCTACTTTATAAATCATTAGTCAAGTCATATTTTCTAACTAGCATTAAAAAAAAAAACCTCTCAATGACTTTAGTACTTGAGTAGAACCTGCTATTCCTTTTTCTTTTCTCCTCTATCACATTACAAAACCCAAAAATATAATTACTCATATACCAAACCAGTTATTAACCTCTTAGTCTGAAAATAAGGTTGGGAGACTTTGTAGCAGATACTATTTTCTCAATGTTATTGAAACCAAAGCTTGTACATCACTTACCACTTAATGTTTTAGATCTAATTGGAGGCAATCCTTTCTTCTGTCGTTCTTTCTCCCTTTCTCTAGCTCTTCTTTCACTTGAGTATGAACGTGATGATTTCCTTTTTCTTTCTCTAGAGCGAGAGCGTGATCGCTTTCTGTGTTTACGCTTTCGAGAACCAGATCGTGACCTAGACCTTCGTTTTCTTGGTGATCTACAAAAAAAATCTTATTTTACTTCTAATGACAAAGTTATTTTTCTATCAAATTTCTCCCTTGTAGGTGGGGTGGGGGCAAGACTGTCTTGTATTTAGCTACCCTTTAAAAAACATTCAAGCATAATCAAGTATCAAACATGTATTTTCTCAAATCTCTATACTGCTTAGGTCCACACTAGTCACAGATGTTTGTTTGCAATGATTCTGAGTCTGGGTTATCATTCACAACCACAAAGAAGAATAAGAGAAAGAGATTCTAGTAAGGCCTCACTTTCTCTTAGTGTCTTCCAACTCATTTTTCAAACAAGAGTCAAGAACAGGGATGAAAGATGGAAGAACACAAAAAGATTCTTTAGGTGACAAAGATGTTACATTCTTAAAATTAAGAAACAAAGAATGTTTTCAACAGAACATTAGGCCACTATACAATTCTGTTTACAAGTTTTCAATTTCTAGAATCTCGGTGCTTGACTTTACAATATAATGTGATACTGAAATACTGTTTCTTTTTTCCTGTCAGTCATATGCCATTGAACTCTCTTCAAAATACTTAGTAAGGAGGTGTTGCTAAGACAAATAAAGAAGTGGTTAGGACAAAGAAGTTTCAGCACTAACACTGTAACTCACTGAAGAGAGATCAGCTTAGAGAAAGATGAACTGACAGGCTCTCATTTGCAAGAGGTAAATACAAGTGAGTTCTTGAAACACACAAGAAATGACTGAAAAAGTCATCAAGGATAATGCCTCTCTTCCAGCATTCGCTGTTCAGATTTTCTGGGTATTTGTGTGTAGAAAATAGGGCGTTAAAATGTTAAAGATGAATGACTTTAAGTTTTAAGACAATTTATAGCAAAAACAACATATACATGCTACAAGAAAATTTACCAGGTTAAGAATAAGGCACCTTCAACTCAAATTTGAATGAACAGGCACATTAATGAGCCTCAGCGATGCTGAACAGCCCACAAAGAAAACCATTTCTAGGATATGTTTTGTAAAGTCTGATATGCTTAATGTTTATAAAAATAATTTTTGTAGTTTTATTTTTATAATCATTTTTGGTATTATGAGATGAAATGGAATGTGAGAAATACAATGGAGTTTCTAATACTGTTCCTCTATAGCTTGATTTAACTGTTGCTCAGAGGCAATAATACCCTAAGCTGACTATCATGACGTTATTAACTAAAACCAGATATAACCCCAAATCCAAGTCTCATGATACTGCCGTGACTCATGCAAATTATTCAAATAAATGGCCACAGCCACACCCAATTAAAAACAGAACACATATTTTCTGTTTTTGAAGTTCTGAATTACTTCTTCCTGAGAGAATAAGATGTCACTCTCAAAAAACATTTTCTTTAATCTTGATGCAAAGAAATAAAGGATGCAAAAAAGTAAAGCCAACAATTTAAATGTTCGCACACAGCTAATCTTTTTTTTTTGATTTTAAAAATATGTATCATACATTTTCAAATATATTTATATATACTTATTACATATATATTCTTAAATAGTATTGTAGAACCTTGAACGAGATCGTGAATGCGTTCTTGATCTTGAGCGAACAGCCACTTTCTTTGCTTCCTGTTCAAAGATCTCCTCTTCCACTCCATCTTGCCCTTCATCTATATCCATATCCTTGAAAGTCAAAAGAACAGCAAACAAAATGCCTGGTTGAGATTCAGTGTGTATTGGTAATTCTGCCTTACAAAATATTCACCACAGTAGCATTAATGACTAATAGTAAAATGGTTAGAATGTGGAGCTTAATGAGGAGGAAAAAACCATTCAGGTTTACATTATTTTACATACAATAAAAATTATTACTATATTTTAAGATTTTTTTCTGTAATTAATTTTAGAAATTTATGCCCCAGAAAAACATTTACTTTTTACCTGCTGCTGAATATCTATGGAATCATCCAAATTTGCTTCAGGTTCAAGGAAATGCTGTTGACTGCTCCCTTGTGATGGTGACACGGAATGCTCTGACCCAAATGTTCCTTCTTGACTATCCTGAGGAGTTGCCTGTTGAGAATGTACACAAACACACAAACATTGGGAAATAATGAATATTATTACAAATGAAACATCACAATTACAATTTTAAAAAGGAGCCCAATACCTAAAGAAATCCCATTACATCTTTTATGATCAATCTAAAATGGCACTTTTGTATAAATCCAAGTTTACTTAAAAGCACAGAACACCTCCATAAAAGGGAGATATTATAACACTAGAAAAGAATGGTAAGATAAAGTAGGTCTCCAAACAAATTTTATATTGTGGAAAATATAAACTATCAAGAATAAAGGGGGACTTCCCTGGTGGATCAGTGGTTAGGACTCCATGCTCCCAATGCAGGGGGCCCGGGTTCGATCCCTGGTCAGGTAAATAGATCCCACATGCTGCAACTAAAGATCCCACGTGCCACAACTAAGACCCAGTGCAGCCAAATAAATAAATATTAAAAAAAATAATAATAATAAAGGGACTGTATCATGAATGATATATAAAGAACTAAGTTACCCACTGCACATGTAGAAGCAAAACGAAGCTCAAACCCCACTATCAAAATCACTGATCTTGCAAAATCAGTTCTCAACTTGGGTCTTTTTCAACCTCCACCTCTAGGAATTCACAAAAGAGTATTAGGAAGTACTCAAATATGTAAAATATTTCAGAAAGACTAATAAAAGTTAGGCAATGAAGCCTAATTATAGGAAAAACTAAAATTTAAACCTGTTTGCCCCCCTAGGACTAGAATTACAGCAACTTGCTATAGGGATACTGCTTACATGGTGCTAATCAGTATGAACTTGACTAGCAATTACATATACTATGGTGTTAACTAAAATCGAGAAACTGATTATTATGAAGAAATGACTCCCTAGTTAAACATTCCTAAAACATGATCTCACAGGTGTTGAGGATTAGTAAGAAGAGTTCCTGGTGGTACACAAGTTGGGAACTATTATAATAATTAACAGAAAAGAGCAACTCAAAACTACTGTTCCCTTGCTACAAACTCTGTGATTGTGAACCAAGTTACTCCAACTCTGAATTTGTCTCCCTATGTGTAAAAGGAATACAAACACAGTGATTATAAAGAACAATATTGTATTATAAATTTCAAAGTTGCTAAGAAACTAAATCTTAATTGTTTCCACCACAAAAAATAAATGATAATTATTTGACACGATAGAGGTGTTAGCTAACACTACAGAGGTAATCATATCCCAATATATAATCATATCAAATCAATATGTTGTACACCTTAAACTTACACAATGTTATATGTCAATTATATCTCAATAAAAATTTTTTAAAAAATTACTCTTACTCTAATGACATTTAAACTGAAAGAAAAGAAAGCAGCATAAAAATTAAGAGCCAAAAAGAGCAGTAAAGAACTGTTCCAAGTGTCTTAATTTATGAACAGGCTCCCCAAAGACAAGTAACATTTTCAAGGTTTAGAAATAAATTAAAGCTAAAATTAGAATTAAAGTGCTATTAGCCTTTATTCCACAAAACTGACCAAAAAGTTGGTAAATAAGTATATGTTTGAGAACAAATCAAAATGTTTTTAAAGCACAGTCCTGGCTTATGCCTTTAAAATGGTACAATAAAAATAAAATTCTTAACAACACAGCAAGATAATTTTCAACTTTATCCTGAGCCGTATTGTCTGGTCCTAATTCAGTACTCATACATCCTTCACATTGTTTACTTCTTACCTCACCATTCACCTTGAGCATCCTACCTACCATCCACCCACTTGTTTTTCACCTTTGATTTTCTGTTTAATGGTCAACCCTTGGTAGAACCAGCAGAATCCACTGCAGGTTCTTTTTTGAGCAGTTTTACCTATTTGAAAAGGTTGTGATTCATGACTTTTATTCTTTCTTAACAATCTTATGAAGAACAAAGAGAAAATCTACTTTTAATATTCTACCAATTTTATCTTATGATCTTGCAATTAGCATTAGGTCCAACTGGACCCTTAGCTATATCTAAGATATGTTATGGGATCGTAGAGGCCTTATTTTCCTATATACTGAAACATTTTGTCATTTCATCATCCTAAGAATTATTCCATTATTACTCATCAATTACTCCCAACTGTAGCCAAAAAGACTAAAATAATAACAACAAAAAAAATGGAATTGTTGAGAAGGGTGATTCAACAGTGAAACCATCATCATTCAGTTTTACTGCATCACCAGAAACACTGCATTACATTTCAAGAAGGTATAAATAAGACTGGCGACATATCTGTAGTCTGCTTTTAGCCTTCCTTGGACAATGGATATTTAGATGTTTCATTTTCTGTCCATAATGACAAAGAGAAGAAAACTGAAAGAAACATATTTCACAAAACTTTTTTTTTTTTTGGGCACAAAGCTTGCGGGATCTTACCTCGACCAGGGATTGAACCCGTGCCCTTGCCAGTTAAGCACAGAGTCCAAACCACTGGACCACCAGCAATCCCCAATATTTCACAATACTTAGACAAAGCAGATGATGAATGCAAAAAAAAAAGACAGCAGCATTCTAGACTCTAATGGTAACGGTGAAATTTAATGTTTAAGTGAAATACCAGACGGTGAGTTTTCAAATGACTGCATCCCAAACGTATTTCTCAAACTCAAGAACTGATGAGCAAAAAATGTATCTCTAAGGACAAAAATCTCTAAGGGTATTTTCATTCAATTAGTCATTCAACAGGAAGGACTTCATCTTATAGTATTTTGGAACAAGAACCTGGACTGTTCTGTTTTGTTAAAAGAACATGTGACATTTGAACTTAGTTGACATAAAAAGGTTTGCTATATATTTCAACTATATTAAAATTCCTAATTATGTTTATTTTCCCCTATCCCTTTAGTCTCGCTTTTAAATTATTTGTAAGACGACTAAAAAATATTTTTAAAAAACCAAAAAGACTCCATAGGACCCAGGTGGCAAACGACTTTTTATCCTGATATACTGATATACGTCCTTAGTATACATCCTGGTATATTCATCTCTAGTTTCTTCAACAATGTCTTCAGGCAAAGCATCAGTGATAATACTGAGGGACTTCCCTGGTGGTCCAGTGGTTAAGAATCCGCCTTCCAATGCAGGGGGCCCGGGTTCAATCCCTGGTCAGGGAACTAAGATCCCACATGCTGCGGGGCAACTAAGCCCACACCGCAACTACTGAGCCCGCGTGTCATAACGAAAGATCCTGCATGTCGCAACGAAGATCCCACGTGCCGCAACTGAGACCCAACGCAGCCAAATAAATACATAAATAAATAAAGATAAAATCGAAAAAAATAGAAGACAAGGATAACAGCAGCTAGCAGAGACTTTTTTCAAAGTTGGATTAACATTCACTAAGTATCACATTTTTATCACTTATAAATCTACTTTCCTCTATTTTTTTCTGTATAAGTGGCAGGAAAGACTTTGTCAAAAACCTTACTGAAATCCACACATGCTATGCTACACCTACAGCATTTTCCTAATTTATGAGTCTAATAACCTTACAACATCAACCTCAGTACCTTGAAATGCAACTCAAGTCTCTTAATGTATATCCCATCTTAGTTATCATGTTCAAGTCTCCTCTTTCCATTATATTCTCCCCTATAAAAAACTACTGAAGCAAAATAAGTTACGTATTTCTGATATCCCACTGACAGCTCTTTATTAAGTGGCTGAATCTTCTATAATCTTTTTATTCCTAACATTCTTTTTAAAGCCCTTTTATTCGTCTTATCATTTTCATCATCAGTATTTCATTCTGAGTTATGACTGTGACATCTTTTGGATATCCTGATAAAACAATTATCAAAATCACAACTCCAACTTACTCAAGACAACAGAAATCATTCCTCTTATGACTGTTAGTCCCTTCACAATTCAGCCATTCTCAGAAAGTGCTCCCATTTTTCACTGGTTTTCCATCATTAGACAAAAGACCTCAACCCACACCCAAGCGTGGTCAAGGCTGCAAGGAACAGAGTGGCACTAGCGAACCTATTCTTTCCTCTGAGGCACTCTAGTAAATTTTAGGCAGCCACACGGAGCTTACTGGTAAACAAAAGTGCTTAATTTTTCTGCATGTTTCACCCCATCTTAAATACACTAAAGGCAACTGGTTTGATAGAGCCAATTACACAACTTATTAAATTTGTTACTCTGTTGATATTTACTTTTCAACTTCAAATTTGTGATAGGTTTTAAACACTATTCACCTTACGCATTAGAAAAGTTGCTTTTTTTCTTCACTACTCCCTTTTCTTCATTGCTTATTTTTGAATAAGGAAGCTTTTAAGAACATCTACTCCTTTCAAAGAGATCTTATTACTATATCTTCTAAAATTTTGGAGATGGTATAGAGTAATCAACTAAGACCAGAGTTCTTTTTTCTGTTTTTGGTTGGTGAGATTCTTAAAACAAAATCACTCTCAAGTTTTTAGTAACTTTCACTTCAGTGACTTGGTGTTAATTACAAGCTCAAGCTCAAGATCAAGGTCAAGAGTACTACACCTTTACTGTCTCTGCTAAACCTTCATTCTACTGCTTCTGCTAAAACTTCTGAAATGAAACTGGAACTAAGGCAATTCAAAAGTGTCACATCTATAGCTGAACAAATCTGTTTAGATAAACTCTTCCATTACTACTACCTCTTGCCTCTGCAACAGCTCTGACAACCTGTTTCTCTTCCTTGAGTCACAACTTGTGTTTTTCTTTAAATAACATCCAGGTTTTTTGTTGGTTTTTTTTGGGCCACACTGTGTGGCATGTGGGATCTTAGTTCCCTGACCAGGGATCGAACCCGGTCCCCTGCATTGGGAGTGTGGAGTCTTAACCACTGGACTGCCAGGGGAGTCCCCAAATGTTCTTTATTGTGCTTTGTCTTCAAGTTTCTGAATTCTCAGGCAGATATATTTTATTTTCTTGACATAAAATAATACACCTACCCAACTACTTCTATCAGAATTATTTCTACAAAACAAGGTATGGAATTCCATTCTCATAATTCCAGGTACAAGTTCCAACATACAAATATCATCAAAATCCATTTTACATTTACTCTTTGCATTAAAAGGACAAGTTCAGGGACCATCCCTTCTAAAGTAATCCTTCCCTCTTCCATAGTCCCATAGTCCTTCACATATACCTCTATTACAGAAACCAGGATTCTGCCTTGTGTTCATATAGATATATGCACTCCATTAGAGAAGAGCTTACTTGAGGCCAGACACTTCTTTGTTCATCTCTGTATGTATTACCTAACAATGCTCATACTTTAAAAATATTTGTGGTATTGTATTAAATTCATTAGAGTCAAAAAGGTTTGATTAGGAAGAAGTGTTTAGTGGGGGGAATTCCCAGAAACTCATATCCAAACAGTTTAACATCTGTAAGTATTTCTCATATAGAGCAAAAATAGGCTTTGTAATGGATTTAACCCTAGCTTCACAACAATTTGACATATTTTATAAATTCTAAGGTATGATTTTTCTTTACATTTTATCATCCTTGAAATTTAGAAGATTCTTAAAACTCCAAGGGATGTTATATATACAAGTATCTAAAAATTCTTAGCTATACATAAAATAATGGTGGGTCTTAAGACTGATGATATATGATACTAACTGTGTACTTTAACAGTGGATGTTTCGATTTCACTAAGCTTCAATTTCCTACAATGTAAATGAGATTCAAAATACCTATCGCATAAGCATTAATTGTAATCATGCCTAATAAAGCTCTTGTCACATACTAACAGTCTAATTAAAGACAGCAATCTATTTTGTCACCATCACCACCAACAACAGCAAAATCATCACTATCTTGACTTGACAGGGAATTGAGAGGAAAGGAAAGTTTTCAGCTGTAATACTGAAACACCATCTCTGTCTCCTGTTCTCTAATTCCAGTATACTGAAATTAATGTTCTCAATGGATACATAAGTTGCCAGAAAACATTTTAATTACCAAAAAACAAAATGAAACAAAAAAACAAACAAAAACTGTAAAGGTCCTGAAAAGACTGATCTTCCTAGTAATAAACAGCTGAAGAAAAAAAATCACCAAATGACAGACCGTACACAGCAGTAACTCTAAAGACCACAAGATGGGGTTATAAACCTTTTGAGGCTGTTGCTGTTCCAGGAGTTGCTGTCTGAGATGTTCAAGATTTTGCTGCTGTAGCTGTTCTGCTATCTGATGAAAGATGGAATTGTTCACAGATTCTGAAACATGAGAACTAAAAGGAAAAACAAGTGGAAATGTATATTAAAATCCAATAAAGATATGATAATAACTGAATATTCGAAAAGAATATTGCAATTAAATGGAACACATCTACTATTATGTTTACTTTTAAAATATTAACACAGAAAATAGAATACCTCAGAACATTAATACGTTAAAATAGAAATATACTCTTCAATGGTGTTTCAATAGATGGATCACGTTAGAGATACTCTGATGAAAATCTGATATTACTGCCTCACACTATTAAAATACATATAAATTAGTACTTTTTACATTACAGCATTTTAAGAAAATCTCAATAAAACACTTATAAAAAGAGTTAAAAGTACTTAAGCACTGTCACTCTAACTCCTTCTTTAAACTATGAGACAGTGGGAAAAATGTTCCATCAATCAGTATGTGTGAAATCTACCATCATAATTGATTATACACTTCATAAAACGAATCTGCTTTCTTTAGAAAAGCATTCACATTATTAGGTATGTTAACAGAAACAGTGTTTAGGTAAGAGGAATTAATAATTTAACTATACTCTGGGAAATTCACACCTGGAATACACCTGGAATTCTGGGTGCCACAAGGCAAGACATGAACAAAAAAGAGGGCATCCCAAAAGGGGCAATCAGGATGGTGAGAAGTCTTGAAACAGTTCGAAAAAAGTGTACTTCATCTGGAGCAAATAAACCTAAGGGGAAGAATGATACCTATCTTCAAATACTGGAATGGCTATGTCTCAAAAGAAAATGGAGCAAATTTGTTTCCTTGCTTCAGAAAGCAAAATGGATCAGTGTATAGAAAGCAAATCAAATAAGATTCAGTAACAAAAGATCATACAGTATTAACAATTACCTTCTTGTCACAGAAGGCATTAAAACAATGGATAAATAACCTATCCGGACGGTTAAAGGAGATTATTACATTGCTCAGGACACTAACCTACATGATCTCAAATGCTTCTTATAACTTTAGAATTCATAATCTAAAACATTAGTTTTTAATTTTTTCAACTAGAATCTCTATCATTAGCATATAACTGCAATTTTATATATTATATAAGTATATTTTTAATATATTATCACAATATAGAAAACTAAATAACCGCTGAAATAAGGTATCTAGAGGCTTTCCCCACTCATCATCCCTTTCCAATCCTCCCACCTTCCACCCCTACTCTCCAACATCCTCCTTCCCACTGGTCCTCTCATGAACTCTCACCGAACCTAAGGCTCTGCAGAGCTGTATCACTGATTTAAAGAAAAACATACAATCCATTTCTTTAACAAACAAAATCCCTACAACCCTATTCCTTACTTCTGATTAGTCTGATCTACTCCCAGAATTTAGTATACTTCCTAGTAGTGCCCATTGGCACTAGAAGCAAACGTCTTTCCTATTATTTTAAATATTCTTACAACTGAGTTAAATAACTTAAAGCCTAATATAGACAACAGAAAATAACACAACTAGATTTATCAACACATCAATTTTCCAGTAAAGAATTTTGATATATCCCAATTATCTGCAAAGTTCTTAGGAAGAGTCAAAATAACACAGGGAAGCAACAAGCAGCAATTCCACCATCTTTCTGTAATGTGAGAGCTCAAGAACCTGAAATAATAACTCAACTCAAAGTACACTTAGTAGCTCCATGGCAATGTCCCATACAATGTTTATAAAGATAAGAGAAAAAATTTATGGTTTATAAAGAAAAACATAATGACTCTTACAGTTGAGAAGCTGGAATTTCCTTTTTGGGTTCTTCACTATGCTCAGAATCTTCCCCAAAATCAAACCTATCCATCAACTTCTAAGTGGGTAAAAAAAAAAAAAAAGAGAAAGAGACAAATTTAAAAGTGCTTTGCACAAATAAAAGTTGTAAATGCTATTCTGAAGGTCAATGACATCCCATTAATTTATCTCTATCATTTAAAATGTAAATGTTTCATATCATTTTATTGTTATACTCCAATAAAACATTTTATTTGAGTGGATCTTTACTTTTCTTCAAAGCATTTTGACAGACATTGCCTTATGAAGCAAAACAATCATGACACGCAGGATAAATACCAATACTCTTAACTTTATAGAAGAAAGGATTAGGATTAAAATAATTAAGTGGCTTGTCAATAGTAACATAGCTTGATTAAAAAAAAATCTAGAACTATAATCAACAGATCTGTTACTAGTGCAGTTCTCTCAGAATGCTCCACTGTCTTCTAAATGATCAATTTAAAGACTTTTTGGAAGCTGCAAGCTAAAAAAGTCTAAGTAATAATCTAATAAATCAATATTTATATTTCTATGAAAATAACAGTAGCAGAAATAAAAATAATACGGATAACACTTCCCAAGTATTATAATAGTCCCATAATTAGCAAGAATATTAAGCATATCACACAAGTTAAACATAAAAGATTTTCAACTTTAAAAACACTATTCTTTAGTTAGACCTCAATTTATCACAGCATAGTAACAACTTGTAAAGAAGCTTTCCTTTGAACTTTCATATACTTTACAATTTTAATTCTAGCAGGTTAAAATTATAGGACGGACACCATAATTAATATATTTGTAACATCCATAAAATAAATTAGGAAGTATAAAAAACAATCATCTGCCTCAATAATGAATACAGGGGGCTTCCCTGGTGGCGCAGGGGTTGAGAATCCACCTGCCAATGCAGGGGACATGGGTTCGAGCCCTGGTCCAGGAAGATCCCACATGCCGGGGAGCAACTAAGTCCGTGCGCCACAACTACTGAGCCTGCCGCTCTAGAGCCCGCGAGCCACCACTACTGAAGCCCGTGGGCCTAGAGCCCGTGCTCCACAACAAGAGAAGCCACCGCAGTGAGAAGCCCATGCACCGCAACTAGAGAAAGCCCACATGCAGCAACGAAGACCCAACGCAGCCAAAAATAAAATAAACAAAATTATTAAAAAAAAAATAGTGAATACACAATTTTACTGACCAGTTATCATTAGTCAAAAGAAAATATTCTAAATGTTTCGAGTGGAATTACAAAATTACTTAATTTCTTTCAGAAATTTGAACCTTTTCTAAAATTTATATCTTATAGAGTACGATGGATGTTAAAATATAAAACAGTGCTACGGTAAAATGTAATTTACAGAATTGGAATATACATGATAGTATAGAAAACTCAGTTCCTCATACAGAACAGATCTCTTATCTTAATTTTTACCTTGTTCAAAGACACCCCCTGTTCCAGGGGATTAAGGGTGCTGGCTGCTGCGGCCGCTGCCGTGAGCTGCGCCGTGAGAGCCTGCAGCTGGACCACGAGGCCGGCGTCCAGGGCTTGCAAGATGGAAGGCTGAGGCTTCTGCTGCTGTATCTGCAAAGTCTGTATTAACTGCTGAAGCTGAAGGGGGGGGGGGGCGGAAAAAAAGAAAATTACTACAAACAGGTGCTGGGTTTGTACTAAGAATACTCACCTAAAACTCTTGGTCAATAACATTTACCGTTCTACAGTCTAGAGACCAAGAGAAAATATACACTAACTTAAAACAATTTTTTTTGAAGGGCTTTTGCGTGTGCCATTTAGAATGCAGTCCTTAATACGTCCGTCTCGCTTCTGGAAAGTCAGGGAAGTTTAAACAAAATAAAATGATCACACCATGACCAACGGATAAAAAACTCATCACAAGCAGACTTTTTTCACTAAGCTTTTTCATCCTTCTTCAATTAACTCAATCTCTGTAAAAGGACAAGCACTTGCAACAACTGCTTTTGCTCTCATTCAGATTTACCATCTGATAACACATTCCTGAAAGCATCTAAGAAAATAAGAAATCTGTCCCTTGGTGCAGTCCGAAACTAAGGAAATTAAAGGTGAATAGTGTCAACAAGAGTTGAAAGCAACCCCTGTCCCCCCATTCACCCTCCCTCTTAAAAAATAGAAACAGTAGTAAGATTCTGAAGATATTTCAGTTCAGTAAACCCTATATATAACCTAGTAGTAATTAATACTTTCCTACTCAAGATCTAAACCCAAGTTAAATCTGAAAATTATCAGTTTAGAATAGAAAAACAAAAATAGAAAAGCTATTGCTAAATAAGACATTTGCACTCTTTAAGTAAAGTTCAGTTTACAGTGGGAGAAGGTAAAAATATGCACGATGACAGTAAGTAAAATAATTTCATCTGAAATAGCAACATTAAGAAACAAACTAGAGTCTTTACCTATCATATCAACATTTACTACAAACTACTAATGTGATAGGAAAGAAAACTACAAAAATACATGATAGTTGAGCTACTGCACTGAGGAAGCTCCAAAACAGACAGGATGGATGAACAAGAGGGAGGGAGAGAGGGAGGAAGGAAGAAAGGAAGGCAATATCACATTTCTCCTTTACACATTTTAAGTGTTTCTTCTGACATCTCCATTTGCCCCCATAGCGCTGTTATTCTTTCAGTCACCCAGGTTCAAACACTGCAGCACCCTACTTTTTCCTCTGCTCTGACTTCATATCTTATAGATTACTGTGTCTTCTTGACTCCTTGTACTATTCTTCCAGAAAATCCACACTCTTGCCAAAAATATTTTTTAAATAGATGTCTTTTAAAATGACATTTGTTTTACGAATTACTTTCAAAATATCATTATCACAAAAGGTTAGCAACCCTATAATTTAATCTAATATCCAATTCAGTTTCCCAACTGTCCCAAAAATGTAGAAACTGGATCCAATCTAAGATGATAATTGAATTGTTTTTTTACATTTGTAAATCACTAAATATTTTTTTTTGAGATTGTCTTTTTAAAGAGTCCACAACTGTACCATTTTTCACTTATTCAGATCACAATTAATCTGGTTTTTAGAGGATAAGTTAAAAAAAAAAACAACAGATGCTAAAGAAAGACTATCCTCATATCTTGCCATGACTAGTTCCATTTAAAGTCTCAATTCAAATGCCACTCTGTCAAAGATGCCTTCTCCTGGCTACCCTAATTCTGACCCCTTCCCCCAAACTTAGTCACTGTAAAGACTTACCCTGTTTTAAGTCATATATCACTATCTAAATAATGTTTTATACTTCTTTATTGTTTGTCTCCCCTAAGATAGATAGGTATCTTCTCCAAGGTAGAAGACTTCCCTGCCTTGTTACTGGAATAACAATAGCACCTAATAACGTCTGGCACAAACTGTGCGCTGAATCAATTATTTTGGTGTAGAATGAATTATTTGTAAAATAATCTTTAATGACATAGAAGTGTTCATGATGCATTACTAAATGAAAAAAAAAGCAAGTTACACAGTACTATATGTAGTGTGGTCATTTTTTAAAAATAAAACACATACTCTTTAGGTGGTACATAATGAAACAATGTGTTAGGAAAATAATGAGTTCTAAATCATTGACATAATAAAAAAGCTGCTCACCTGTTGGCCTTGAGGACTTTGTAAGATCTGAGCTACAGCTGCAAGTGTATCTGTATTTGTTATCTGAGACACCCACGGATCAGGTAAACCTTGGACCACATTGGCTGGAGTAACAGGTGTCACAGGAGTTCCTTTTAGAAAAGACATCAAACCCAACCCCAATAAATATGTAAGTACATAAATAAGACTTGGAAAGTAGAGAGATTTGTTCTGTCACTTTTATAAAATATGTACAGATTTATATAAATGTAATTTTATTGTCTCCATTTTGATAAACCATTACAGAATTAGGTATGTTAAAACAACAACAACAATTTAAAAAAAACTGACCTAAAAGAGCTATCCATACTTGTTCTCAATTAACTAAGTTACTACTTTAAAGGAACCTACAGGGATTTCCCTGGTGGTGCAGTGGTTAAGACTACACGCTCCTAATGCAGGGTGCACAGGTTCAACCTCTGGTCAGGGAACTAAGATCCCACATGCCCCACTGCATGGCCAAAAATAAAAAATAACTTAAAAAAATAAACAAAATAAAGGAGCCTATAATACTTGCAAGTCATTAAAAAATCTTACTAAAGAAGAAGATTCAATGACATAAGGAAATATTCAAAATGCACTCTTTCATGAAAAAAATTATTATAAAATAGTGTGCATAACATAAAAAAACTATTTTTGTTCCAAAATATGTGTGTGTGTATATGTATACACACATATCAAAAACTAAATATATACCAAAATGCTAACAAATATAATTCTTGGACTATGATGCAAAATTTCAAATGTCATTTAAATACCTTAAAAAAAAAAAACACGTGATTTTGAGATTATTACTAAACATTCTTTACTCCATTAAATAAATTTTTTCAGGTTTTCTTTATATTAGTAGTCTTAGTTCACTGTGAATATCAAGATGATATATATGCAAGTTTAAAAGATTACAGTCTAAATCAGGAAAAACTTAACTGACACACCAATTTCCAAAGCTGATTATGTTTCTAGGGATTTTAAAAACTAAGTTTTTTAATTTTTAGAAAAGAATTACACACAAATATAACTTCTGATTTTATTTTTCACATAAATTGCATTTCCTTTCATTTACCTAATGCTAGACAAATTCTCCTGCACTGTCAAATTATTATTTCATATATGAATAATCACCTGAAAAGCATGAGTAGAATATTCAGAAAATCTATCAAAGCAACATACCTGGGGTATTGCTCATAGCAGCAGTAGTACTGGCCAAAACAGGTGTGACAACTGGAGGAGGAATCCCCGCTGCCATATCCAAAAGAGGTTGAATAATCTCACTTTTAAATACATTATTCTTCTGCCATAAGTTTAATACTCTCACTATTTTACTCTAGAGGAAAAAAGAAAAATGATATTTTGTTTTTTTTGCTTTCAAAACCTTAGCACAGTCATATCATAGAGGCTACTTGGGCAGTAGATAGGAAGGATGGATTAAAATACTGCTATGATACTTCCCAGCCCTGAAATTATGTTTCCATAATTTTGCATTTATTAACTTTAACTCACTTGCAAAAATATTCATTCTGATGAATATACAAGTTAATGAAAGCAATATTTAGCAGAAAGAAGGAAGGAATAGTAACTAGGTTTCTCCTTGTACATGAACACTAATGAGATGGTTACAGTTAGCTGGAGAACTGTGTTACGGATTCTGAGGCTTAGCACTGAAGTTATATTTACTGTTGATTTTAATTTTATCTTTTAAAAAAGTAACTTCAAGAGAAAATCCCTATCTTATGTGACTTTAAAAAAATTTTTTTCATTTTAAAACTATCTAAGAACAAGAAAGGGTATTTCCTCACATAAGAATTTAACCAAATTTACTTTCTGCCACCACTGTTCAGCATATAAAAGTTCTGTAAACAGCAGTAAGTATTAGTTACTGACTACTGTAATGCTACTTAACTCCAGTAGAATAATTTAAATGACAGAGGCTGAAATTAAGTATTAAAAAGAGCCTTTTGTTAAATAATCTATTTTGTAATAGTAAAATAAGGAATTTTTAAGAATATCTGGTTCACCTTTAAATCACTCACAATATTATATCGACATATTTTCAAACTATGTCCAAGCTAAATTAACATGCAAATTTTTGTATTTCAAATGAAGCATAAAAAAGTTACACAAAGAATGCTTCATATCTTCTAACTATTTTTCCAAAGATGTGGGCACTAAGAAAGTGCCTTATATTTTTTTGCTTTACATAAAAAAATCTTCCAGTTCCCAAGATACTCATCAAGCACTAAAAGTAGTCCCCGTCTGGTAAGTATCATTCTATGTATCTACCTACACACAAACAAATAATGCCTCTCCTTTATGGAGTTTATGCACTGAGATTACAGTAGCAATGTAATCTTTCCTACTATGGTTATTAAAAAAAATTCCTATATACTAAACTTTATTATAAATGAGAAAACATTATTATTATGAAATCTACAAATTCAAGACTGACTTGTTCATTGTAATTGATAGAAATCCAAGTCCAAACTAGTGAAATTCCTAAATCAAAGTGTTTAAGTTACTTCAAAAAATGTTTATATAAAATTTCAAATGAGTTATTTTAGGTGGGATTCTAAGGCATCTGCTTTAAGTCTCAACTGTATGGGTTACTTAAAAACTAGAAGCATTCTTTCTGCCTGCATAGAATTATCAACGTACCAAAGTTAATTAAAAGAAACAAATCTGCTTCAAGAAGCATATCCAAGAACAGTTTACAAAGAATGATACAATGATAATTTTATCTCCATATCTATTATAACAAGACTTTTTTTGTTTCAAAACTGTACAATAGTTATTAAAAATAAAAACTACCTAATCTTGTACTTGAGGGAAGGTAAAAGATTTGTGGTGAGCTTTTAAGTTTTGTGGCTCTTCCTCAGAGTAACAGTTAGTCTTCACCTGTTTGTTCCTTTTCCTACAAAATCAATACTGCAATCAACTCTGTCAGAAAAAGGACACTAAATTTCCAAATCAACATCCAAGATACATAACCTTCTACTATCTTTGAGCACCTATGAGGATAAACAGCGCCTTTTTATTCTCCCTCAGGTTCCAAAGCTTTTGTTTCATGTGGGATAGAATATTTATTCATTCAGATCGAGCAGACCCACTAGTGTGGTTTCTAGCACTAAGAAAACTCTACCACGACAAAGGAATTTTGATATGCAGTTATTTTCTATTAATTATTTGGTAAATCCATTTTTCACAGACACTAAATAGGTAAATATCAGCTCATGTCAAATAATCAAAATTCTGAATTGGTTGTGCGTGTAAATAAATAAGATTTTAGGATAATTCCAAATGCTTATTAGAGCCAGTTTCTTTAACACCAACTGCTTCAATAAATTAAAAAGTAGCAAAATCAACTATATCTTTCCACTCTGTTTAAGAAAAGTCTAATAACAAAAAGGAACATGGAGAGTGCGATAACTAAATATTCAAATTCGGAATAACAAAGAGTAAACAATAACATAAAATGATAAAATTAAGATAATGTAAAGAGTCTCATTAAGACCAAAAAGGTAATTACTGTAGTGACTTAAAAAAAAAGAAAAAAGGCAGCATACCTTGTCGTCTCCAGGGCAACGATATAAATTCTGGAAAGTGCTAATGATGTTATTACTAAATCTGGGTGCAAACACATCCTTTTCTTGACCAAACTGATGTCGAGACTGTCGTACAATAGAGTCAATAACATAAAGTCCAGGTACCTTGTATTCCGGTTTACACTGGAGAAAAAAAGAGTGGGAAGGGAAGCAAATGAGAAGGTTAAAATTCTTGATATACAAATGTCACCATAAATCCTATACAAACACAAAAACACTGCTCATGCTGAGGTGATGAACATTCGAGGTTGACTATTCCACACCGTCTGTCTCTGGAATGGCATTTGAAAGAATCTACTTTGGCTACTCTACATATGTAGTTCAACTGCCAATCACCTAAGTTCTGAAATAGCACTGAGTAACTGGCTTGAACAATAAAAAACAAAAGGTAAGGTACTGTTATAATAAAAAAAAATTGTTTAATGATTTTGAAAAGCCAAATAAAAGGAAGTAGCAAATTCAGGAAAGAAAAGCACTGGTAAAAGCATTGCCAACATGCCTTAGACTTCGTCTGAAACATATAGGGAAAGGATTTCTGCACTAATGAAGGAACAAATCAAATGACAAATTATAACATTCCAAACACAATGAACCCAAAGTTTCAAAACTTTTCTCAAATACCACACCTATACAAAAGACAAGACACTACCATTATGATTCTAGGAATCTATCCTATGAAAACATTTTTTAGCTACTCCACTGATCAGTGTTTCTCAGCCTTATCCATTACCCAATCTGAAGAATATGAAAGTCTCCTACTTTCCTGAGCACAAGGAAGAATCCTTTCACTATCAAGCTCACTGCTTCGATTTCTTCCATATCCAGAAGCATAAGAACACCTGCCTCCCAAACATATACTGATTAAAATGAAATTATGGCTGCAAAAAGCAGGTTCAAATTCTGGGTGTAATTAGGTAAGTATTTCACCCAAAGTAATTTCATAGAAATCATATATGGACTAAATCAAAATTGCATTCTTGAAAAACTTCCTGGAAACCCAAGGACCAGTGGGTAAAGGATCCTCAATCCATGTCCAACACACACATACATGTTTCTAAACAGGATTTTCAGTCAAGACAATGAGTGATTTCATTCTGCAAAAAGACTAGATGACTCTTCATTTGTTCCTTCAAATCCCTTTTAAGAACCTTCTCTTTAAGGTCATTATTAAGAAAATGAAGAGACCTTTAGCACCAATTCACAAGTATCTACTGCAAGGTTCTGGCTGTTTAGTACTTGAAACATTTAATAAAAGGGCAGTAATGCTGGTGACTGGACATTAAAGTTTTAGGTTTAATCCACCAAAAAGGTTCAAAACTGTCTGCTCTGTTGAAAGTTATTGTTTTAAAAGTCTGAAATAGTTTCTTCCCTCATGTTCCCCCCAAATCTAGCATATCTGTCCCTCAGTTCATATATCTGGCCAAGGCTATTTTCCTTTGACTACCATACATTCAAAGAAATATTTACCTAGCCAGGCAAATAATACAACCAGTAAAGAAAATAAATTTTTTTAAATTTAATGAAAAGCAAGACATCTCTGTTAAAAATCATCTATTTCCCAATGCCGAAAACACAGATAAAATAAATCTGATATATAATCTATTACTTTATAGAAATGATTATCTTGAGACTAAGGCTAAATAAAATTTATAAGTTGCTGGTAAGAGTTATTAAAATTAATATTGAATGGTAAGTAATAAAAGCGATTAATGCAGTGAGTTTTGTTTAAACAAATACACCTTTTTCTCTGATTTATAATAAAAACTCGATCATAAACTCACAACGCATAAGAATCATGAGTACATAACACAATAAATGGGCCTTCCTCGCCTACTGTGAAGATTCCAAAGCTTCAAAAATGTTAGGGGGCTTCCCTGGTGGCGCAGTGGTTGGGAGTCTGCCTGCTAATGCAGGGGACGCGGGTTCGGGCCCTGGTCTGGGAGGATCCCGCGTGCCGCGGAGCGGCTGGGCCCGTGGGCCACAATTGCTGAGCCTGCGCGTCTGGAGCCTGTGCCCCGCGACGGGAGGGGCCGCGATGGAGAGGGGCCCGCGCACCGCGATGAAGAGCGGTCCCCGCACCGCGATGAAGAGTGGCCCCCGCTTGCCGCAACTGGAGAAAGCCCTCGCACGAACCGAAGACCCAACACAGCCAAAAATAAATAAATAAATAAATAAATAAAATAAGAAAATCCTTAAAAAAAAAAAAAAAAAAAAAAAAAAAAAAAAAAAGAAAAGAGGATCAGAAGGTTTACATCCATGTAAAACAGATTGCAGAATACTTTAAAAAAAAAAAAAAAAAAAATGTTAGCAGTTTTAGTATTAAGCTATAAAGATAATTCTTCTTCCACAATATCTTTAGAAACACTATATTAACATGTTATGGTACAGAATTTCCTTCACTGATAGACTAGGCACTTTTATGTGTCTGCCACATAAAATGGCAAAAAAAAATTATGTATGATTTAAACGTTGTAGAAGTTTTAAAATTACAATATTTGGTAAACTTAGCTAAGTCACCAACTAGAAACTTGAGAGAAGAATTAAGACCAAAAAATCTGAAATGTTTTCAATCTCTTTTTCAAGTTCTAGCAGTACTGAAAACACAAGAATTCCTAAGACTCCGATGTCACGAGGTATTTGTTACACTCTGAATAACAACTGTGGCTGTACTAACAGAGCACGAAACGATGCTGACAGCAGCACGTAAGAAAAGAGGGCCGTCGCAGGAAACAGTTACACCTAACACCAAACGCATTCCCACAGGGAACAGTGCATACCTCCAACAGAAGGAGAGGAAAAGGAACCATTCTGAGACAGCCCGAGCATTCAGTTCTTAACAAGGTCTTCTCTCAGGAGAAACTTTTTAACCAGAGCCTAACTTGCCGAGGTTTTATCAGAGCCTAACTAACCCACACTTAGGGAAACAGAACCTGCATTTCAACAAGATCTCTAGGTAATTCCTGTGCACAAGAAGAGTTTAAGAAGCACTGTTTAGACACTGAACCTTTTTAAAAAGATTTTTAAAAGCTTTAGAACAATGAAATTTTCCAATCACCAACATTTGTATTTTCTAGTTGGATTTACCTAAAACACAGCATACGTGTTATTTTACCCCATGCCTTAAGCTTCAATTCACGAGTTGTTCACCTCAAAATATGTTTTACCAATACTTTAAGTCTTGAGAGAACAAGACTTTAAGAGGAAAAAAGCTGAATCACATAAAGGTTAACTGATCTATTCAAGATTATCTAGCTGGTTTAGTGACACAGTAATATCACTTTGATTCACGCTCCAGTCAACTATTTTCGTTCAAGAAGCACACTGCAACCTTGCCAAGTCCTTAATGCCGTTTACCTCTGACCCTCAAACTGGTTCTGCTTACATCTAGGCATGAACAATGGGCAGAATACAAAACCTAAATCCGATTACAGATTTCCCACAGTATAATTTTACAAGTTATACAAGTTGCGCACTCCTGCCAAAGAGACGTGGCACAAGTAGGGCACTGATCACAAGGAAGGGGCAGAGAAATATAATCCAGTCACCTCGGGCCCTGGTTACAAAAAAAATTACTAAGTGTATGCCAAACAGCTGTTTTTCAACTTCATCTCCCTCTGCTTACCCTGGAAAATGGAACTTCAGGTCTATATAATAAGATGTAGGATGTGTAATGCCCTAATGGATGAGACAAAATGAATCAGCAGAAGGAAAGTGGCTGGTATTTTTACTACATTTTACTACATCTTATCTAAAAGGAAGACTGCTCTCTAAGCATTCAGCTTCAAATAACAAGGGAGAATTTCTTTAAAGGCTATAAAAAATAATGAATCTATAATTTCATTAAAAATCAGTCATGGGGCTTCCCTGGTGGCGCGGTGGTTGAGAATCTGCCTGCTAATGCAGGGGACATGGATTCGAGCCCTGGTCTGGGAAGATCCCACATGCCGCGGAGCAACTAGGCCCGTGAGCCACAACTACTGAGCCTGTGCATCTGGAGCCTGTGCTCCGCAACAGGAGAGGCCACGATAGTGAGGCCCGTGCACCGCAATGAAGAGTGGCCCCCGCTTGCCACAACTAGAGAAAGCCCTCACACAGAAATGAAGACCCAACACAGCCAAAACTAAATAAATAAATTAATTAATTAAAAAAAAAACCCGCAAATGAGTTAAAAAAAAAAAATCAATCATATTGGGGGGCTTCCCTGGTGGCACAGTGGTTAAGAATCCACCTGCCAATGCAGGGGACACGGGTTCAAGCCCTGGCCCAGGAAGATCCCACATGCCACAAAGCAACTAAGCCCATGCGCCACAACTACTGAGCCCACGTGCCACAACTACTGAGCCCGCGTGCCTAGAGCCCGTGCTCTGCAACAAGAGAAGCCACCGCAATGAGAAGCCTGCGCACCGAAACGAAGAGTAGCCCCCGCTCGCCGCAACTAGAGAAAGCCCGCGCGCAGCAACAAAGACCCAACACAGCCAAAAAAATTAGTTAATTAATTAATTAATTTTTTAAATAATCAATCATATTGAAACATTTTCTTCAAGGGACGGATGCTCACTATGGCAACGGAAATTAACAAAAACATCTATCTGAAAGCTTTTGTTTTTAGAATTATCCAAAAAGCACTTTCATTTTACTTCTTAATCAGATATTAAAACAAATGGAATCACTTTTGAACAGTCCATCAAAACAATTTAAACTTGGGTATTTGATTTAAAAGAGAAGAGCGCAGGCCATTAATCTATAGTTACAGAATATTTAGCATATACATAGAAAATTATATACTTACTTTCTGAATGAATTTCTCAACACTCTGTACCACGTGTTTATAGAACTAAAAGAAAAAAAAAAGAAATGTGGTTTTAAATGTTTGATTACAACTTTCCTGCTAAACATACGGTTTAACATAGCTTCAAAGGTCTATCAGAGCAATGAATTTTAATCATGAATTTTGATTAACTTCATGATTAAACTAGCTATGATTAGTAAAGGGTTCTTCAAGTAGGTATATGATCAGTAAATCCAAAGTGTGTTACAGTAACACAGATACAAAAGAATTCTATTACAGTCTTTAAGAAAGCAAACTTTCACAAATAGGTTGACAGCAAAATACTGGTGGTAAGACACTGGTAGACGTACATTCTTCCTTCCTGGAAAAAAAGTAAAGATCTCCTTTAGTATCGTTTTATTGGCTAAATTAGGTTAGTACTAGAAAAATCAAGTAACTGAAAATAAAGAGCATTAATAAATATGTGCAAGGGAGATGTTTTCAACTTCATTATCTTCTTCTGCTTCTCCTGGAAAATGGAACTGCAAGTATATATAACAAAACACAGAGATGTATAATGTTCTAATGGATCAGCCAAAATGAATCAGCAGGAAGAGAAGTGAGCACACACATTAAAAATTAGAAATGGGCTTCTATCAATTATCTGAAAACTTAGATTTAAGTTTTATGAAACAACGCTATGAATAAACCTGAAAATAAGTAAGATGAAATTTACAGGTTAAAGGAAAATTATCTGGAATTTGTACCTAATTTAATTTTAATAGCTCAATGGCAACTGCACAATCAGCACATTTCTGTTTAAAAAACTATCCTGAATTGTACTTCTATTTATATTTCTGATCCCATGAATTATGCTCTTAAGGGACATCCCCTTAGACTGAAGAGACACAAGAACTTTCAACTGAACTGAAGCAAGAAATCCAACATTTATAAAGTCAAAAACAAAGGAAAACCGGGACTTCCTTGGTGGTGCAGTGGTTAAGACTCCATGCTTCCAATGCAGGGGGCCCAGGTTTGATGCCTGGTCAGGGAACTAGATCCCACGTGCATGCTGCAACTATGAGTTCGCATGCCGCAACTAAGACCTGGCATGCATGCATGCATAAATAAATAAATGTATATAAAATGTATATAAAAAGGCATATTTTTAAAAAAAGGAAAATCTCATTATTTATATTCACCAAATCAAAATCTACAATAAAAATTTCCTTACTACAAAGTAACAGTTTATGCTACAGTTTAAGTTACTTAAGTAAAAAAAAGCCAAACAACTACTTAAAAGTTATTAGGCAACATTTTCTAGTATTTTACTCTTGTTCAAGGACAGCCACTGATTACTAGGCTAAATTTAACGATGGACAAGCAAATTTTACTGAGTGGTAAGCTCTATTTAATTGCTCCTCAAATCTACCTACTGAAAACTGAAGTCTTTATATTAAAAAGTTTAGACAGTCAAAAAAAAAAAAAAGTTATTAGGCACTTTATAAGTAACTTTATAAGTAACTAAACATTTAAAATCAATATATAAAATAGTAATTACACACTGAGTGGTTTTTAATAAATAATAATTTTTCTGGAAGACATCTTGGCAGTGCTTCTTGCTTCTAGTTACTTCATGTACTATATGTAATTCAGAGTAAAACAACTTACTGTTAATTCAAAGATTCTCAACTCACATAGGCCTTCTTCCACAATAGGTTATCAGAGGTTTTGTTGACAGTGTGCAATGTTAACAAGCACCCAGAAAAATAATCATGTCTCTAAACATTGACAGAAAGCCAATGACTTACCTTAATATGAAACACAATATCATCTAAATCTGATTTAAGACAGTTCAAATATCAACTTACATATGTATCAAATGCAGTTTAAATTAATACAGTACTGCAAAACAGTTGGTCTGAACTCTTCAAAAATGTCAATGTAATGAAAAAGAAAACAAAAACAAAACAAAGCAAAAAGGCTGGGTGACAGGATAAATAAATGACAGGATCTCGGCTGGATCCTGAAAATGCACAGGTGCAGGTGCTAAAGTTAATACTGAGACAACTGGTAAATGAAAGTGTAGATTATATATTAGATAATAATATTATATCAAAGTGAAATTTCTTGCACATGATGTGTATTTGGTTACCTAGGAAATCTCTTTGCTTTAGGACATTCAAATTCAAGTATTTAGGGACTACGTGCTATTCTCAATGAACACTGAAACGAACTCTCAAATGATTCAGCCAAAAAAACGTGAAACTGTGTGTGTACGTGCTTCAGTGTGTGTGTGTGGGTGTACGTGCACGCGCGTGTGTAGAAATAAACCAAATGTAGCAAGATATTAACACCTGGTGAATCTAAGAGGATATGTGTTGCTCATGATATTTTGCAACATATTTGTGTTTTTTCAAAATTAAAAACATTAAGACAGTACCAATAAATCAAAATAGTACAGTATAACATGTTTAGACTCTTCATTGAGAGAAAATCAAAATCTAGCTGTTTTTATTCTGACTGTTGCAAATTACTTCTCTTAGACCCTTCCAACATCTGAAAAATGGAAATAATGTTAGTACCTATTCCTTAAAGAGTCTTCTAATTAAAAAGTATTCTGTTCAACAAAAGGTTATATTAAATGCATCAATTATTAATTTTCACCGAATAAAAATGATAATAATATACACGTTCACATACTCTCAGGATCATGACCATAAAAATCAGATCACAATGAAGAAGAGTATAAAGCAAGCAGAAGAGACTGACATTCTATATTGAGTCTATCAGGTAAACGGAAAAACCACTTCTTTGAAGAATTCTCTACCTTAAATGTGTCTACTGGTCACTGTCCTTATCCCCTCTTTGATATTCTGCACATAAATACAGGGATTTGAACTATAATACTGTCAGATATTAATTATAAGTTGGAAAACTAAGTTTGGGGCATTAGAACACTGCAAAATCAACTACCTAAATTTTCTCCTAGTAGTGATTCTCTGTAAAGAAGAATTCGTTAAATCTAACAGATAATGCTATTAGTGAAAGACAATTTACTCAGGGAATTCCCAGTGGTCCAGTGGTTAGGACTAGGCGCTTTCACTGCCGGGACCTGGGTTTGATCCCTGATCGAGGAACTAAAATCCCGTAAGCAGCAAAGTGTGGCCAAAAACAAACAAACAAAAAAGACGACTTACTTAAATAATGGTGCTTCTGGTTATGAGCTAATGCTCAGAGTAGGAAAACATATCACCAAATATCTATAGGTTAATACCTACTTAATTAAAAATAAGCACTCACTCATTCTCAATTTTAACAACCTACTAGAGCAGGGAGTCTTAGCTTTGGGGACAAGAACATTTTGGAGAGATGTCTATGATCGAGCTTCATAAGGTCCCTAAAACCAAGACATTTTATGCAAAATTCTGTACATATGTGTATTTCTCTAGAGATGACCCAACCTTTTCCTGAGATTTTCAGAAGTATCCATAAGTCAAAACCACTGTTATCAGAACAATGGCTAAATACCTGTGGCCTCTTCCCACAGTTTAAATGTCCTATGTACAATGAAGCCCAAATATTTTCCATAATGGCCCATTTTTAAATCTATAATACAATCAGTAAGAAAAAGAATACATTAATTTTTTTAAAGAAACCTTTTCTTAACTCGTATTTCAAGATTCTGTAAAGTCAGTGTGACAAATAACAATGTTAAACACATTCTCCACAAAGTGGCTACATCTAAAATCTTACCTAAGAAAACTAAGGGAAAATGATTGCTTCCAAGTTTATGGAAGAATATTTATCAAGATATTAAGTGTTTATCTCTAGGTGAGAGAGTTTGCAGGTGACAGATTTTCATTTTTGTGTTTTCTCCCTTGAACATGTACTAACTCTGAAAAGAGGAAGAAAACATATAATCTATAAAAATCATCCCTCCTCCAAAATATTAGTGTAGTATTTCCTTTGAAAAACACAAGAGTAAAATGTGTTACTCACCTTAATAGCTTTGATGGCTGCTTTAGTAATTTGGGTCATTTTCGCTTTAGAAATGGGTGGCTTGTAGTCATTCAGGGAATACAACTGATGAAAAAGAAGAACAAATTTTAAACACAGCAAAACTAATGGTCTCTACGCAATTACATGAAATTACCAACCATTTCTATTTTTATATCCTCAATGAAATTAAAGTGCTGCTTTTCTTTTAAAAATCAAGTTCAATATTATTAGCCATCAAGCAATACAAATCAAAACCACAATGAGATTATCACTTTACACTTACTTGCTTATAATCAAAAAGCCAAGTGTTAGCAAGGATGTAGAGAAATGAACCCTTATCCACATTACTAATGGGAATGTAAAATGGTGCAGCAGCTTTGGAAGACATTTCGGCAGTTTTTCAAAAAATGAAAAATAATATGTAACATGACCCAGCAATTCCACTCCCAGGTATACACCCAACAGGCGTGAAAATATACGTTCCCATAAAAACTTGTACACAAACGGTCACTGCAGCATTATTCATAAAAAATTCATTTAAAAAGTGGAAACCACCTAAATGTCCATCAACTGAGGAATGGACAAACAAAATTTCTTCTACCCATTCAATGAAATATTAGCCATGAAAATGCAATGAAGTACTGATACATGCTACAACATGGATGAACCTTGAAAACATGCTCAGTTTAAAAAGCCATATTTAAAACATGTTACAGAATTGCATTTATACGAAATGTCCAGAAAAGGCAAATCTATTGGTGACTGTCTACAGCTGGGGGAGCTGGGGAGAAATGAGGAGCGATAACTAATGAGTAAAGCATGTTTTTTAGGTGACGAAAATATTCTAAAATGGACTGTGGTGATGACTGCACAACCATACTAAAAACCACTGAATTATACACTTTCAATTGGTTAATTGTGTGGTATGTGAATTATATCTCAATATAATCGTTCTTAGAAGTCAAGGGATCTAATGTTTAGCAATAATCCCACCCCCCCCCCGCCCCAAATTGCTGTTTCAAGATTTCTCATATACGCAAAGGATAATAATACTGCTTAGAGAGAAAACGGATGAAGACAAGGTGGGGAAATCAGGCAAAAGACAAATAACTAAGCTTAAATACTGATGAAAACTGGTACTAAATGATGCTGGGAATTTAACTGCAATGCTATAAGATATTAACTAGAAGCCTGGAAACTAAGCTTTGGCCCTCAGAACGTCGCAAAAACAACTTGAACAGACTTTCAAAGCAACTCGAAACAACACTGGTTGGTTAAACAACTAGGGAGCCCTCTATGGCAGGGGTCCCCCACCCCCGGGGCGGGACTGCAGTGGTCCGCGGCCTGTTAGGAACCGGGCCGCGCAGCAGGAGGCGAGCGGAGCTCCATCCGCTGCTCCCCGTCACTCCCGTTCCCGCCTGAACCATCCATCCCGGCCCCCCGACCCCGTCCACGGAAAAACCGTCTTCCACGAAACCTGTCCCTGGTGCCAAAAAGGCTGGGGACCGCTGCTCTATAGCCTTTGCTCCAGCAGCCCTTATAACCTATTCATCATTGAATTCTATTGATTTTTACCCAGTTTCTTCCATGTGTGTCTCCTCTTCTTCCTCCAACCACCACCACGACCACAGTCCAAATTACCTTCATCGCGCACACTGAGATGGCATGTCTATCTTTTCAAAAACTAATCTGATCAGGTGACTGATGCTCACCTACTTCCTCTACCACCCTAAAAAGTTCAATGACTTCCCACTCTTTGGAGATACACAAAAATCTACACATACAAGGCCCTTGCCTGATCTAATTCCTGTCTACCTTTCCAGTCTCATCTCACACCATGCTCCTCTCCCCAGCTCTGCCCTAGGCACAATGGTCTTTTTTCAGTTCCCTGACACAGAGCCTTTAAAAATGGGCTTGTTTCCTCTATTTGGAATAGAACTAGGGCCTCCCTACTAGTTTATGCATACTCGTTCATCTGAGTTAAAGCATCACCTAATGAGGAAAGCCTTACCTACATCTCCCCAACCAGAGCTATACCACCTTTTATACCCTCATTGTACTGTCACTCACCTTTGAAGCATTCATCACAGAATTTGACACTTACTTGCATGATTATTTAACTAATATTTGATTTTTAAAAGGACTGTCCCAAAGGGTGACAAAGACTGACATCCTTGAGACAAAGGATATAAGTTCCTTTAATGCAGTTTAAGCAATAAGACGTTAACTGAACACCAAGAGCTGTCCAAACTGAAATCAACCTTGGGAGAAGTATAAAACGTCTTTCCCTTTAAGTTCCCACAGAGGTGTCCACTTGTTGATGATATTGCCCAACCGGGGTTAGGATCCCATCAGATCCTTTAAGAAGCTACCTCTGTCAAACTCACAGGGAATTTTAATATACTCATGGCCTCAATTCCTACCTGTCTGTTTTAGAAAATCTAACTGTATGCCATCACCTCACTAGGTGCAAAATAACATGAACACAGTATTTTCAGCAAGCTGTGTAAAGCAAAGGTCAATTTCCCAGAAGTTCTTAGCAGGCCCAGACTGCAGCCCATCTGAGATCCAGGCCTGCCCTCTCCTACTAAAGAATAAGCTCTAAGAAGAGAAACTGCCTTTTTTGCTTAGATTTTTTTTTTCCCCTTTGTCCAAACTGTATCCTCAGTGTCTGGCAGAGAATAAGAATTTGTTGAGAATAAGAATTTGTTAAAAATAAATTAAAATGAACAAATAACATATAAGACACAGCATTGTACAAGCTTTGCACAGAAAGACCTGGATTTTAATTCCAACTATGTTACCTTATTACAAAGTTGCTAAACCTCTGAACCTTAGTTTTCTCATTTAGAAAACAGAAGCAATACTCATTTCACAGAAACATTGCATATAAAGCTTTTAGAACACACTTAAGTCACTCAACAGGGTTAGTCATTATTAAATTAAAATCCTTCTCTTTGGAGGCATTCTCCATTTAAATGAATAATATTAAAGTATGCATCAAACATTGATTCATTCGGGTACCTGAAGGTACATTCCATAGTAATTTATATGACTGGGGCAATGAAGAGGCACCAGGGTCTTCCTATAGTTGACAACACATTACTTCTTTCATTTTGTGTGGTAAAGCCCTAAAGTTTCAATCAAGCACTAGTCCATATTCTAGCAGATCAAAACCTTTGCTCTCTTTCTTCCTTCCTTTTTTTTTGCGGGGGGGGGGGGTTGGGAGAATGAGGTAGGGGAAATATAACTTAGACTTATAAAACATTTCAACAGCATGCAAAGTCAGCTCTTATCAGAGACCCTCTTTATTTTTTTTTAATTTATTTATTTACTTTTATGTATTTGGCTGTGTCAGGTCTTAGTTGCGGCACTTGGGGTCTTCGCTGCAGCATGCAGGATCTTTCGTTACGGCGTGCAGGCTCCAAATCGCAGGGGCTCAGTAGCTGCAGTGCACGGATTTAGCTGCCCCTTGGCATGTGGGATCTTAGTTCCCCGATCAGGGCTTGAACCCGTGTCCCCTGCGTCGGAAGGTGGATTCTTATCCACTGCACTAACAGGGAAGTCTGAGAGACCCTCTTTTTAATACGCAGAAACTTAAGGTATTACTTAGAAAAATACTAAGCAATTAAGTACTTTTCAAAGGCCCACTGAATACATGTGCTTCCAACTAACCATTTATCTAGATTCTCTAAAATCTCATTTCTTTATTAAATCTGACAGCCAGAAAAGAGGCACAGATCACTTCATCTAATTCTTCACAGAATGCCTTTACTAAAATTTAATGAAGTCCCAGTCCTGACGTGTCCTTCCTTTGGCTACTCAAGACTTATGGATTCAAAGGAAAGATACTAAACAACAGCCTGGGTTTTCAGTCTAACTCATTCATTCTTTTGTTTTTCAACTCCTTTCAGTTACACTGAAGAGTGCTCTTTCCATCAGTACCATTTAAATTTTCTATTCTGTCACTTGTAGGTACCACATGAAATGCACATTTCTAGATCTGAAAACAACTTCAAATCAAATCAGTTTCTAATGATTTCTATCAAGGTTTGAGAAATCTTTAACCTAAACGGAGATTTCTCAGTGGCTGCTGGCTACTCCCCCAAAAAACTCACTTCTAATAAAGAGTTTTTAAGTTGTCCATTATTGATTACGCCAGGGGTCAGCAGAGTAAATATTTTAGGCTTTGGAGGCTACACAGTTGCTACCGCACAACAGGCATATTTCATTTCACCGTGCTGTGCAGACGGCATATTTTTAGCATACTGAAGGTTGTGGCAACCCTGTGTCAGTGAAGGGTGCAGGGTGACAGACCTCTTGCACCGAACAGTCAAGTTGTGAATACAAAGGAAAAGGTCTTGAAGGAAATTAAAATGCTATTCCAGTGAATACGTGAATGATGAGCCAGCAAAGCAGCCTTACTGCTGATATGGAGAAAGTTTTAGTGGTCTGGATAGAAGATTAAACCAGACACCACATTCCCTTAAGCCAAAGCCAAATCCAGAGCCAGAGCCAGTCCCTAACTCTCTGCAATTCTCTGAAGCCCGAGAGAGGAGAGGAAACTGCAGAAGAAAAGTGTGAAGCTGGCAGAGGTGTTCCATGACATTGAAGGAAAGATGCCATCTTCTCCACAACATAAAAGTGCAAGGAGAAGCAGCAAGTTATCCAGAAGAGATCTAGCTCAGATAATTAATGAAAGTGGCTACACTAAACAACAGATTTTCAACGTAGACAAAACAGCCTTATGTTGGAAGAAGATGCCATGTAGGACTTTCTGGCTAGAGAGGAGAAGTCAATGCCCGGTTTCAAAGTTTCAAAGGACAGGCTGACTCTCCTGTTAGGGGCTAATGCAGCTGGCGACTAGCTGACACCAATGCTCATTTACCATCGTGGAAATCCTACCACCTTGAAGAACATGCTCAATCTGCTCTGCCTGTGCTCTCTAAATGGAACAAGAAAACCTGGATGACAGCGCATCTATTTACAAGACGGCATACTGAATATTTTAAGCTCACTGTTGAGACCTACTGCTCAGAAAAAGAAAATTCCTTTCAAAATATTACTGCTCACTGACAATGCACCTGGTCACCCCAGAGCTCTGATGGAGACGTACAATGAGATTTCATGCCTGCAACACAACATCCATTCTGCAGCCCATGGATCAAGGTGTCATTTCAACTTTCAAGTCTTATTAAGAAATATATTTCGTAAGGTTATAGCTGCAACAGAGAGTGATTCTTCTGATGGATCTAGGCAAAGTAAATTGAAAACCTTCTGGAAAGGATTCACCATTCTTGATGCCATTGAGAATATTCATGATTCATGGGAAAGGGTCAAAATATCACCGTTAACAGGAGTTTGGAAGAAGCTGATTCCAACCCTCATGGTTGACTATGAGAGGTTCAAGACTTCACTGAGGAAGTAACTGCAGATGTGGTAGAAATAGCAAGAGAAGTAGAATTAGAAGTGGAGCCTGAAGATGTGACTGAATTGCTGCAATCTCACGATAAAATTTTAAAGGATGAGGAGTTGCTTCTTATAGATGAGCAAAGAAAGTGGTTTCTTGAGACGGAATTCTATCCTGGTGAAGATGCTGTGAAGACTGCTGAATGACCACAAAGGATACAGAATACGACATAAACGTGGTTGACAAGGCAGGATCTCGGAGGACTGACTCCAATGTGAAAGTGCTACTATGGAAAAATGCTTTTAAACAGTACTGCATTCTACAGAGAAATTGTTTGTAAAAGGAAGAATAAATCCATGCAGCAAAAACTTCCCTGTTGTCTTAAGGAATTACCATGGCCATCCCAAACTTCAGCACCACCACCCTGATCAGTCAGCAGCCATCAACAGTGAGGCAAGACCCTCCACCAGCAAAAAGATTACAAGTCGCCAAAGGCTCAGATGATGGTATTTTTTAACAGTAAGTTTTAAAAACAAAGGTATGTACATTTTTTAGACTGAACACTACTGCACAGTAGTATAGTGTAAACACAACTTTTATATGTACTGGGAAAGCAAAAATTCATGTGACTCGCTTTATTGCAAAATTTGCTTTATTTTGGTGGCCTGGAACCAAACCCGAAACCTCTGAGGTATGCCTGTACTCGGCACTACCCCCGCGTAAAGAAGCAGCCACAAACAATTCGTATATGAATGGGCAGGGTGTGTTCCAACATAACTTTTTTACAAAACCAGGTAAATTTTTGGGCAATTTTATTTCTCAATCCTACAAACATGCAACTTTGTTTACTTGTTTGTTTTTGGATAAACACAACACTCTCACGTCCTGCAAAGTGTATTCAGGCCTTTCCTCATCTATGCACTGAGTAAGGCTCATTACCCCAAATTTAACAAAATGTTGTACTTCATGCTTGTTATTTCGAGCAAACTCTTCACTTCAAAAATGTTAGTGCCTTTCCCAATTTGAGCAATATTAAATGAACTCTACCATGACCCTGGAAGAGTGCAACAAAAAAACCTGTGACCTGACAAACCCACGAGAACCATTAAACTGGGGTAAAATCTTGCTCATTTACAGATTAATCTTATGCCTTCAAGGTTGATTCTACGTCCAATACGAATTAACCTTAAGTGTGAACCTAAAATATTAATCAATCCAATTCATTTTTCTCTACAATGGTCCTTCAGGGCCTTGAGAGTACCAGAGTTAGGATCCTTCAAATCTCCTAAGAAATCAGACAATCACAAAGGTTCCTGGATCCAACACAATCTTGGTACTTTCAATTCAAGATAGCATGCTGACCACCTTTTCCTTTTCTTCTTCTCATTGGCAGGACAAAAAAGGAATAATTTTTTAAAGGTATTTAAAACTCACAATAAAAAGTAGAGTGGGAATGGGAACAGAATAAGCAGACAAGAAAATTTCCAGAAAATGGAAATGTGATAAGAGGACTGGTTAACTGATGAAACAAAGAGAAAACCACAAGCCCCCAAACACACAGATATGGCCAAAGAGGGAAATAATCTGCCCTGCAAAAAGCCAGTCTCACCATTCAAAATCAAGGTATTCAGAGGGCAAGAGCGGCACAAGTGAACTAATGCCTCACCTACTGTTGCAAAATGTCACTGTCTCAAACTGACCATTAAAGAAACACATATAAAATTACTGTTTAGTGATATGAAGGTTATCATCAGAAGAAGTGTTATGAATTAAAACACTGTTCTTTTTGGAGATCCAGCATAGGGTGAAAAGAAAGAGCTTCCAATAAAATATCTTTTGTGCTTAAAAAGAAACTACATGCATACGTTATTTTGAAAAATGTAACATTATATTTTAATACAATCTTGTTTTAACTCCACTTGCCAACCCTGGCCTTCTACAGTATATCTCTCCCCTAAAATTCATATGTTGAAGTCCCAATCCCTAACGTGACTGTGCAGTGACCACTGAACAATGCAAGAGTTAGGGGTGATGACCCTCCACATAGTCAAAAACCCACATATAACTTATAGCCAGCCCTCCATATCTACGGTTCTGCATCCGTGGATTCAACCAACCACGGGTTGTTTAGTACTGTAGCATTTACCATTGAAAAAATTCCACATATAAGTGAACCCTCACAGTTCAAACCCGTGTTGTTCAAGGGTCAACTGTCTCTGAAAATAGGGCCTTTATGGAGGTATTGTATTTAAGGTTAAATGAGGTCATAAGAGTGAAGGCCTTATCCCATAAAATTACTGTCCTTCTAAGAAGAGACACCAGAGAACTAGCTCCCTCTCACAGCCATGTGAAGACACACATGAGAAGGCTACAAGGCAACGAGGACCTGAGGGTGGCTGCTAGGAACTCCGAGAGACTCCCAGCCCATAGCCAGCAAATAAAATGGAGACCTCAGTCCTACAATGGCAAGGAACTGTATTAAGCCAACAATTTGAATGAGCTGGGCAGAGGATCACAAATTTCAAATGAGAGCACAGCCTGCCTGGCTGACGCCTTGATTTCAGCCTAGTGAGCCCATCAGCAGAGGACCCAGCTAACCAGTGCCTGATCCTGACCCACAGAAATTGTGAAATAAGTACATGGTGCTTAAGCCGCAAGCTAAGTTTGTGGCAATGTGTTATGCAGCAACAGAAAGTGAATAAAGTAGAAGAAAGCTGTGAACGATTTATCTTAATTTTCTAACTTGACTGTATAGATTTTTCTACTTTTCATAAATATTTTCGCAAAAACGTTTTTTATAATTCAAAGTATTCAACAGAAATTAAAATTTCAATATAAAAGTTACCTGTCTTTTCCTAACTTTCAAAATAGAAATTCAGTATTTTGCATATAGGAATAAAAAGTAAATAAGAGGGCTTCCCTGGTGGTGCAGTGGTTAAGAATCCGCCTGCCAATGCAGGGGACACGGGTTCGAGCCCTGGTCCGGGAAGATCCCACATGCCGCGGAGCAACTAAGTCCGTGCGCCACAACTGCTGAGCCTGTGCTCTAGAGCCCGTGAGCCACAGCAGCTGAGCCCACATGCTGCAACAAGAGAAGCCACCGCAATGAGGAGCCCATGCACCGCAACAAAGAGTAGCCCCCGCTGGCTGCAACTAGAGAAAGCCCTCGTGCAACAACGAAAACCCAACTCAGCCAAAAATAAAAATAAATAAATTTATAAAAAAAAAAAAAGTAAATAAGAGACTTGTTTCACTGATAGTCATTTTAAAGAGCATAGTATTCACCAACTTTAATACCTGAGAACCAATACACCTCATTACAAATTTTACCTCAAGTCAAATACTAGGCATTCTCCACATCCAACACTTCCCACTCCCTGACATATGAGTTCTCCTTTCTTCACAGAGCACAATCTTCCATATTACTTTTGGTTTGGAATACAACATAAACTATCTGATAATACAAGCATGTAAAAAAGTGACATATAAAATCAGACTCACAGGACATGACAAAATGTGATCAGAAAACATTAACGTTAGACTAACAGTAGTAGATCCAACATTAAGAAAAACAGTAGTAGAGCCAACATTAAGAAAAGCACATTCTAAAAGAATAATGTGACCAATATCGACATTTTCCTAAGATTTTTAAAGTAAATTTCTTTGTAAAAAGTATTTGAAACAAAGCTCTTTGTAAACTTGGGTTAACTTCTACTGAAGTAGCAATATTCTTGAGCAATCAGAATGTTTTAAAGAGCAAAGGCTAAATAAAAGATACATCACAGACATTCTGTGAGGACCACCAGATCAGGCTTTTAACAAAGGCAGAACTCCCAATTTTACACTAAATATTGTGCCAGCATGAAAACTTCAGAACAAAGTTTCAAATGCATCTCTGGGCGGGGCGGGGGTGGGAAGGCCATAAATAATCGCAAACACCAAAGCACAAAACCTGAAATGTTACATAATACCTAAAAACCAGTGAGAGAACATAAAAAATAATCACCTTTAAAAAAAAAATCTTATAACTTTTTTCTGGTTATAAAAATATTTTACTATGGGACTTCCCTGGTGGCGCAGTGCTTAAGAATCCGCCTGCCAATGCAGGGGACACGGGTTCGAGCCCTGGTCTGAGAAGATCCCACGTACCGCGGAGCAACTAAGCCCATGTGCCACAACTACTGAGCCTGCGCTCTAGAGCCCGCGAGCCACAACTACTGAGCCCACGAGCCACAACTACTGAAGCCCGCGTGCCTAGAGCCTGTGCTCCACAACAAGAGAAGCCACGACAATGAGAAGCCCGTGCACTGCATAGCCCCCGCTCGCTGCAACTAGAGACAGCCCACGCGCAGCAACGAAGACCCAACACAGCCAAAAATAAATAAATAAATTTATTTTTAAAAAAATTACTATGGAAAAACTGGAAAATGCAAAAAAAGCATGAAGACGGCAGAAAACGCAAATCATCTATGATCCAACAATTCATCACTCATTCCAAATATACTCAATTAGCACCAGGCACTATGGATCCAATAGAACAGGTAGACAGTCTCTGTTCTCATGGAACTAATGGGCTGCTTTTGGCGATGGACAACATTCTAATAAACAAATAGACACACTTTGCAGAGTACAGTTAAGTACATAATGAAGGTAATAATGTGATATGGTGAAGAGTATGCAAAATTGTACATCTTTTTCAGAATCTCAAATCTAGAATCCCTTTTTTGTTTTTTTAAAAGGATGGCTGCTTCTCTAATTTTTCTGTTTTTAATTTATTCATTTTATTTATTTTATTTTTTGCTGTGATGGGTCTTTGTTGCTGCCCATGGGCTTTCTCTAGTTGCGGCAAGCGGGGGCTACTGTCCTTGTGGTGCGTGGGCTTCTCATTGCAGTGGCTTCTCCTGTTGCAGAGCACGGGCTCTAGGCGCGCGGGCTTCAGCAGTTGTGGCACGTGGGCTCAGTAGTTGTGGCTCCCGGGCTTAGTTACTGTGCGGCATGTGGGATCTTCCCAGGCCAAGGCTCAAACCCGCGTACCCTGCATTGGCAGGCAGATTCTTAACCACTGCGCCACCAGAGAAGCCCCAGAATCCCTTTTTTTA
Source organism: Balaenoptera acutorostrata (assembly GCF_949987535.1). Lineage (NCBI taxonomy): Eukaryota > Metazoa > Chordata > Mammalia > Artiodactyla > Balaenopteridae > Balaenoptera > Balaenoptera acutorostrata. Next base: position 12,454,467 of record NC_080077.1, read on the forward strand.
AACATGTAAGATATTATAAAAGGAAATGATGCCTATTTTTTTTAATTATAAATCTGAATTATGCAAACATCTGTCCAGTAAGATCAAATCTATACACCAAGCTTTGGCGGGGGCGGTTAGAGATCCTCTAATTTAAAAAAAAGCAGAAAATGAAAAACAAAAAGCCAGAATTTGATATATGAAGGTGCTAACAAGATTATTATGACAAATACAAATGTTTATATCCTTCATAAATAATTATCTTTTGCTATCGGCTATAAGCAGTTTCACATAAATAATTAACCTTTTATATTATTAAGCAGAATATCCCATTTCTCAAGCATGGCAGACATCTAAGGTTAATATTATGGTTTTAAATACTGTCAAAAAGGAACCTATTTTAGAATCTAAATTATAGCTTAAAACTGTGTTAGTAACAAAGAAAAACTATCATCTCTCCCCCCAAAATATTACCATTTAAAGAACTAAATTTAGGCCGCAAGAACTTATTTGCATGGTCCTTTAATCCAACATCCAAATTTATACAACCTTCCCAAGTCCCTGGAAAAGGGGGGTTAAAAAATACTCTTAAAAAAAGTACACAGGAGTTACAGTCAGCCAAGATGGAGTAAGCAACTGTAGCCTTTCTCTCTCTCACTGATTACAAGTAAACCCTACTGACTACATATAAAAAACAACTACCTGAGGACTCTGTAAAAGGGAACACCAAGCCCACTGGAGTCAAACTTGAATAAATGACCAGTTACAGCGGGGCGGGGAGCTGTGTGTGGATGTTAAGGTAAAAAATTTCGCAGTGTTTTGTGTTCCTCTGTTATTTCCGGGCTGTTATCCCAGAGCCAGCATTATTAAATGGTGCAGCCAATACCAGAATTAAAAACACAATACCAGGGGAAACCCCCTTCATCTAGCCAGAAGACTAGGTAAAAGGAATCGTCCATACTATTGGGGAAGCAGCGGTGAGGGAAGAAACTCCTCCTCCCCCTTTTCTTCCCAGGCCCTGCTAAAGGTTAAAGGACAGACACTGTTGCCACCCCAGCACCAAAAACGCCAAGAGAAAAGCCATCTCCAGACAGGAAAAGGGCCCCTACTATCCAAAAATACCATTTTCTTCTCTCTCTTGCACTTCACTCTGAAGGCTAAACCTGGAGAGAAACCTGACTTTTTGGCCAGAGAACAAGGAAAAGGATGCCCTGGGATCTGGAGAGAGTATGGGAACCCCAGAGAGAGATAGAGAGGAGCCCAATGTAAGTCCTGGGCTTGTCCTAAAATTGTGCCTGTGTGAAACAGACCCAAAGAAGCCCAGCAGAGGCTTTGAGAACTAATATCTACGTAAACCATTACCCAATACCTAGACAACTGAGTGGCACATATGCTGGGCACACCTAAACAGCAGAAGAAATGCTTTGAAAACTGAACTGACATTGGAACCACCCAAAAAGACAAGACAGAACTTGCATCCTGAACCAAACCAAGTTGAATACCTGCTAAACAAAAATCAACATTCTTCAGAGGATTTTAATAAAATACTACAATACAATATTGAAAATGTCTAGTATACAAGCCAAACTTACTTGACATACCAAAACACACACACACACACACACACACACACACACACACACACTCCCTCCCTCCCTCTCTCTCTCTCTCTCTCTCTCTCTCTCTCTCTCTCACTGTCCTGGAAAATCTGTCCACACTGATCAAGGGAAAAAATAATCAACAGATGCCAACACCAAAATGACGCTGATGTTGGAATTATCAGTCAAGGACTTTAAAGAAGTTATAATCATTCTAAATAAGGTAAAGGAGAAAACTCTTGAAATAAATGCAAAGATAGAAGTTTTCAGCACAGAATGAGAAACTACAAAAAAGAACCAAATGGAAATTTTAGAACTGAAAACTACAGTATGTGGAAGAAAAAGACAGTATGGCAGTATATATAAGAGCTATAAAATTTCACCAGTAACTTTACACATTTTAAGAAGCAAAAGGCCATAATCATGATTATTTTTACATCAACATTTTATATGGCAGTTAAAAAAAAATTTCCAGGAAGAGAGATTTAGTAAGGTATACTAAGAGAGAAAGTTAACCTGATATACACATTATTAATGCAAAAATATGGAAATGTCTAATGTTACATGACAAATAGAAAATATTTGCAATAACTGCAACTTCATAAATATAAGAATTAAACGCAAAAACTTCCTTGCACATATTAGTTATTCAAATATAAGCTGATTTAACTTTGATAAATTAGCTTACTAGGTTCCAAAGATAATCAGGTAACCAAATACAGCTAGAAAAATAAATCTATCCACCTTCTTCATATCTAAATTCACCTGAATGCAACAGCTCTATTGTGCTCAAAGGAGCGGAATGCCAAAGCCAGAGTTATGACATACATTTCTTTACTCCCATCCCCCCAAACTTTACTTTTAATAATCTCTGCAACCCTGTATCTATAATCCTATGCCAATATTCATGGAAATAAAGAACTATTTCAAAGGAGTGGAATGTCTCACTCTGAAATAATCTCAATATAACTTATAACTGACGTACAACAATCACCATTGTGTACTTACTTTCAAATTTACTTTGAGAGTTAATCATAAGCACTCATGCAATAATCTTACTCAGATCAATCAAGCTTTATTTTCAAGGTAAAACCAACTAAAAACAAAACAAAACCAACTAAAAACAAATAGAACAAAAAGAACTGGGAAATACAAAGCCAAACTGAACTGATTAACAAGTCAAAGCTAATCGGTGACTTAAATCAAACCAACATCCACTGATTAGCTACTGTAGATAGGCACAATATATTAAGCCCTTCAGGGGATAAAAGATAACATAAAGACCTTCACCTCAACTATCTAACAATCTACTGAAGTGGAAGGGGAGGGTCATAGACACACCATTACTCTAATATAGCAGATTCTTCATATTCTGAGATTTACCACTGTCAGCTGTGACAATTCACTAATGATCCCAAAGGTCTCTAAAATGTAATCACAGGTAATTTTTTGGAGATACTAATCCGAAGTGTGTACATTAAAAAGCTGGTGTATGGGGGAACAATTTACTTAACCATTAGTGACTGAGCATCTTTTTCTTCTCACACGTTCCCATACGCATTTAACAAAGGAATAACATACCAAACTAGTATTTAAAAATGGGGGATCCAGGGCTTCCCTGGTGGCGCAGTGGTTGAGAGTCTGCCTGTCAATGCGGGGGACGCGGGTTCGAGCCTTGGTCTGGGAGGATCCCACATGCTGCGGAGCAGCTGGGCCCGTGAGCCACAACTACTGAGCCTGCGCGTCTGGAGCCTGTGCTCCGCAACGAGAGGCCGCGACAGTGAGAGGCCCGCGCACCGCGATGAAGAGTGGCCCTAGTGGCTTGCTGCAACTAGAGAAAGCCCTCGCACAGAAACAAAGACCCAACACAGCCAAAAATAAATAAATAAATAAATTTAAAATTAACAAAAAAAAGGGGGGGGTGGAATCCATGAGGACCTTAAGACTTTGCCTCATGAAAACAAGAACACGGGGCATAATTCAGTGCCAAAATAAAAAATGCTACTGGGGAAGGTATTCAGACAAATGAAATGTAGTTAGAAACAACAAATAAAAGGTTTAATAAAGAAAATGGAAGTGAAATGGACTGATTGGAAAAAGAGAGCATTCCTGTTACAGCTGTGATTCTGCTTCTACACTATTTACACATATAGCATACTCATCAATAAATCTCTTGACAAACAGTAATTTTCACAAAGGATTGGAGAAGTGGCTATTTCCTAATGGGAATGCATTAAAATCTCAACAGACTGCTGTGCTTTCCTACTGGAGTATCACTAAGTACCAAAAACAAGACACAAAGATGGGAATACATAGTGTATAGCATAGCTTTGCATATAGTAAATCTTCCTATTTCACAGCATTTCCAAATATGCAATGCATATGATAAACATATTGATAATATTTACTTATAAATATTTATAAATAATTTATTTATAAAATAGTCTTATAAAAAGCATTAAATCCACAGTTAAGAAATCTGCACAGTTGAAGGCAAAGGAATCTTAATGGTTTTTCAAAATACAAAGTGATTCAAACAGAACAGTTGTTCAAAGAGATTAACCTAGTAAAAATTAATCTAGTAATCTTAAAAAATGTAGTTCTACTTTATGAACAAGAGAGAAGAGAGAATAATAAATTAAAAGCCAATTAAAAACTGACTATAACAAACCAAGTGCGGAGTTATGAAGACATGGACCAAAGTATTTGTCCAGAATAAAAGGGAAGGGAAGGATGCAAAACATATTTTTTAAAATAATTCATTGGATTTCATGACTGAAAAGATACAAATAAAAGAGAGGCACTTATGAAAATTCCAAGTTTTCAGGTCTGAGTGTTCGGGAACACATTTTTACTACTGACATAAAGAGGAAGTCTAAAAGTAAGTTTGTAGAAGAAAGACAAATTTAGATTGGGGTGATAACAATGCCATTTTATGAACACATAATACCTAGAAGATATGGGACTGAATTCCAGAAGAGAAAAGCAAAATTACAGTCTTTCCTGACGAGCTAAGGGTTGAAGAGATGAAGAATAAAATACTTAAGACTAAGTATCAGAGAGAGAATAAGTAGACCAAAAGCCTAGCAGGCCTCACAGTAAAATCATTTCAGAAATATAAGCAACAAATGCAGAGACTAAAAAAAAAGAGATAGGCAGTAGCATAATAAAGAAGATAAAAATAAATATTACGGGCTTCCCTGGTGGCACAGTGGTTAAGAATCCAACTGCCAATGCCGGGGACACGGATTCCAGCCCTGGTCCGCGAAGATCCCACATGCCGCGGAGCAACTAAGCCCATACACCACAACTACTGAGTCTGCACTCTAGAGCCCACTCGCCACAACTACTGAAGCCTGCGTGCCTAGAGCCCATGCTCTGCAGCAAGAGAAGCCACCGCAATGAGAAGCCCACACACCGCAACAAAGAGTAGCCCCCGCTCACCACAACTAGAGAAAGCCCGCGCGCAGCAATGAAGACCCAATGCAGCCAAAAATAAATAAATAAATTTATATATAGATATAAAAAATCTTTAAAGTAAATATTACTTTTCATCTCTATGGCACTCTGTCAACTATTAAGCACTATCATGTTATACACGCGATATCACTTTTACCTTCAGAATGGCCCAGTAAGATTAGTATTTATTATTCTCATTTTACAGATATATAAACTTAGGGTAAATGACTTAACTAAATTCAAACTGGTATTAAGCTACAGAGCCACGTCTCAAACCCAGTTCTTCTGGCTACCCCAACACTCAGTTTCCAAAAACAAAGCAAAGTCCTTCAGGTAGCATCCAACTGAACATACACAACTGAGTCGCTGAGTGAGATGGTAGATGACCGTGGAGACAACCATGTAATAGCATCAACCTAACTAATAATAATAACCAAGAAAATTTAAAGACAACAGATTATGAAGCTTATATGCCTACTGATCAAGTTTTAAGAGTCTTCCAACCCTTAACAAGGAACCTCACTTTCTCTAAAGGATTTAATTCAAATAACATTAAAACAGACCAACTCCATCTTTCTCCCCAAAGCTAAGACACATAATATTTTGGGTTTGAGGGAAATATTACAAAACTGGTATGGTAATAGATGCTGAATGAAAAATTCCAAACACTGAAAACTCTCATTCGCTGCACCCTATCGACCTACTTCTCTCTTAAGAAACAACCACTGCTAAAAGGCTGGTAGGCTACTTTTCAGAATTTTCTATACGCATCTATATGTGTGTTTGTGTGTGTATATATAAACGTAAACGTGTACATGTATATATGTGACATACATACTTTAATTACAATCTGGTGCAAAATTATACTCCTAGTAACTATTTAAAATTGATCATCTTAAAAGCCTTGCTGGATTTAGCAGAACATTGAAATTCTTATAAATGATGACCAAAAATAATATTGGTCCAAAATACATCATGGTCTGTATTTTGTTACTGTCTGATATTCAAAAGTTTTGTTCAACTTATAAATATTTCTCCAACCTGGAAAATATGTTGACTATAATACAGCACTTTATAGCTCATACTCTCCAAAACTTTTATCTATTATTAAAATGTTACAATATGAAAATACTTTCCAGGGCAAAAGAGACATCCACAATGACAGTAAATGTTCCCAGTAGCAGCTTTAAAAAAAAAAAAAAAAAAAAAACCAACTACTTTTCTTAGTACTCTTTAGTTTTCTCTAGAAACTAAGAATATTAGAACTAGTATTCTTTAGCTTTCCAAGTACTTTATAAAATTATTTTACAATTTTATATATTAAAACCAACTTCTCTGAATATTTAAAATTTTATATACACCAACTTTTTTGAATATTTCAAACCAGCCAATATTTTAAATATTTAAACCAATTCTGAGAGGTAGTCAGGGAAGGTATCACTATCCCTGTTTTTAAAATGAGTAAACTGAAGCTAAGAAAAATTAATTAGAAAACTTATTCATTAGGGCTAATACTTAAGAGATCCTAAAAGTTATCTTGTCTAATCACATTTTATAAATGGTAAAACAACTACCTCCTTCCTTGCCAACTGTAATCTATCACATCTTACTTTGAAAGCAACCACATTAATTTTGTAGCATTGTTGTGCCTTAAAATACCTGTACAAGGAGCTTTCTAAACAGTAGTCTATGAAAATTTAAAGAAAGCAGTTACAGAGTAGCCACCATTATTAAAATGAAAATCAGAAACATGCTAATGATACAGGCTTACAGAGTAACTGTATCCCTCTCCTAGGAAGAAGGTATAAGATAAGTAAAAAAGACTTTTTTTACTTTTCTGCAGAGGGCTGGGTTGCTAGAAAACTGCTGGCTAGGTGGGTGTCACTGTACAATACCTCTCTGCCAAGGAGTGCGTGGTTTCCTCTGGCGCCCTATTTCATGAGCAGGGAAGCAGCAGCCTAGTAGCTTGTTCCTCATTCTGGTCCAGGGTTAGCATAAAGGGATAATAATTTACTAAGAATCACCAATTCCCACTCCTCCTCCACCTACAACATACATGAACACTACCGAAATCTCACTCAAAAAATTATACTGAAAAAGTGAAAACAATGAACTGAGACGCAGAGAACAGAAATTTCTTCTTATTTGGCAGCTAACTATACACCTCTCATAAACTGTGATTCTTAACAAGTTTCATCACCTTTGGGTCTTGATTCTTCATCTGTCTATTAAATGATATACTATCACAAGTGTTTCAGGTCTAAAATTTGTAATTTCTGGAAATCAAGTTTAAGCATTAACAAGGACGTAAACAAGAAACCCAATCAAAGAACCTATAACTAGGGCTTCCCTAGTGGCGCAGTGGTTGAGAGTCTGCCTGCTAATGCAGGGGACACGGGTTCGAGCCCTGGTCTGGGAAGATCCCACATGCCACGGAGTGACTGGGCCCGTGAGCCACAGCTGCTGAGCCTGTGCGTCTGGAGCCTGTGCCCCGCAACGGGAGGGGCCGCGATAGTGAGAGGCCCGCGCACCGCGATGAAGAGTGGCTCCCGCTTGCCACAACTAGAGAAAGCCCTCACATGAAACGAAGACCCAACACAGCCAAAAAGAAATAAAATAAATGAATAAATAAAGTAGCTATTAATTAAAAAAAAAAAGAAAAAAAAAAGAAATGTAGTGCTTACTTTAAAAAAAAAAAAAAAAAAAAGAACCTATAACTACAAATGCTTAACATGAGTGTAATGGTCTTTAGCTACTCCATTCTAAAACCAAAGAGAACAGAAATGATTCTCCACGAGAGAAAACAAAATGTATAAATATAAACAAACATGTACATATATAAAAATAAGTCTTCAGTTTAAATTTCCCCAGGAATCCAAACAACCACCTTCTTTTAATTTCAGTTCTTTCCTATGTTTTTTGTAACATTAAAATAAAAAGATGTGAATTTTACCTCCTCTTAATTTTAGAGGTACTAAATAACTGATAAGTAATCTATTAACCGTGAAATGGCCAAAATGAGAACAAGAGAAAGAATAATTCATTTGTCAATCCTCTTCATTACAAACCATATTAGCTGGAATTTCTCAAATAAATATGGGTTCTATTTCTAATAATACAGTATTTAAATTCACCACAATTCCATGTTCACAATAAATTGGTTATTGCAGACAGAGTTATGATAAAAAACTACATGACCAAGAGGAGCTAAGAAAACACTCAATGATACAAGTAGGCTCAATGTTAAGGAATTCTAATAAAGTTTCATTAAACAAAATTTAAATCTTTAATTTTATTCATAGACCATGCAATTTACTACTTAACTTCTAACTGCATATCAGAACATCTGGTTGTATAAACAGAATTTAAAATCAGGCAAATTCCAAGCAGAGTTGCTTTAAAATGTCCTTACATTCACAAATACAATATGATAGAGAGGGTCAATCCTTATCTAAAACAAAGAAGAAAAAAAAAACTGAGTAAGATAAAAGATTCTAAAAGATTTTGCCCCAAGCCTTTTTCTCTTCTTTTTCTACATCATCTCCCCCTAATCTCCATCTCCAGCCTATTCTCTAAGTGCTTGACCTATATCCAGCTGGTTATCTCCACCTTGATGTCCCACAGACACCAAATCTTCAAGATGCTCAAAACTACAACTGTATTCAACAAACTAGTTACACTGTCTTTGGGTGGTTGAGATATGGGTGATTTCAATCCTCCTTCCATACTCTTTTATTCTAGGTGGAAAAAATGATCCCTCATCCAACCCACCAAATTATCTTGCTCCTCCGATCTGCCCTATTAATGACTGGTACCAAGTGTTCTGCTCCTCTGACCTGCCCTATTAATGACTGGTACCAAGTGTTCTGCTCCTCTGACCTGCCCTATTAATGACTGGTACCATATCATTTTATCTACGCTGTCACTCAGCCAAAGCCCTGTGGTACCACCCTCTTCCTTGTACCCAGCTCCCTATTATTACTAAATTTATTTTGCATTCATCTAGTCATCTCTTCCCCATTATTACTGGAGTTGAGCTCATCTTCTCTATACTAATTTAACCTTCCTTCCCTCAATCTCACCCCTCCATTGACCTGCCCTGTTCCGCAAAGATATTAATCATCATTCTAAAATACAAATTTAAAACTTGCGCTTTTATTAAAAACCCTTCAGAATCTCCATTCCCTTCTGATTAAAAATGAGGTCTTGTGCATAGTATACAAAGACCCTTCATCAGAAGACCCTTGCCTACCCCTCCAGCAGTCCTCCCAACCACCTCCCCTACCCAAAGCTGCCATTTCCTTGAATATGATCTTTAGCCTTTGCCTTACACAATGTCTCCTCCATCATACTGTGTACAACATGATATACACAGAAGAGTATACACATACTGTTTATAAACTGTCTACACCACTACTCTTTGTATCATAGTATTCATATCACGTTAGCTTCTTACCCCTTGTGGTGATCCATTCCCAACCCCACCCCTATTAAAATATAAGCTGTCTGAGAAAAAGGACATAGGTATCTGATTAACCTGGTAACCACTCTGCAGAATACAATGCCTGATAGATGGCAAATACGCATAAATAACAAGGCTCAAAGGACCAGCCACTACTTCCCAGCATTCCTTCCAACCACTAGTTGCTATTACATTAGAACCTTCGTGGGTTATTACTGCATTCTAGCAATTTGAAAACTGTATTATAGTTAAAATAGAATGAAAAAATTGTCTGACAATCTTGAGGGACTAGCAAAATAAAGGAAGCACTCACAGAATTATTTGGAACTACTCTCTGCTAACAGCTCTAAGATGCCTGAGATATCTAATCCTTTGATTCTGCAAATGAATCCAAGTACTGACTGGGAAATTTTGTACTAGGAATGATGGGGCAGCCTCTGGCCTACTCCTTTGGGATATCAATCCTCTTCAGCTAAGTTGGTCACAACTCTTGTTCTTGTAATTGTCACCAAAGCAGAGAGAGGCCTCTAAAAGAGGTTCTGAGTTCTCTGACAGAATGGGAACAAGAATTTGGAAAATTCTGCCCAATAAGAGGAATTGCTATAAAAATAAAAACCACTTTACCTGGTGTAAAAAAAACAAAGCCAAACATGTTAATAATCCTTACAAAAGCAGTCACTCGTATTTCAATAAAGCATTAAAAGGGGGGTGCACTAACTGGTTTATTAAATGCTTATAGAAAAACTACTCAAAGCTAGAAGTCATTTCAGCAACTAACATACAACATGGTAAAAACTCATTTTGATGATTTTTATTCAAAGGTGTTGGTATTTAGCCAGGCACAAGATAGATAACCTGCACATAGTTTTAAAGCTTTTATTAGCTTTTATTAGTTTTAAAGCTTTTATTAGGTAAATGCATATTAGCAGGAGACTTTCTCCCTATTTCAAGAAAACTACACAGGCAACTTCTTTCACAGTGGTCCTTAACTTTGGGCAATACTTTAAAAAACATTCTCGGACTTCCCTGGTGGCGCAGTGGTTAAGAATCCCCCTGCCAATGCAGGGGACACAGGTTCGATCCCTGGTCCAGGAAGATCCCACATGCCGCATAGCAACTAAGCCCGTGCAACAGAACTACTGAAGCCCGCACGCCTACAGCCCGTGCTCCGCAACAAGAGAAGCCACCACAAATGAGAAGCCTGCGCATCGCAATCAACAAAGAATAGCCCCCGCTCGCGGCAACTAGAGAAAGCCCAAGCACAGCAACGAAGAACCAACGCGGCCAAAAATAATTTATAAATAAACAAATTAATTAATTTAAAAAAAATTCTCATTCATTCATTAAAGCAGTAAAGGAAGATTAGCTGATTTACTGTTATGTACACTGTTGAACAGTTTTTTAAGAATCTGTAACACGTGTGTACTCGTCACTAAATTAGGTCTGGGTTGTGTGCCCAATTAATGAGGTTTCTCTTCTCTTCCTTTAGTGAGTTAGTGTAGCTACACAATGAAAGTATCATGACTGGGAGACAGGAAGAAATGAACAAAGCTTTTAAAAGTCTGCTCCCTTTGCTGCATTTTTTATCAAGTTTTCAAGAAAGAATGCTCACTCTGCAATTAATACGAAAAAAACTTTTAGTCGATCAGAAGTCACTAAATGTGGAAAAACAAGAAACGTTCATTTCCAGTACACACCCACACAAAAAACTGAATGTAAACTCCAGAGGACAGAGGTTTTTGTGTGTGCGTGTGTTCTGTACACTTACATCTCTAGAGCCTAGAATAGTGTCTGCAAATCTGCACATGGTGGTAGGTGCTCAAAAAACATGTTGAATAAATATTTTCACTAAGGCAGCTTTTTAAGTTATTTTGTTTCTGTTTTTGATGTCAAAAAGGCTTATAAAGTCTATAAAAGAATGTATCTTCCTGCTCAATTATAATTCTGATTTGCAAGTAGCATGCTATTAACCAAGTTCTTAGGTTTCAGAGTGCAGTAAGGCCATTAAGGGTATGGCCCATGACCTATTTTTGTAGGCCCTCAAGCCAAGAATGGTCTTACATTTTAAAAGAACTGTGAGAAACCAACAAGACTATGCAAAAGAGACCATAAGCGGCCCACAAAACCTAATATTTACCATCTGGCCCTCTACAGAAACCGTGAATGGAGATTCCATTCAAAAGAGAATGAAAGTTTTTTGAATACGTACTTTCACCTATGAATTGAATCTCTGTTACTAGAAACATATTTTTCACCTAAGACCTTCTCCATATCTAAACCTCTAAATTTTGGTTTATTTGATTTGACGAATACTAAGGAAATGGTTTTTTGTTTCATTTCTTTTTTTTTTTCCACCAGAGCATAAGTGGTTATAACGCTGAGACTAATAAGAAGTAAAGGAGGATTAAAGTTAATTTATGTTTAATATTTTACATACTAAAACATCACAAAAACGGATGGAGGAAAAAACAAAGGAATACAAACAGGAAAAAAAAAACCAAAAAATGCCAAACTGTATTTCAAAAGAATAGCAAGACTACATTAAGGGAGAAAAAACTAACAAAGCAATTTTTGAACACTGCATTTTGACTATATATCCTCAGGCTTAAAAAGATGAACTATAAACAAATACTAAATTCTAGTTAATAGGTTTGTTTTCAGACCTACGGTTTAGAATTCTGAAACTACTTTCTGCGTATTTTAGGACTGATAAAACAACAAGTAATTTTAGGATTGATAAAACAGTAAGTAAATATATTGTGGATAATGGGAACTCGTTTTCTCACTATCAGAGAAAGGAACTACAGATTTGCAAAAGGGAAAGGCCAGAATGAACCCTACAGTGTTGGACTGTTATTGGAGATAGGAAGAACTCATGGCTTTTTAGATAGGCAGATGGATAAACAACAAAAATTTGTGTGTGTGTGTGTATATATATATATGTATATATATATATATATACACATATATGCATATTCAGACATATACACAATTTCTAGCTCAATCTGTTAACAGATAACCACCAGAAGAAACTAGGGTTCCTCAGAGAAATGGCTGATTCCAGAGCTGGGGTGGGAATATCTTATTATACAAGAAAGTGAGTACTCAAAAAATGATAAGCACATGTCGAAATGACACAGGCGCCAGCTTGAAGGAGCTCTGACATCAAAACACCCCAATGAATAAAAAAGGAATCCTTGAGTTCATACCGATATGCATAAATACATAAATGGGGAGAAGGAAAAGCTCTTATGGACTGCCAATAATAAATAAACAATAGACTTAGAAAATCTGACAACCATCTTAGTCCCGATTCAGGCAAGAACTAACTGGATGCTAAAAAAAAAAAAAAAAAACAGAAAGAGTGAAGTTTGATGTTAGGACTCCGTGCTTCCACTGCAGGGGGCACAGGTTCGATCCCTGGTTGGGGAATTAAGACTCTGCAAGCCGCATGGCGTGGCCAAAAATAAATAAATTAATTTAAAAAAAAGATATCTGCCACAAGGGAAAAACAGTAATTTTACAATGGAGAAACCTTGAAGAAAAAAGTTAACATCCCTACTAATGGGATAAATAGACATCATGTGCTTCCTGAGGACAAAATATTACTTCTGGATTATTCCTGCTAAAGAAGCATAACCTTAAACTAATCATGAAGCAACAGCAGACAAATCCATATTGAGGGAATTCTAAAAATAACTGGCCTATTCTCATCAATCATCAAAGGTCACAAAAGACAAAGTAATAACCAACTGCTCCAGATTAAAGGACACTAGACAGACATGACAAGTGAATGCAAGGTGTGATGTAGGATTTAGATTTACTCTCTTTATTCAGGACGTTACTGGTACAGACAGTGAAATCTGAAGGTCTGCAGACAACTGCATTATATCAATATTAATTTCCTGATTTTGATAACTGTACTATGGTTACATAAGAGAATGTCCTTGTTTTCAGAAAATACAGTTATATTTAGAAGTAAAAGGCATTAATTGCAGTTCACTCTCCAAATGTTCAGAAAAAAAGTTTACATGTGTCGTTCACGTGTATGTAAAGAGAGAAAGAGAATAAGAAAGCAAATATGATTAAATTAACTAGATAGAGGAATCAGGATGAAGTGTACATAAAAATTCTTTATCACTCTTGCAACTTTTCTGTAAATCTGAAGTCGTAAAAATAAAGTTTAAAAAGTGGGAAAAAATAGTTAATTTATATTTGGACATTATACCAGCAAAAAGAATTGTGAAAAATCGAGTGATGGTTCTCCTTTACACAGATGGTTCTCCTTTACATCTCAACCAGGAGTTGAGACCCGGCCCTTCTAGTCTCAGCTCTAACACAAAGCTGCTTTTCCTCGGTAAAATCACAATGGTAGGCCTCAGTTCCCTGGTTTGTAAAATGAAGACAGCACCTATTCTACTTTTCTCACAAATTAATCCTAAAGAGCCACAGAAACATAATAATGGTTGGGGAAAAGAGGTTGCACAAAACACTATATATTATAAAGTGGCTCACTTTTAACAATGTTTGGTAAATAAAAAATACTTAAAAATTACACAAGCCAGATATTTTTTTCACCATAGCAAGTGGCTGTTTTAGAAACTAGACATTTGCTATGTGTTTTGGTTTGCAAAAAATTTAACTTATTCAACCAACATTCTTTTTACCATTTCAATAAATTCAAATACCTGTATCATTTTTTTTTAACCATAAAACTTTACAGTATCAAAAACATTACTAAACTAAAGAAAGTCATTAACCAGGACTCTGTCAACCTTTTTAAAAAAATTAAGATACAGCTGACATACAACTTGTATTAGCTTCAGGGGTACTGGTCAATCTTTTAGACACTGTGACCCAGATTAAAAAGATTATATCATTTCCCAAGTTCCCAAGATCATAAAATACATGATCCAAACTTTTCATCCTTCACTCACAAGCCCCAAGGAATTAAATCAAATTCAGAAAATTAGTCTTTATAGAAGACAGAAAAAGAGAGACACCAAATTTTTTTCATGCACTCATGCACTCAAATCAAGGAAAAGTTTGTTTCAAAAATAAAAATATTCATTAATTTATCCTTCCAAATTCATAAGGGTTTGGTCACCACTTAAAAGTATTTTTTAATTGTTTACATGTGGAGACTAATTAATATCTCACTCACAAAAGAAAACATCCTTAAAACCCTGTTCTCTAAAAACAGTTGTGATTCCAAAATGCCAAATGGAGATTTAATATGACAATTTAGTTTAAAACAGGGTAGCCTGTCTTATTTCCCCATTGTTGAAAATATAAGATCACATTCTTATTTAAGAAGTCTACTTGCTCAATCTCACCCAGTTCCTAGCAAAGAAGCAAGCCCAGAGTCAGTAATGCCTGCCCAGCCTCTCTAGCTCTGCAGCAAGGTCATTGCACACAAAGCTGATGAGGTGAAAGAAAAAGGATTACAGGAACGTAAGCTCAAAGAGGGTATGCTTTTTGCTTGTCTTGTTTACAACTCTATCCCCGCAGACAGAAAAATGGCTGGTGTATGGTAAGCATTCATTAAGTACTGGTTAAATGAATAAACGAATGAAATCCTAAGTCTTTATAAAGTATACTAGTCAGCCTTTATAACATATACTAAGTTGCAGAACTATTTTAAAAACAAATTCGGCATACATTAAATTAATAGCCACAAACTGTCTTTTAAAAACATGAATAATCTATATTCCCCATTCTGACTAAATAGTGTCAAAGTTCCTAACGTATTTCCTGACCTACAGTAGATACTGTAACATATTTACATACCCTTCCTTGACTTTAAAATATGGTGTATCAGAAACCGGCAAAGCAGAATTACAAAGACGAAATAAACGCATAAACTCAGAATCAGAAAGATCAAATGCATTGTGTTTACCATCAAACTTAAGATAGAACTAACTCAGACAAGGAATCAGAAGCTTTAGAAACATTTCTCACCAGCATTTATTTCTCATAATAGTACCGCTAACAAAATCTGCTCCTCTATAATTAGAAAATCAAAAATTTGATTTAGTCTTGTTTTTCCATTACTACACAACATCTGTCAATGATCTGTTGTCATCTTATAGTTTGAAGAACTTCCTCAAAATATAAGATGTATTTTACTTCCTACTACCAAATTCAGAGATTTGCAATTTACTCATATTATATACATAAGTAATATTTCTTATACAAAAAACTACATGGAGCAGAATGCAAGTAAATGCACAAGAGTTCAGATATGATTTATACTCACTACTGAGCACGGTAACTTTTTTTTCACTTAACCTATTTTCTGTGAAAAATTCAACTTATTCCCTACATGTTCTCTTTAAGATTACCAACATATTCTAAGTGACAAGCTTTATTCTGCTTCCCAAGTACTTCCCACATAATCAAGACATCATTTCACTACCAATTTAACCCTAAGTATTTTGCAAAGGGCCTGCCTTACGTGGGTTATAATCATCTTACTATGCTTCTTGTGTCCATGCTGCTGGGAAAGCAGTCTGTACCAGCAGGAGTAGAGAGGCGCAATCCTGAGAGAGAGGAGCAGAGAAAGATGTTGAGAAAACAAAACCAGATAAAATGAGCTCACTTAAGAGTTCAGGAGCTCAGCCAGTGTTCAAGGTCAAGATTGATTACATTCTCTCAAACCATTATGAGTTAGTTGTTGTCCAATAACAGGAAAACTGGCCCAGAAGAAATACCTAAAATTCCACGTACAAGCAGCAATATCAGCACTAATTCTAAGCCAACTATACTTCTAAAAAAAAGGAGCAAGTGATCATAAAATATGACTATTTAGAAGACGGGGGAATACAGATGTCCCCTAAATGCCAATCAAAATTACTGTAACAAACTCAATGCTAGCCTAAAGTAAAACAGCTGAACTATATATATCTCATGAATTTCAATGTTGCCAAAAAATTTTTATATTTAATCCTGAATGACTGAAACACTCTCAAATCAGAGTCCCCCAAATCATTATTATCAATCTCAATTATCCTTGTATTCTAAATTTTTTTAATTAGTTAAAAACACAACTTTTACCATATGTTGTTTTAAAGTGAAAAACAAAGCGAAAAGGATTTGAAAATAGCATAATTACACAATACAAAACTTAGGATGGATTTAATCTAACTGGAATTTTCAATGGAATAGTCCCCTTCCCACTATCCCCTCTTAGTAAGAAGTGAAAACCATAAACAAATCAGAATTTTGACTTTAAATTTCCCATCTAAACTCCTATATGCCTACAATGCCATAAAATGACCTTCAAAATAATGCTTATACATACTAAGTCCTCCAAAACATTAATTTCATATTAGTCAAACAATCTTCCAACTAATAGGGAACCTAAAAACCTCAAATCAGTCATTTATTTCACAGAGGAGAAAACCAAATGTCCAGAAATGTTACCTGCCTTGGTCCAGGCCATTCAGCTACCTACTATATCATCAATCTATCCATTCAAGAAATCTTTATTTAGCATATACTATGTACTAAGGCACTATGCTATGTACCAAGGATATGAAGCAATAAAGGTATGTGGTCACTGTCCTCATGGAATTTACAATCTCGTGGGAAAGATTACTGCTAACTAGTTAAAATTGTAGTTTTCACTAGAAGGAAAAGCACAGAGTGTTTTAAGACAGTTTAACAGGGGACCTAAATCCGTGATTCTCAACCATGGTCGATTTTGCCCCCCAAGGGGCATTTGGTCATATCTGGAGACATTGCTGGTTGTCCCAGTAGGGTGAGCTAGTGGGCAGAGGCCAGGGTTGCTGCTAAACATCCTATAATGCACAGGACAGTTCCTCACAACACGTAATTATCCAGCCCAAAATATCAATAGGGTCCAGGCTGAGAAACCTTGATCTAAACCACTGGGGGCAGGGAGGGGTTAGTGAAGGCTTCCTTCCTTTATAACACTAAGACTGCTACGTCTTTAAGGGATTTTCACAAGGTAGAAACAAAAAAGATTAATTGTTACAATTGAAACTCCCACTGGAAAATCAAAACAGGAGAGAAAAAGGAGAGAGAGATTTCCCCCATACATGAAAAAGAAAGAAAAAGGCAATGTTTTATAGCTACTTCACATAAATTCCCTTTCCTGAACCACAAAGGGAAAATATAAAAACAAATTTCACATGCTTTTATTATTCCCATTACCTTTCCCACTGTTCTCTACCAACCCATGCCTACTACTAGATATTGGTGGAAAGATTATATTAAAAGTCCTGTAGTTAACCAAATGAACACTCTGGATACAAACTTGGCAATGGAATAAAATGAAGATGGGATTTCACTACTGATGTGAAAGACAAGGCACAGAAGAGGAAAATGTACTGGGTGTTAAAGTGACTCTGGAAAGGGCTACATCCTGAAACAAAGAGTAAGCTATCGGACTAACCAAAGGATCCTAAGAACAAAAGACACTCAGAACTTAGATATCCTAAAGATGAGTAAAGAATTTAAGAACCAAGGTAAATTCAAAAATTAAACTGCAATAATTTTCCTGATACATGCATATCAGATTCTTATAATGCATAAGAAATTCTTATATTTTCCACATATTATTTTAAGAGTTCCTATATTACTAAAATGCCCTCTCCAATTAAGTTATAATTTTCTAAGGAAAGGGTCCTGTATTGCTATTCTCTTTTCCCTCTTTTCAAAAACAAAAACCCTACCACAATAACCTCCATACAGTAGGAGTCTTAAGGACAGAGTACAAATATGCAGCTCACGTAAAACTGCTGCATTCCAGTAATCAACTGTGGTCCTAACGTAATCCACAGATTTAAACAGATAAAGATGAGACCCTTTCCACTGCGGTGAGAACTCTAAACCATCATAACAAGTAAACGCCACCATCTCTGAGCAGCAGCAACTACAATACCTTGTCATGGTAATAATTCTTCTGCAATTAACTGCTCAGGTCAAGCACTGACCGTTAGGGAATCTCATATTCCACCCTGGACAAATTTTCTTTCATCATTTCAGAACTGACGTTAGTGGTCATGGGATAAACTTTTATCCCAAGGATGATGCTTCACTGGAAATTAAAGTTTTCCCACAAAACTAGCACGATGGGCACTTAAATATCAGTTCTTGAGCTTCAATCTCATTTAACTCATGATAAGTACGAGGGATTTACCACGTTAAGGATCTTCTGACAGTGCATTTGAAAATGGGGTAGGGAGGCACAAAGCCCCTTTGAGAAAAGGGTTGGGGGGGTGGAGGTGGGCGGAGGTGGGAGTGGGGGGTGGAGGCAGGCAGGCAGGCAGGCGGACACGCCAATCATGAGTCGGACACATCCTGCAGAAGACCACACACTTTCAGACTGAGACTTAGCCACAATTTGCAGATTAAAAACCTATATTCTGAACTTTTAAAATCTCTGGCACGTTCCTGTTTTCAAGCCAAGATCTGCTTGCTTGTCTTTTTTTTTAATTTTGAAACACCTGGTAACTGGCAAGGTATAAAAGCTAAGCATTTCTTACGTTAAACATTGCACTTAGAGCTAAACTGTGGTGCCTTATAAAGCAAATGGCACTTCTTGACAACTCAGTGCTTCAAAGATACCTTTAAACTTGCCAGGGAAAGTTCTGTTGGGCTCAGCCCAAGGATGCCTTTAAAAGCCAAATTCACTGCAAGTAAACACTCTAAAACATCCTTTTCTCCTAATCCTGTGACTCAGATTCCTTTTTTATTTTTGCACTTTGCAACACGTGACTTAATGGAAAAACATCATTAGTGAACTAGTTCCCACTATATACTTCCTTGCAACAACAAATTTTTACTACATCAGCAAGTACTATAGATATTCACAGAAACTATATTCAGAAATCAGAAAAAGCAGGATTATGTACTTCGAGTTTAAAGCAAAAAAAATTATATTCTTCTGAATCTTCTTCAAAATCTATTGCCCTTCCTCAATTCTATGACTCTTACGGCTACAATTTTTAAGCCAACCCCATTTTCAAATATGGTGAAGTGTGAGCATATTAGTAAATAGGAAGTTAAAAGATGTTTTAAGTTCTCTGAAATACATAAGGGGAAAAGAGAGAGTGCTACATAAACTAAAATGGGAATACTACTACAAATCTCAAGTTCTCATACAGATTAGATGAGAAAAGAGTTGAAACATCAAGCTAGCCATTTACATGTTAGGCTCCTTATCCTTAATGTCAATACTAAAATGAAAAACCAATTGTTAACACTTGTAATCCACCATGCTTTACTGTGACCAACCACAGTGTACTAACCACTTGTTTATATCTACCACATGGCAGGGAGGGCTGGGAATGGAGGAGGGTACATATTAGGAACCCCCAAGATAAACAGGAGAGGCACTCATCAAAAAGGCATAGGGTAAATCAAATAATTGCAAGGGAATAAGAGAAAAGATTTTTTTTATAATTAAAAAAAAACACTTTAACATTCTGTTAGTGCTATAGCACCATATGCAGCAAATAAAAAGGCTACAGACCTGTTGTTTTTCCCCCTGCAGAACCATGAAACTATTAGCAATAAATTGGAACATACAGTATCCTTACTTTTTATTCCAGATTTAAAGGACAAGAGTATTGTGGGGTGGAACCAAATTTTATAATTTGACCCAAATTATCAGCTATAAATTCATAAATAAAATGGAAAAGATTCCCAAGTCTACTGCTCTAATTTGTATCAAGAAGAGATAAAAAAGAAAAGAAAATCCAGTATTCAAAAAGAAAATCCTTTCCAAAAAAAATGTTTGCTTTCATATAACTGTGTCACTGCTATCTAGTCTAATATGGAGAGTTTAATTCACATATTATCTAACTTTTAGCCTCTTTGCTAAGTTTCCAAAACGTCAATTCTAGGGAGAGAGGGAGGGAGGGAGAAAAGAGGGACGGTGGGAGGGAGGAGGGAACGAGTTTTCTCCTTTTGGAAAACAAATAAAATTGTAAAACAGCTTTTTAAAGCATTGCCTTGTTCAGAATATCACTATTATACTACTGAATAGAGCATTAGCACTTCCACATGAAAAGTTCATAAAATTTATGTAAGTTTAGTTAACATCACATTAAAATATTTTTAAATAAGGCATACAGGTAAGGATAACTCTGGTTGTGTAGATATGTACTTGTTAAATGCTTGTTTAATGTTAGCATTAAGGTCTATTCCTACCGGAGTTTTAAAAGATTTTATATATTTTATCAAAACTTGTGTCCCTTCAAACTAGTGAACTCAATAGTGAAAACTGGACACCTGCTTGTTAAAAATCTAGCCTTATATACGACACGTGAAGGAGCCTGTGGGAAATGCATCTCCAGCATCTTCCCTCTGCATGCACAACTCTCCCTGCCTGTCTTTATGTCGGATGATGAAAAGAGGGGGGGAGTAATAGGAGAAATTGCAGAATAATCTTGCCTCCAGATCAACCATGCCCTTAGCTTAAGTCCCTAGTTGGCAGGTTAGCTAGCCAACAATACCTCAATTATAAACAAACACTACTTGCAATGTGACCACAGGTTATCACCCCTGTAGGTGCTCTTCCTGCACTACCCCCGATCAGGGCCTGCCTCATTAAGGACCCGGGAAAGGTCTGGGCGGTGATGCCCGGCCTCCAGTTAAAATCCCGCAGGCCCAGGGAAGAGGTGGGAGGGCCAGGAATCGGCGGAACTGACCCGGAGAGACCTGCCGTAAGCCTCCGGGGGAGGGCCCAAGCGGGCCTTCCCTCCAGCCCCGCAGCCACTCAGTACTCTGCTGGAGACACCGGAACCTCCCTCCGCCCCGGGGCGGCCCTCTTCCAGCCCTCCCCCCCGGAGTCGGGGGTGGGGCGCCGGGGCTGAGAAACACCCCTCCCCCACGGACACAGCTAGGCCGCCACTCGCCCCACCCTGAAAAGCCCTGCGGGCCAGTGCCCACCCTCCCGCGGTGGCCTCGTCCCGGGTTGGGGGGAGCGTGGGTAGGAGGGGAGGTTAAAGTACAATACCAACCTCGCTATTGAAGGTTTTCACAGCCTCCATGTTGTCGGTGCGGAGGCCCAGAGCCCGGCGGCGGAAGAGGCGGCGGCCACTGCACTGGGTGGGGAGAACTAGACGGGGGCGGCGACGCGGCTGCGAGGAGGGGGCGCCGGCGGGAGGCCGGGCCGCTGCGACCCCGGGCTGGAGGGGAAGGGCAAGCACCGGCGGGGCAGGGTTCCCTTAGGGGCAGCGAGGCCCCGGCATGGCCGCTAGGGCGGGCGGAGCGCCGGTCCGGGGAACAGAGGCGCTGCCGGGGCTGGCTGGCAGCGGGCGGGGGAGGGGCTGGGCGCCTTCTCTTCTCCGCCCCGCTCGGTCTCGGGCTTCCACCCCCTAGCCCGGTCCCCTACACTCTCCACCCCCTTCTTCCTCTTCCTCCGACAGGCTCCTGTTTCACCTCCCCGCCGCTCGGGCCGTAGGAACCAGCAGCGCACGGCGAAGACGGAGGAGGAAGCGCTGGCAGCAGCGGCTGCGGCATCCAATATGGCGGACACGAGTCGGGCCGCGCAGCTCGGAGATCCGCGGCGCCCGCCAGCGCGCCCCCTGGCGACGGGACCGCGCAGGCCCGGGCCGCCGCGCGGAACCATCGAGCGCGCGCGGGCCAGAGCGTCGCCGCCAGGAGGCCCCGGTCATCTCGGCTCCCGGGGGGTCCCCTGCCCCTCACCCGCACCCCACCTCCTCGCCGCTGGGGGAGCGAGTGTTGCTGCCTCTTGCAGCGCCCTTGGGGCCACTGCAAAGCATTGCTCTAAGAAAAACCCAAATGTCCCCCCGGCAAGTTTAGGCAATAATATACACGTTTCCGTTGTTTCCATGTGGCTTGGCCCCTTTACACGAGGTTTAGTTGCTTTTCAGAACTTTACTGGACGTTGGCCTAAAGGTTAACAGCCGGAAAAGTTCCTAGTCAGTCACTTATTTGGTAACGATGTTCCCAAGCATTTTAATAGCGTCGGGAGAAAACGTTAGAAACAAAAGCTTTGGATCCGGGCGGGGGCAGGGGGACGAGGGAAGCACGCCTGCAGCGAGCAAGCAGCTCAGTGCAGGAAATGCACGCTGCATAAAATCCAGGGGGACCGGCGTGGTCTAGACAATGAGTGCATTTGTCTGTACAGCGGGAAGCCGTGCCCAGAACGCACAAGATTTTCATAGGCGAAAGGGAACCCATCTTTTATGAAAGATGAATTATTCTAAAGGAATTTTGACCTAGGTTTAGAGGCAGAGGGTGAATACCGTATTCCTAGATGAAATAGATGCTGCTAGCAAAATGCCTTCTCTCTCACTTCGTGCAATGTAAGGTAACCGATACCAAATTCAAAGCGAGCATTTAAATTAAAAGTTAGGGGTGTATCACTGAACCCTAAACACCACTGTGGTCTTACTGGGAGTCATTTTTCAGCCATCACTTCTCCGAAGTTCACTCAAAGGAAAGGGGGGAATGATGACGGCAGAATTTTTCTCTAGAGGATTGTTGGAATCAAGGTACTAATGTAAGAGCTGAGCCCAGAGCCGTGTGAAACTGAGGAAGGCAGGCGCTTCTTGACATTTTAGGGTATGCTTTTTAGAGCCTACTTCATTGACAGCTTTAATACGGTGGCTGGCTACTTAGAAGGTAAAATATCGGATAACTTTTTCGTAAGAGCTTATATTTCCACTTTCAAAATCTCAAATGTGTCACAAAGTTCATAGGCCAAGCCATTATGATCTCTTGCCAACAATTGCAGTAGCCTCCTAACTAACTGGTCCCTATCATTCATCCTCCAGACTCTAGCCAGAGGGGAATTTTTTAAGACACAATTCAGATCAGGTCACTCCCTTGTTTAAATCTTTTTAAGACTTTCCCATTGCACTTCAGATATTATCTTAACCTCTTATTATGGCCCGAAGGTCCTGCCTATCTCAGCTCACACTACTTTCCCCGTCCTCTTTACTCTGGCCACAGTGGTCTCCTTTGTTCCTTGACAACACTGAGTGCTTTCCTACCTAGGACACTTGTGTGCCTCTGCCTTCTGGGGTGCTGTTGCTCTTGTTCTTTCCTAGCTGACTCCTCATCCTCTTTCCTCCTGCCAGAGGTCTCCCCTAATCAGTTCATCTACAGTAGCATGCTGTGACTTGCGGAAGTACCCACTCAGTTCTGGTCATGCCAGATTTTAACATTCAACATTTGCTGCTCTGGCCTATGAGGGATTATTTATTCAGTCATTCATGAATGAATGTTGACCGAATTACTTAGGCCTGAGAGATTAAGATGCAATACAAGCTAAAGAAGTATATTTTTAAAAAAGAATTAAATCCGTTGTTAACATACAGCACTTGATTTCATAAAGCTTCCATAGCCAGAAGGATTGCAGAAGGCATATTTTGACCAAGGGACGGAAAAGAAAAAAAAAGAAAAAAAAAGCAGAGGACAACCTAAGCACACTCTTTTAGTGAGAAGGAAGTAAAGCAAGAGGAAAAGTAGAGAAAAGTTAGAGGAGGGTAAAGGGGAGTCTGGAGGCCCAGTGCAAAGAGTAAATGCAAAGTTTGTGCACAACTACACACACCTCTACGTTGTGAACATGTCAATGCCCATGTCTGTAGTTTATGTATGTGTGTATATTAGGATTCTGATTCCCGGGTAACAAACCAATTTGAGCTAGCTTAAGCATTAAAGAATTCACCATTAACATGCAGATTTTTCTCCTGTAACCCAAAGTCAGGAATGCAGATGGGCCTAAGGAAGGCACCCAAACCAGAATTTAGAAAGCCTAAAGCAGCCTTATCTGCTTACCTGCTTGAGTTTTCCTTCTGTTGCTTTATCCAACTCTCTGTTTTACATAGTGGGATATGATTGTTGCTCCTGGTTTTATAGTTCTAAACACCTAGAGGAACTGACTGATAGCCTCTCCTTCCCAGTTCCAAATTCCTTAAGAGGAAAGTAAGGAACTGGATCGACCCAGCTTGGATTAGGTGATCATCACCGAGAAACTTAAGACCAATAATTCACTTTCTGAAGAAGGTTAGTATGGGAAATAGCGGGCAGGAGTAGCCCAGCCACTGGAAGCGATATTCCCAATTGTGAATTATGAAACTCACATTCCAGAGTTTATGGCATTCTCTTCCAAGTGCGGTTATCATTGGCCTCTCCCCTAGGACTTAATCATTCTAGGGAGTAACTCATAGGCTCTAATTCAGCCGTAACCAAGTGGTCAGAGTCAAGAACAGTCTGGAGCAGCACTCGCCACAGAGCTTTCTGAGATGGTGGACATGTTCTATGTCCGTGATGCCCAATTCAGTGGCTCTAGCTCCGTGTGACTATCGTGCATGTGAAATATGGCATGCGCAACTGAGAAAATGAGGTTTTTTAAAAAATTTATTTATTTATTTATTTTTGGCTGAGTTGGGTCTTTGTTGCTGTGCGCAGGCTTTCTCTAGTTGCGTTGAGCAGGGGCTACTCTTCGTTGTGGTGCGCGGGCTTCTCATTGCGGTGGCTTCTCTTGTTGCGGAGCACCGGCTCTAGGCTTGCGGGCTTCAGTAGTTGTGGTGCGTGGGCTCTAGAGCGCAGGCTCAGCAGTTGTGGCGCGTGGGCTTAGTTGCTCCGCAGCATGTGGGATCTTCCCGGACCAGGGATTGAACCCGTGTCCCCTGCATTGGCAGGCGGATTCTTAACCACTGCGCCACCAGGGAAGCCCAGAAAATGAGTTTTTAATTTTATTTCACTCTAATTGACTCAAGTTTAACTATATGCTAGTGGCCACCACATTGGAAAGCAGAGGTCTAGCTAGAGAGGACTTAGTCCCATCGATAGGGCACGTCCTGGATAAGGGGAATCATTGTGAGGTGGCAGTAAGCAAAAAACAATGATCAGCTATCAGAAGTAGCTATATATGTATATGAGTTATTTTTAAACAAGGGCAAAAAACCTGGAGCACTATCTAAACCAGAACTAATTTCCATCTAATGAAAAAAAAGAAAACTTGAGATTCCTCAGGAAACACTTCGGGAATGGTTTAGTAAATCAGGGCAGAGAAACAAAATGGAATATTATATAGCCAATTAAAATGATTAGACTGTGGGAAACAATACGACGGTTCTTCAAAAATCAAATAGAATTAGCATATGATCCAGCTATTGCACTTCTGGATTCACCCAAAAGAAATGAAAACAGGGACTTGAGCAGATATTTGTGTCCCCATGTTCATAGTGGCACTTTCACAGTAACTAAGAAGTGGCAGCAACCCAAGTGTCCATTGACAGATAAATGGACAAACAAAACAGAATGGGGTATATGCATACAATGGAATATTATTCAGCCTTAAAATGGAAGGAAATTCTGACATATGCTACAACATGGATGAAACTTGAAGATATTATACTAAGTGAAATAAGCCAGTCACAAAAAGACAAATGTTGTATGATTCCACTTACATGGGGTACCTAGAATAGTCAAATTCATAAAGACAGAAAGTAGAATGATGGTTGCCAGGGGAGAGTGGGAATGGGGAGTTAGTGTTTAATGGGCATAGAGTTCATTTTGGGAAGATGAAAAAGTTCTGGAAATGAATGGGGATGATGGTTGCACAAGAGTATGAAAGTACTTAGTGTCACAGAACTGTACACTTAAAAATAGTTAAAATGGTAAATATTATGTTTGCTTAATCACAATTTTTAAAATATTTTTAATGGTTAGAATAAGACTAGAAATACAGGAAAGGGAAAATGAATACGTTAGCCTATTAAATACAAAAAAATACAAAACAAACTTAATGTATTGATATTTTAGTTTTTAAGAGTATATATGCAAAGATTGAAAAATGATATAAAAAATAAAGATAATTCTACTAGGGTGCTGGGATTGCGAGGGTTTTTTAAAAAATATTTTTGCCCCATTTCAATAATTTGGTAATTTTGTATCTTATTATTTTATTTTATTTTATTCTTTTTGACCCCACCATGTGGCTTGTGGGATCTTAGTTCCCTGACCAGGGATCGAACCCAGGCCCATGGCAGTGAAAGCACCAAGTCCTAACCACTGGACTGCCAGGGAGTTCCCAATCTTATTATTTTAAATGAGCACAATATAACTCACCAAACTTGATAGTGAAACCAGGTATATTTCCTGAGAGAATCATAAGATGTTAAAGGTACAAAGTAAATATTTTACTTCTACCAGCTTCACTTAAATTAAGTAGGAATTTTGAGTTTGGCAGATGTGTTTTGTTTTCTGTTAAAGAAGTGGTTCTTCAAATAGCTAAAGGTAAAACAACACATGTTATCAGTAGTAGTGGTCAAAGATTTAAAAAAAAAAAAAACTCTAAATTTCCAGGCTTTGTAGTTTGAGTATTGATTTAAGCTTAACCTTTGCCACTCAATGAGTAAACCAACAGATTCGTGTCTTTCTCCTTCACGATGAATCTTTCCTTACTACTTACACACACACACACTCCTGACCCAAAGTATATGCCCAACCCACAGACACAACCTTCAGTTGTTCCCCAGACTTTCCAAATGGACATGACTTCAAGTTGCTGGTGAGAAGGAGCTGTTTTGCCTGCCTTAAAGTTTTATGCAGCTATTGTGAAATGACAGAGGAACTTTCTGACTATAGGAATTTTCATTCATTTCAGATCATTGAAAAGGAGACCAAATTATTTTGTTGCAATACAATGAGAGAAGACTCAGGTATGATGAAAGAGGTCATATCACCCAAAAGGCATTTTCTTATATTCCTAAACTCTGTCTACCTTTCTGCTACAAACAGCTGTTATAAATTGAGGGCACTGTGCTAAGTGGCATCAACCTGGCTGTCCAAATAAGGCCTCACATGTTGACAATACATTGTGACCACTATATTCCTCATATGTTGATGGATTAGTAACTCAATTTAATTCATCCAGAGTAGATCAGAGCCTCATGGACAAACCAATAATAACCAAACACAAGAGACTGACATATGCCCCCCAGAATGCAAGTTTATTAATTTACTATACGATATATCTCATTCAAGTGACTGGAATTCTCATGTCTACTATTCAGGGCAAAGTCTTCTACACCAAGGTAGATGGGAAACTAATAATCTGACAGTTGCTTTGAATTATTAAATTGTGAAAAGAAACTTTTAGTGACTAGAACTTTTATATCCTTCCCCCTGACGTGTATTTGTTTGTATATATTTTGCACCCTTTTATAGGAACATATTTGCAAAATCATCAGAGTACACCCAGAACTATCTGTAAATGACAAAAGACTTATACACACCATCATTGTGTGTGTGTGTGTGTGTGTGTGTGTGTGTGTGTGCCTATAGTTCTTCCCAGGTGTTCAGTGACGATTTCTCCACTCTGGCTGATGAGAACTCACTATCTCCTAGTTCTGAGAATTGTTCAGCTTTGGGCTCCCAAGTGCTTTTCTTTGCCTGACCTTGTAGAATTTTCTCTAGGCATGTGCTGCTTTGTAGTCAGCCAAAACTCAAGGTGACCTCTATGACGATTTCTGGAGCCTTTTCTTTAGGATAGACATTCTTTAAAAATATTTATTTATTTATTTAGCTGCGCTGGGTCTTAGTTGCCACGTGCAAATATCGAATCATCTTGTATACCTAAAACTAATACAGTATTATTTGTTTAATTACTTAAATTAAAAAGATTCTCAACCACTGCGCCACCAGCGAAGCCCATGATGAGAACTTTTAAGGTCTACTCTCTTAGTCTTATAAAAGAAACTTGTACAAAACTAAATGTCAGAAGGGAGCCATCAGCAAAGTGGTTAAAGTGTAAAGGGAAGAATAAAACAAAAACAAAAGGTGTTGGCAGATGCGGGAGGAGGGAGCGGCACAGAAATTCCTTTATCAACATCAGAACTGAGTAAAGAAAGGGAAGAAATTCCCACAAGAATGTATAACCACGAGTCAGACCTCATGCATGTTTGTGGTCCACTTCATAATACCTGGGTGATGTAAAAAACCTCAAGCAAAGGAATTATTTTTGATTGGTACTGGGTTGGCATGCCTCCAGGCAACTGAAAATACAACTGGGGGAAAGTGACTTCAACCTAACCTTCAAAGAAGTTTGACAAATAAAGGTCTATTGAAAATGAGATTATAATTAAACAAACAAATAAATGCACAGGAAAACAAAGCATCGTGAGTGGGAGCCAACAGACACACAAGACAGCAAAATCAGATCATCCAAAAGTTTAGATGGTAGAATTGACAGATTCAGAAGACAAAATTTTTAATAGGTGCCTGGGAATATGTTGGACTAGGTTATTCAGATCAGTCCCATTACTGAAAACCACAACAAATGCTGGCTAAAAGAAAGAAAAATATGAAAAGCATTGAAGGCACTGAAAACAGGGCAAAACTTAAAGAAAGTGAGAACCAGAGAGACCCTGAAATTGCTTTTGCCTTGGGTGCATTTTCCATTCCAGACAAACTTGAACTTTGGGTTTTGACAGCCTTCTGGGGTAAAAGGGGCAGAAATCAAAGCCTGGGAGCCCCCAAGTTGGAAAGTCTAACAGGAGGGTCTCTTTACACTGAGCTAGACCTGCAAAGGGTTACAACCCAGGATTAGGGTGAAACAGAAGTAAACTCACATCTCTCTCCACCCAGGGGACTCTGAGAAAAGTTTCCTTGTCTAACAGAACAAGAAGAGAGGGGAATAGTGAAGAGTACAACACAGCCTAGACTTTACACGGAGCTGCAGCTCAAAATCATGTTACCTTTAGCCCTTAATGTAGTTCAAAGTGTTCCCGGGCTAGTAGTGCCCCTAGATCAGCGGTCCCCAAACTTTTGGCATCAGGGACTGGTTTTGTGAGAGACAATTTTCCACAGATGGAGCGGGGGTTGGGGGGGGGGGACGGGGTGCAGGGCTGGTTCAGGCAGTGATTCCAGGGATGCGGAACGGCAGATGAAGCTTCGCTCGCTTGCCCACCGCTGCTCCCCTCCTGCTGCGCGGCCGGGTCCCTAACAGCCCTCGGACAGCTACTGGTCCGTGGCCCCGGGGTTAGGGACCCCTGCCCTAGACAACTAGGAGAAGGAAATACACGTCCTCTCTGAAAGATCGGTCCTTCCTTTAAGGCCTTAAGGAAATCCTGCAAATGAATTCTTAAGGAAAATGAGTGTATTTGTTTCCCATTGCTGCTGTGACAAGTTACCACAAACTTGGCGGCTTAAAACAACACAGAGGGCTTCCCTGGTGGCGCAGTGGTTGAGAATCTGCCTGCCAATGCAGGGGACACGGGTTCGAGCCCTGGTCTGGGAAGATCCCACATGCCGCGGAGCAACTGGGCCCGTGAGCCACAATTACTGAGCCTGCACGTCTGGAGCCTGTGCTCTGCAACAAGAGAGGCCGCGATAGTGAGAGGCCCGTGCACCGCGATGAAGAGTGGCCCCCCTTGCCGCAACTAGAGAAAGCCCTCGCACAGAAACGAAGACCCATGCAGCCATAAATAAATAAATAAATAAAATTAAAAAAAACAAAAACAGAAACAAAATAAACACAGATTTATTGTCTTACAGTTCTGGAGGTCAGGAGTTCACAGTGGGTCTCACTGTGCTAAAATCAAGGTGTCAGCAGGGCTGCATTTCTTCCAGCTGGAGGCTCTAGAGGCAACATTTGAAGATTATATACTATAAATGAGAATCAGCAGAGAAGACAGATGAAACATACATTCATACACACATACATCATAAACCAGTTAGGTTTATCACAGGAATATAGGGTTGGTTTAACATTAGAAAAATTCATTAATGTAATTCACATTTTAAGAGATTAAAAGAGGGACTTCCCTGGCGGTGCAGTGGTTAAGAATCCGCCTGCCAATGCAGGGGGCACGGGTTCCATCCCTGGTCCAGGAAGATCCCACATGCTACAAAGCAACTAAGCCCATGCGCCACAACTACTGAGCCCACACGCTGCAACTACTGAAGCCCGTGCTCCTAGAGCGTGTGCTCCGCAGCAAGCGAAGCCACCGCAATGAGAAGCCTGTGCACTGCGACGAAGAGTAAAAAAAAAAGAAGATTAAAAGAGAAAAACTATATGACTGTTTCAGTGGATGCAAAAAAAATGCATTTGATGTGATTCAGTATCACAGCTAAATAAAAACAATATTAGATTCCAATGGCTGTCATAACAAATTACCATGAATTTGGTGGCTTAAAGCAATAATTCTCTCACAGTTCTGAAGGCTAGAAATAAAAAATCTAAATGTGAGCAGGGTCAGGCTCCCCTCAGAGGCTCTAGGGGAGAGTCAGTTCTTGCCTCTCACAGCTTCTCCTAATTTTTTTTTTTAACATCTTTATTGGAGTATAATTGCTTTACAATGGTGTGTTAGTTTCTGCTTTATAACAAAGTGAATCAGTTATACATATACATATGTTCCCATATCTCTTCCCTCTTGTGTCTCCCTCCCTCCCACCCTCCCTATCCCATACCTCTAGGTGGTCACAAAGCACGGAGCTGATCTCCCTGTCCTATGCGGCTGCTTCCCACTAGCTATCTATTTTACGTTTGGTAGTGCATATATGTCCATGCCACTCTCTCACTTTGTCCTAGCTTACCCTTCCCCCTCCCCGTGTCCTCAAGTCCATTCTCTAGTAGGTCTACTTCTTTAGTCCCATCCTGCCCCTAAGTACTTCACGACCATTTTTTTTTTTTTAGATTCCATATATATGTGTTAGCATACAGTATTTGTTTTTCTCTTTCTGACTTACTTCACTCTGTATGACAGACCTCTTAATGTTTTTTGACTGATGGTGACATCACTCTGATCTCTACCTCTGTCCACACTGGGACCTCTCCTCTGTGTCTGTCTGTATAAAATCTCTCTCTGCCTCTCTCTTCTAAGGGTACATATGATTGCATTTAGGGCCAACCCTGATAATTCAAGATAAATTCCTCTCAAGATCCTTAACTTAATCACATCATTTGCCATATAAATTAATTTTCACTCTTGCTGTGTAATGTGATATTCACAGGTTCCAGAGATTAGGAAGTAAATATAACTTGTGGGGAGGGGACATTCTTCCAGCATACCACAAAACAAATCACAAAGGAATTGTAAAAGACAGCTTCCTTAGCTTGTATTTTAATCAGGATCTTAAAAAAATAGCTACAGCTAATGTCAAACATGCCTTTTAAAACCAGGAATAAGAATGGATGTCCATTATTACCAGTTCTATTCTGCATTATCCCAGAAACCCAAACCAATGCAGCAAGACAAAGAAATAAAAATTCTAAGAACTGAAAAGAAAAAGACACAAAATATTATTTTAATGCAACTATCTGAATATAAAACTTTAAAAACATCTACAGATAAGTTATAGAATTATTAATAGTTTAAGAAAATTGCATTTCTTTTTTTTTTTTTTTTTTGGCCTCCCCGCACATCTAGTGGGATTTTCATTCCCCGACCAGGGATTGAACCCAGGCCTTCAGCAGTGAGAGTGCAGAGTTCTAACCACTGGACCGCCAGGGAATTCCTGACAATTGCATTTCTATATGCCCATACATGGAAATTATATCAGTAACTGTAATCAATTACAGAAATATTTACCAAGTAAAATAGCAACCAAAATATTGGGCTGGCCAAAAATTTCGTTTGGGTTTTCTGTACCATCTTATGGATAAACCTGAGCGAACTTTTTGGCCAACCCTAGTAGAGGGTGTTGTGCTTCCCCCTATGATGGAATACTGGTACTGCACTTGGTCTTTTATAGTAACAACTAGAGAAGGTACAAAATATAAGCAACAATTGTTTTCAGACATTGGGCACTAGACAGAGAAGGATAATAAAAATGGTATCCCGGCAATACCTCTACTTTCTTCCTGGTGGCTCTTTCTGGACCACAAGGTGGGGAGGAGGAACCCAAACAGAGCATGAGAGTCTTACTGAGTTAAGGAGACAGAGATCAGATTTTGGAAAGGTGGTTGGAATTTGGAGGACAAGATGCTAGAGCGGAGAGAGCTATGTGGAGAAAGGGCTCCAGGGACTTCCCTGGTGGTCCAGTGACTAAGACCCCAAGCTCCCAGTGCAGGGGGCATGGGTTCGATCCCTGGTCAGGTAACTAGATCCTGCATGCTGCAATGAAGATCCTGCACATGGCAACTAAGACCCGGCGCAGCTAAATAAATAAATAAATATTTTTAAAAAATGTCTATCCTAAAGAAAGGGCTCCAGAAATCGTCATAGAGGTCACCTTGAGTTTTGGCTGACTACAAAGCAGCACATGCCTAGAGAAAATTCTACAAGGTCAGGCAAAGAAAAGCACTTGGGAGCCCAAAGCTGAACAATTCTCAGAACTAGGAGATATTGAGTTCTCATCAGCCAGAGTGGAGAAATCGTCACTGAACACCTGGGAAGAACTATAGGCACACACACACACACACACACACACACACAATGATGGTGTGTATCAAAGCAACAAAAGAACCAACTGAAAGAGCTCCCAGTGCCAAAGCAGAAACAATTTGAACAAAATAAAATATTACTGAATTACAATCCAAGCAAGAATGATAACCTCATTCATGGAGTGAAGGCAATATTGTTAAGATGTCAGTTTTTCTCAAAATGTTTTAAATGTTCAGTGCAATTTTTTAAAAAGCAGGGTTCCCCCCCCCTTAGAAATAGACAAGCTGATTCCAAATACATGAGGATGAAAAGGATTTAGAATACCTAAGACAATTTTAAGGAAAATTGGAAGGACTTCTACTATGTGATCTAAAATACTATTATAAAGCTACAGCTTCAAGACAATGTGGTGTGGTAGTGGAGTATGAATAAACCTATGTATCAATAGAGAAGACTAGAAAATCCAGAAATATACACATATATGTATATATTCCCACACATATATAGTTTATTCATTTTCAAAAAGGTACCAAGGTAATTCATAGTCTTTCTAATAAATGGCAATGGAAAAAAGGGGATCCATGTGGGAAAAAAAGGTGTCTCAACATTTGCATCACAACATACATGAAGATTAGGAGGCGAAGGAGCAGTACATAGAGTGAAGATGCGGTCGGGGGGAACTGGGAAGACTTTTTCATGGAGGTCACAACCACGGCTACTTCTGATTACTTCTCCAGTTTTATCATTTCCTCTGATTCCTCTGTTCATAATTTCAGTTCCTTGAATGAGATATTCTGTGGTTTGATTCTAGACATTGCCATGCTATTTCATTTTACTGGAATGCTTTCTACACAATTACATCTCATCTTTATTTGGGTAACTCCTATTCATTTCACCTTTTATTTTCCTTTTGATTAATTGGTAAATACATGCAATATTTATAATATATGAAAGATATAAAAAAATTTGAAAGAACACCTGTATAGCCCTCACTGAAAGGGATTTCTAAAACCAACACTAGCTTTGATATTAGCTAGGAGGACTCATAGTCTCAGAATATGGTCATATTCACAGTATGATTTATTACAGTGAATGGATACAAAACAAAATAGCGTAGGGAAAAGGCACAAGGAAATCAGGTGCAAGCTTCTAAGAGTCCTCTCCCAGGGGAGTCAAGTAGGATGTGTTTAACTCTTCCAGCAATGAGTCGTGACAACATGTGTGAAGTGTTGCCTATCAGAGAAGCTCATTAGGGACTCAGTGCCAAGGGTTTTTGCTGGGAACTGGACATGCAGCTCCCTCTGCCTGGCATGTACCGAAATTCAAGACTTCCGGATGGAAAGCAGGTGTTTGGCATAAACCATATTGTTTAGGCACTGTGAGCCACTCTTATCAGGCAATGGTGGGAACCCTCCCAAGATGAAATCTAAGCTCCCAGACACTAGCCAAGGTCTAAACTTACAAGCAGGTCTTTCTAAGGATAGCATCTCAGGCCTGCTACTTATTCTGGTACCCACTTCCTGTTTATGCCCATCCCAAATCCCAAACACTTCCCCTCCACCCATCAAGTAACCACCATATTAATGAATATTTACTGTGACCTTGCTTTTTTTTCCTACAGATTTATTTTATATGTATGTATGCCTATACAATTTATTTTCGGTTTTGCAATGTTTTGAACTTTATCTAAGTAGAATAATGTACCTTTCAATTTTTCATTTATATAATGCTTGTGATGTTCATCCACGTTAATATCTGCATTTCCTAGTGTGTGTGTATGTGTATGTATACACACATACTTTATTGTTTAAACTTAATTATATGTATATATGTGTTGTGTGTGTACATATACATATACACATTTGTTGGAGATAAAATATAATCTTCAGGGCTTCCCTGGTGGCGCAGTGGTTGAGAGTCTGCCTGCCAGTGCAGGGGACACGGGTTCGAGCCCTGGTCTGGGAAGATCCCGCATGCCGCGGAGCGACTGGGCCCGTGAGCCACAATTGCTGAGCCTGCGCGTCTGGAGCCTGTGCTCCGCAGCAAGAGAGGCCGCGATGGTGAGAGGCCCGCGCACCGCGATGAAGAGTGGCCCCGCTTGCCGCAACTGGAGAGAGCCCTCGCACAGAAGCGAAGACTCAACACAGTCATAAATAAATAAATAAATAAATAAAAGAATGTGAATTTCTAAAAAAAAAAAGAAAAAAAAATAATCTTCAACTCAATAAAGCATTATCTTTAAATTTGCTCATTGATACATTATTTATTTTAATAACTTTACTGATTTCTTTTTTTTAAATTTTAATTAATTAATTAATTTATTTTTTGGCTGCGTTGGGTCTTTGTTGCTGCACGCGGCCTTTCTCTGGTTGTGGCGAGCGGGGCTACTCTTCGATGCAGTGTGTGGGTTTCTCATTGCAGTGGCTCATCTTTGTTTTGGGGCATGGGCTCTAGCACGTGGGCTTCAGTAGTTGTGGCTCACAGGCTCTAGAGGGCAGGCTCAGTAGTTTTGGTGCACGGGCTTAGTTGCTCCATGGCATGTGGGATCTTCCCAGACCAGGACTCAAATCTGTGTTCCCTGCATTGGCAGGCGGATTCTTAACCACTGCGCCACCAGGGAAGTCCTGACACATTATTTATATTAGTGAAAACAACTCAAATTTCAATAGAATAATGAATAATTAAGTTATACGGCAGGAGATAATTTAAAGATAATACCGTACCGAATTGAGGATTATATTCTATCTTCAACAAACTTGTATAGAGAATCCATTATGTTCTAGGAAGGCATGAGCATGGATGTAGATGTATATGTCTGTTCATGTGTCAAGTCCATAGTTTTTTATTACCATAGGTTTATATTGTTTTAATATCTGATAATATCAGTTTTCTTAATTGTCTTATTTTTCCAAATTTCTTGACAATTCCAATTCATCTAATGTCTTATTTGGAATTTAGAAGCATAGTACATAGTACAAAAACCAACAAAATTATCTTCTGGGATTCTCATTAAATTTACATTTTGCTCTGGATTTGACTCTTATTTTTTCCCAAATGGTTACTGAATTTTTTCCAACTCATGTATTGAAAAGTTTATATTTTTCTCAAAGGTTTGCAATACAACCTTTCTTGTATGTTAAATTCCCACATGTTGTTCTACTCTATCGGTTTGTCTATTAATATTTCTCTATAACACTACTCTAATATTTTAGGCTTTTATGATATATTTTATTATATGGTATGGTTGGTTCCATCTTATTGCTCTTCTGTTTAAAAGATTTCCTATCTTATTTCTTGCTTCTTTTTCTATATGAAACTAAAATCCATTCGCCTATTCTCATACATAGCCTTAGATATTTTTTACTGGAATCCTACTAAATTTATGAATAAACTAGAAAGAACTGACATCTTTTTGAAACTGAGTCTTCTGTGGAGAGATAGACAATAATCAAAATAAGCAAGCTAAATATATGATATATTTTTTGATGATAAGTGCTAAATAAAGCAGGGAAGGAGACTGGAAGGTGGGGCTGGAGGTTGCTATTTTAAATAGGAGAGACTCACCAATATTTTAGTATAGACTCTAATGAAGTGAGGGAGGCAGTTCATGTTCTAGACCTAGGGAATGGCAAGTTCAAAGGCCCTCAATAATTGGCTTTGGCTAAGAGCACAAATAGCTCACCCATAGTAACGGGAGACCAGGCAGAGTGTCCCATCTAGATGCAGTTCAATGTGTAGATGCGGTGGTAGGCTGGGGTAGACAGTCTCTTGTTTTCTTAGTGAAATAGGAAGTTGCACAGAGTGAGGATGTGGAAGGCAGTGTTAAGAGGAGAAGTGGACCCTGGTGTTAATAGCAGGCAGCACTAAGGGCCTATTCAAGAATAGTGACTGTGAATTCACGGTGAGGACTGTCAACATGGCTGTGCACAGTTCTCTAGCCACAGTCAGCCACGTGGGTAAAGGCTCGGAGGAGGCAAGAGCTGGACTTACTCAGGGTTGTGATTTAACCAAGCAGGAATCACAAGGCAAGAGAAGGGCAAGGAAACTGAGGATGAAGTGTTTGAGGTTAATAACAGTGACTGTGGCATTTCTGCTGGATAAGGGGAGAAGTGAGGGCAGGAGGGGACAAGGGACTCTGACCTTTCTTGGGTCTTTTAAACTAGCACATCAAAATTACTTTGTAAAATTTATTGTAAAACTAGCTTTTTAGAGATTATTCTTCAAACTATAAATCTGTGAAGTGATCACCTCATTATTTTAATTAATTAAAGAACGTAATTATTAGTATTCTTACAAACCTGAACATTTTTCTATCCCCAGAAGTTATCATATAACCAAGAATGTAACAATGGTTAAAGACTCTGTTATTAAACTTCAACATCAATCATAAAAGAAATTTCACCCTTGTAGCATTCAAATAATTATCCATAATCTATGGTATTAAATACAGGCATGGAATGAATAATTAAAATTCACAGAAAATGGGAAAGTTTTGGATAACAGTTAAGTGTTCCATTGGATGCTTAAGCCTTTTCAATTTTTGATACACCAGAATAGCAAATCTGATTAATCACCATTTTATATTTTCTTTCTTCCCTTGCAAAGGATCTGAGAAGTAAAATGGTAGGCTATAGGACAAACCCTAGGCCTTGCTGAAAACAAGGCCATGATTTGTAAAGTACTGATTAACTGTCCAGAAATAACTAAGTTGACTTTTATCATTTCTAACTCAATAAAGCATCAAACCTATATTTCCTTCCCCCTCACTCATTTTTCATAAAATCTCAGAGTTGAAAAGAAGGCAAGCATATACCAGTGCTTAGCTCCTATGTGGATTTTTGACAAGGGGTCATACAGTTTCTGCTTTTGTGGTGCCAGTGATGGGGAAGTCCAAATTATTAACCAATTGACTTCAGCTCTGTTTGCTATAAAGTTCTATCTCAAACTGAGCCTAAATATGTTACCATAGTACTTTCACCCACTTGTCTCGGGCCTGTACCCAAAGTCACACTATGTAGATTTGATTCCTCTCCCACAATATAATCTTTCAAAGAACATTTTAAAAAACTGTCATGTTTTTTACTCGACATAAAAAGCTATACTTTTTTCCCACTTCTTTTAGTCATTCTTCATATGATCTTCTACCAGCCAAACCCTTGTCTTCAGATCAGCTCCAGAGTATGGTTTTACAATTCAAATACTACAAATAAGGACAGCCCAACTCAGAGAGGATCTGACCTATGAAGGCCTCTATTATACTTCTATTTGGATAACTTAAAATTCCATTTGCTATTTTTAGTATCTATATCACATCGCATTTGTTGCTCTTAAACTGTACTCCTGTGTGGTTGGTTTCCTGGGCCAAGTTCCACCCATTACATTTGTCTATATTAAACTTTATTCTCCTAGATTAAGCCCATCATTTCAACCTACTACCTTTTTTTAAAAAATATATTTATTTATTTATTTATTTATTTTTGGCTGTGTTGGGTCTTTGTTGCTGTGCACAAGCTTTCTTTAGTTGTGGTGAGTGGGGGCTACTCTTCGTTGCGGTGCGCGGGCTTCTCATTGTCGTGACTTCTCATTGTAGAGCACGGGCTCTAGGTGCACAGGCTTCAGTAGTTGTGGCACGTGGGCTCAGTAGTTGTGGCTTGCGGGCTCTAGAGCTCAGGCTCAATAGTTGTAGTGCACGGGCTTAGTTGCTCCGCGGCATGTGGGATCTTCCCAGGCCAGGGCTCGAACCCATGTCCCTTGCATTGGCAGGTAGATTCTTAACCACTGCGCCACCAGGGAAGCCCCCTACTACCTTTTTGATTGTGATTCTGTCAAATCTAGTAGCCTTCTAGTTTTACCTCATCTAAAGATTTAAGCAATATACTCTCAATGTCATTATATCTATAGCTATAAAAAAAGTCTGATTACTAAGGAGTCTGTTCTTCAGTTTTAAAGCACTTTCCCAGCTTGACATCTAACAGCACTGTTTCAGTCTTTTCTGATTACTTCATTGAGTACAAATCCACCCACGTTACGTCATCTTGTCTACAAAAGCATCGTGCAATGCTCGACATTCCCTCTAAATGCTGTAGTATTTGTTTCATAAATCATCTTTAAGTACAACTCCATAGTGGGTATCATAGCTTTAAGCCTACAGTTAAAGACCACACTCTTATGATTTAAATACAGCTTCACAAAAATGTTTTAGAGGTCTCTGGCTCAAGATAATGGACTGAACACATATATTTGTCTCGTGTTCCTTCTGAAACTCCACTAATATTATGCTCTGGAATTATAGAAACTTATGTAAACACTGGAAGAGGGAAGATAATGAGGGGATTTATCCGCAGATAAGAAATTTCAAACAAATCTGGAAAACAAAGTGGGACAGAAGTGTGTTAATGGGTGAGATGGAGCTCAAACTGCAGTTCAGTGAGATAGCAGTGTAGTTAGGAGACCAGCCAGAACCTGGAGATCAGAGAGTAGGAATGCAGAGTCAGGCTGAATATATGGAAGAGCTGTGCTAATCTAATCCCAACTTTCCTGTCTCACCCACCAGAGGCTGCATCACAGAGGAGAAAAAGTTCTGATTTCTAAGGAAATTAAACAGTTTGAAGGCCTATGTTTTCCAAGGCGAGTACTGGGTTTGATTCCCTAATGATGAAATACTTCATCTGCAATAAATGTCCCTCCAACATATAACAACTTCCCATCTAGGGAAGAGGCTTATAAGGAGGCAGTAAAAGGAGAAACCCACACCAACTACATGAAATAATCCATCACATCTTTTATTCTTAAATATAAAAGAACTAACAAGTTTCAACAGATGTATCAGGGAAAGAAAACAATGTGAAAGAGCTAGACCAAGATACACA
The DNA here is from genome assembly GCF_949987535.1 of Balaenoptera acutorostrata. Classification (NCBI taxonomy): domain Eukaryota; kingdom Metazoa; phylum Chordata; class Mammalia; order Artiodactyla; family Balaenopteridae; genus Balaenoptera; species Balaenoptera acutorostrata. The sequence continues at coordinate 12,494,173 of NC_080077.1, forward strand.
AGAAAAAAATAATCCCAGAAGAAACAGATAATTCAAGAAACAAAAAAGGGCTTGAAATAAAATAATTAGCCTCAAGAAAATATTTTATACATAAAATAAAATAAAATCCTTTGAAAAAGTAACAGTATAAAAAAAGGGTACAATAATAATACAAATGTGACAATAAAAATATTTCAATAGAACTAGAAGATAAAGTTGAAAAATATCCCACGTTACCTTTCAAGGTTTACTGTGCATAAGAATCACCTGGGGATCTTATTAGTGAAGAGTGTAGTTCAGTAGTTTTGAGGTGAGGCCTGAAGTTCTATATTTCTAACAAGCTCCCAGGTGAGGCCAGCGCTGCTGGGCCATGTACACACTATGAGTAGAAAGCCCATAGTTATAGAAGTTAAAAACAAGAGAGTTCAAAATTATAAAACAAGAAAGAGGAGTGAAAGACAATCTAGGAGAGCCAACATATGCAACTAATTAGAGTCGCAAGAAGAGAAAATGGATAAAATATGTCAAAGAAACCACAGAAGAAAACTTCTGGAACTGTAAAGTGATTCAAGTCTTCAGATTAAAGGGGCTCATTGAGTAGGGTTGAGTAGGATGAATTTTAAAAAGATCCACTTCTAGACACATTCATATGCAATTTCAGAACACATGAAAATAAATAAATATAAATATCCTAAGAACTTCCGGAGAGTAAAAAGTTAGGACAACTATAAAGGAGTTTGGAAGAGACAGATATAAAACTTCTCTTAGATGGATTGGATGCTGGCAGGCAACGCCGTCGCAATTCTGAGTGTAAAAACTTGGGACGTGAATTTTTAGTTCCTGTTGCTCTTGATCACTTAAGTTAGGGCAAAACAGTAACGTAACCAAGATGTGATGGACACCAAAGGTTGGCTGACCCGTTTCCATTCCCAACATCCTTCTCCCCTGCCTGCCTCTCCAACAGAGGCTGGTAAATCCCAGTGCTTGTTTATAAACTTTGTGCAACTAGAAGTGGCCATTAGACACCAGTCTGGTCAGTGAGATGTAGGCAAAAGTATGCTGAAGGTGTTTCTGGGGAATTTTGGTCCAAGTTTCACATGTGCCCCAAAAGAACTTTTGTTTGTTGGTTGGTTATACAGCTATTAATGTGAATTTATTAATCATGTTACTTAAAGAATCTATATTTTCAGTTACTTTTAGTATGCTTTATCATTAAATTTCTGAGAGGGTCTGTTAAAATCTCCAGCTACATTTATCAATTTATCAATCTCCCCCTGTAATTCTAACAGTTATTGCTATAAATCTTTTAAGGCATTAGAAATTGTTTCTTGGGCCCTTTTGGCTCTCTGAGTAGCACCATGGCAGTCGGCAAGAACAAGCACCTTATGAAAGGTGACAAAAGGAAGCCAAGAAGAAAGTGGTTGACCCATATTCTAAGAAAGATTGGTATGATGTGAAAGCACCAGCTATGTTCAATGTAAGAAATATTGGGAAAACACTAGTCATGAGAACTCAAGGAACCAGAATTGCATCTGATGGCCTCAAGGTCATGTTTCTGAAGTGAGCCTTGCTGATCTGCAGAATGATGAAGGTGCATTTAGAAAATTCAAGCTAATTACTGAGGATGTTCAGGGGAAAAAACTGCCTGACTAATTTCCATGGCAAGTTTGAATGGGAAAACTCATGGATCTACATAGTGAAGGTAGTAGTTCTGGAAAAGCTACTGGGGATGAGACAGGTGCTAAAGTTGAACAGGCTGATGGATATGAGCCACCAGTCCAAGGATCTGTTTAAAATTCAGGCTTTTAATGGTGACAGATAAAAGATCTTACTTGTGATAAAAAAAAAAAAAAAAAAAAAGAAATTGTTTCTTGGAAATTCCCTTAGGAATTCCCAGAGGTTAGGACTCAGCACTTTCACTGCTTGAGGGCCAGGTTTGATCCTTGGTGGGGGAACTAAGATCCCGCAAGCCCTAGGGCGCTGCCAAAAAGAAAAGAATTGTATCTTGATTATATTGTTAGTCTTAATGCTCCATTTTCCTTTAGAGCTGAGCTTGCAGCCTGAGTTGTTTGCTATCACTTCCGGAACTGGGAGGTTGGCCTATGCCATGAGAGTCTCTTTATGTCCTAAGAGAGAACATTTTATAAATATTCCAAAGATACTTAAAATTTGCTGATGTAGGGTACTTGCTCTTTTAAATTCATCTATAATACTTTTTTCTGGTCTCTGACCATTGATCACTAATTTTTTTCAAAAGCAGTCGTTAATCAATACTTCTGTAATGGTCAATGTCAATAGTGAGACAAAATCTTTTGAAACCTTTTTATTTTTGGCAAGCAGTTTTAGAGTAAGTTGTTCAATCTTCACCCGCCTCTTCCTCCTTTTCTTCTTGTTCTAATATAATCTTAAATTAATTCATATACATTTAATAATAAAATAATAAAAATAATAAAATAAAAAAGTACTTTTAATATCCGCTAATCTCATTTTTAGAGTAATCTTTAATATTTGTTTTGTTTTATAATAAACTTAAGGTCTCTATTTTTGCATATTTTAACTTGTTTCAGTTCTCACCACTCATTATTGAACCCTGAGGTCTGCTTTGTCTGGGCACGAAGCAAAAAAGAACTTTAAATCTTACTAAAATACGAGGAAAGGTAGTGACTACAGGCTACGATCAAAGGGATTTGGCATAGCTTTGTGTGTTTCATATGTATTCTGCTTTGACCCCAATTAACGAAGAACAAAATTAGGAGCTTCCCCTCACCAACCCTTGGGTATTTTTATACCCTTACCACTGAAGATGAGAGTTCACTGGCTACAGTGATAATTTGATTTGTGATCTCTGGCAAAGTACTCCAAGTGATTTTAACTGTAGAGGCTATAATTTCTGATTCAACATAGCTGAAAATCTCGGGGGGAGGAAAGTTCTTGAATTCCAAATTAGGGTCCATGTCATGATTTTTATTGTCTTGGTGCTGAAAAACCATTGACGTGCCCCCTTTCCATTTAATTAAAAATTTAAAAATCCTAAACTGTAAAATAGATATTGGAAAACCCAGTACAATCCTGGCATTTCTCATGCAGACTTCAGTGTTTTAACAACATAAAGATTTCAAAAACAATTCTCATGTAATGGGGTCCTGTTTTCAGAGCACCTTAAACACAAACATAGTGGGCTTATTGGGTTAATGAGCTCAGGTTACATTTCCCCCCAGAAACTCACTGGGCCAGAGTGGCAAAAATCAAATGCCTGTAGGGGCCAAGAGGTAAAACAAAATGACTGAAGCGTTGTACGTAAACTCATAAAGAAGATTGGGTTTATGGCAATTACGAGAAAATACCCCTTCTAAGAGGGATGGGGCTTTCCAACTCCAGGCAGCTGTGGCCAAGAATTGTTGCCAAATATTGCCAGATCTTCCCAAATACAAATTTTACAACAATACTTCCTGTATTAATTCTGGTGACTACTTAGAAACTTTTTAATAGTTACACATTTTATTTCTTTATAATATATATACTTTGTAGGCCAATAGAACACATCAACGAGCTAAATTCAGGGCAGTTTGTGACCTCAGGTACATGACTTTAATACCTTCTGACACTGACCAGGGAAGATAATTCAGATTAAATTTCCCATCATTTGGTGGGATGAGGTTTTCAGGAAGAGATTTAAGTTGATTGAAAGAAAATGGAGAAATTTGCTAGTCCTGACAGGTTGGAATGTGCGATACTCACAGTAACTCGTAACACAAATAATACTTTGGTATCTGATGGTGTCTCTTCTTACTAAGAGTTCAAAAGTTCTGCAGTGATAGATATGACATTTAGCAAGCTGCATCCCAGAGACAAGGCCTCCAGTCAGAATGTGATTAACCAAACTTCTAAACTGAAATCTTTTTCAGTAATCATTATTATGTATACTGATTTATTCCTCTCTGTTCTGATAGGTGCAATAACATTAAGCCGGTTTCCTTAACTGTTCTCTGTATTTCAAGATCTGGCTACCCATCAATAGGCCTTTAATTTTTTTTTCTCAGAGTCTTTTAAGTATATTTTGGATGGAACAAAATTGTTTTTCATCTCACTTACAGAGTAGTTTTCTAACAACCACACAGAACATTTTAATTGCAAATGCAGCCACTCCAAATAGCTAGGCAAATTAGCATACATACAGAACTGAAAGCTGTTAGGATGGTCCTAAATTAAGTCGGGCTACAAGAAGAAATTTTAGTGAACAAAAAAGATTAAACAGAGAACTCACTGAATTGGTGTTGTAGTTCTGGCCGTTGGTGCTTACGGCTGTGCATTCTTCCCACTTAGCACAGGGCATTTCACATAATTTGGTTGTTCAATATATACTTGCTACATGAATGAACGAGTAGGCTAGGTCTCCTGGCTTTCACCATGCATTTATCCTAAATGCCTCTGTTGCATTAATATTGCTAAAAAGCTGACTGCATCATGTCATTCCTCAGCTCAAATACCCTTGCATTATCTACAAAGTAAAAATGTTCTGGGCCTGAATAAAATCCTTTTTTATTTTTAATGCTTGCTACTTCTAAAATGAGTCCTCTTGCACCAGCCAACCACATCATTTAGCACACTTCTTCTTAAAATACACATACACACACACACACACACACACACAACCTTGTTCCACCTCTCAAAACTAATTAAATCCTCTCCATCCTGTTAGCTTCGGTTGGGTGCTTATTTTCTTAATGAAATACTCCTTGGGCACACCAGCTTACTTTGCTTTTGTTTTTATCTTAATAATAATCAACATCTGGTTCTTGTAAATTCAGATTCCCTGGCTCTTCCCCAGACCTAATCAATAAGTTCTCTAGAGGAGGAGCCCGGAAATTTCCTCCAGGAGATAATACTTTTGATAGGAAAGTATAGGAAACTAACATATCACACTTTCTTTTGTCATAGAATGATTGATAGCCTTTTATTGTTACCTGTTTCCTCTGTCTTTCTCCTCAGTAAGATAATGTGCTCTTGATGTATAGGGATGATATTTATATTTATTCTGTTTGCTTCTCCATGCCTAACAGTATGCTGATAATAGATACTTTACCAATTCCTGCTACATGAATGGATCATTTAGTAAAAATTTTGCCCAGGCAAACCTTTTCAAAAAATGTGATTTGCAACATTGGTCCCTAATAGAAGTATTTGTGAAGAGCAAACACTTTCTAGCTTAAAATGTTCCTTTTTATTTGGTTAGGAAAGGAATAGAAAAATATATTACCCAGTTTCAATGTTAAAAATGAATAAGGGCATATGGGATTGTTTAGGAGTAAACTGTGGTGAAATGCTTACTCATCAGAGATTCTATATTTAAGCACTGATGTTGGAACAAATTCAAGAATAAAAAAATATCCTCCATGAATATTTAAGTAAGACAGAAATGTGAAATGAAAAGGTGAGGCCTTTGAAACTGGAGCCAAACATCTTAAATTCCATTATCACTTTTCTTTTTTTAAAAAAACTTTAGTGGATGGGACATTGGTTTAATACTAAAGTGTCTTCTTCAATTTGAGTTGTACCAGTATGTCATTTTATTTTGAAAGTCTTTGCTATGGGATGTCTTTTCGTGAATTGTTAATCTTCAGAATCCACGTGTGTAGATGAGAAAATAGAAGGTACCTCTGGTTTCTTAAGGTGTGAAAGGCGCGAATAACTCCTATTTTCCAACTTGAAATAGAATAAATGAAGTGTTCTGTTCAACTCTTCTATATGCCATCGATCTGATTGAAATGATACAGTAAATAGCTGTTTATAGAGTTTTATAGGAACACATCCATGACTGTCTGATAAAGGATGCGTGTATGAGAAGTTAGTTTTAGCTTCAACATACTTCTTAAGGGAAGAAGAAAACTCCATTTCTAGAGGAAAAAAAATCTGACCAAAATGATTTTTTAGAAGAAGCTAAGAGATACTCTAACGAGATTTTAAAGAAGCTGAAACATGAGTTTGGTCAGAAGGAAATGCCAGAGTTTCTGCGGTATTTTCAAAGTATTTTTACACATTTGATAACAATCTTCTTTATAAATACTTTTGTGACAGTAGTGGTCTGTATCACACTACTTTGCATTTGCTATATGTGATGCCAAATAGAATTCTTCTCTTGTTACACTTCATGCTCCGGAAATACCAAACCACTTGTAGGTCTCCAAGTGTACCATGCTCGCTGAGCATTTCGTGTTTCTCCACTGCTGTTTGGAATGTCCTTCCCAGCTTACACAAAACAGACTCCTGCTCTTCTAAGTCTAGGTTGAAACATCACTGCTTCTACAATTATTTCCTTGTATCAAGATATACTTACCAGCTCCTGCTCCATGGTCCCATGGTGCCTTTTGAGGTAAATGTATCTATTTATTTCTCCATTTCATCAAGAGACTATAAACAATTTCAGGTCCAGAATGTGAGGGTTTTTTCTTGTTTTTTGCTGGTCTTGCTTTTTTCAGGACCTAGAGCAGTTGTACTTGCCATACAGTAAGAAGTCATCAATAAATAGATTATGAATGATGGGAAATTAGACAACCAACAGTGATCAATAAATCCTCTAGTAATGGAGAGCCTCTATAATATTTTCCATATTAAAAGAAGAAACTTCCCAAATCATGTAAAACTGTTTTTTCCTTGGTGTGGCATCATTATAGGATTGAAAATCAGTGAGGCCAAATCTAAACGAGGTTGTTTGACAGTTTATCTGTCTTCTTTCCAACCTAGATTTTCTGAGCAGTTCCCCTCCTTAAGGCACTACTCTCCTTTCATTTTCTAATATTCTTCTCCACATAAAATCAGAAAAAGTTTAGATGCTATTTGTTTGTGCTCATTTCATGATGGATCATAAGTTAGGAAGTTCCAATATATTACCTTAGTTATGTGTAAATAATGTAGTCTAGTTCACTAGTTTGGGGTACAAAGTTCCTTTTAATATTCCAATTAACTTTGAGATTTCTGGTTCAAATGGCTGAACTGAGCTCATGCTTTTTTTACTTTTCCTTCTCGCACCCCTATGAAAACTTATAATAATGAAAAATATAAAATCATCACAACAAAGGGAAGGAAAGATGGACAAGGATTTTAACTTGTTGGGTAAGATGGAAAATAGATGAAACAGTAACTAATATTGCAGCATAGGTGACCTATAACCTAGAAACAACGTACAGAGGGGTGCTGCCAAAAGAGAGCCAATCTGCCGTGCATCACCTTGCAGACACTCAAAATCTGCGGGTACCACGCACAGTGCGTGATGCTAAAGGCAGAAAAAGCAATGTGAGGAATAATGTATGGCTTTTTTCCCCTGAAGACATTAAGTAAAGTGGACACAATCTGGAGAGTTAAGATGAAGTGTCTGGGCAAAATCCGGGCTGCTTCGGCATTCTGGAATATGGGGGTTCCGCCCTGTCCATACTTTCTAAAGCAACACCTGCCTGTTGACAAACTCACCCATAGATTCAGAACTGCCCATAAGCGTTTCCAATTCTCCAGTCTTCAATAGGATGACCAGAGATCATGGAAATGAATGAGGAAGAACAAGACAGCAAGCAGGAAAATTGACCTGAGAGGAAACAGATGACTTAGGAAACGTAAGAGAACATTTTGTTTTTCTCTAATGAATAGCTCCTTTAAGATTCTAGATTTGTAACACAAGGGAAGTTTACCCTGAAAAAGGCACAATCAGATAAGAAGAAGATTTTCTTAACAAAAATATTATGGAATACCTGGGGGTGGGGCGGGTGGGGAAGCTGAAGAGAAATCTCAGGAATTTGAGTAAAAACACATGGAAAAAATAACGTAAGGATCAGAGATGATCATTGCAGTGGCTCCAACAAGAGGTGAGTTGTTTGTCATTGTGCAGGTTGTGCCGTCCACAAAATGAACGCAAAAGCCAGCACTTAAACTGAGCATTGTAAACTTTCAGAATATTGAGGCTAAAGAGAGTATTTTTATTTCTATTAGTCAGACAATGTATTTTGTATCCCAAATATAAAAGTCTAAAGATACAAGTGAGGGTGTGAGGAAATGAGAACTATGATATACTGTTGATGGAAGTGTTAACTGGAACAGTTACTTTGAGGAGCATTTGGTCAATATCTAGTGAAGCTGAAAATGCACACATGTAATGGAGCAGGACCCTATAGGACCTTCCTGTAACAGACCCCCCCAGGCCCCCGCCATGTCCTCTGCCTGTCTCTTGTTTGTAGAAAAACTTTGGCCAAAGAATAAATTTAATCAGAGAAGTGAGAATGCAGAAGCAAAGAAAAGCAGTCAAACAGAACAAAATAATAATAGTTTAGTCATTTAAGTCAAGGACCTTAATTCCTCCTCGAGGGCTATAAATAATATCCTGAACCATACCCTTTGAGCTGTTTTACAGATACTGAAACCCCCTCCAGGTGGAAGAAGTTAACTACATGATGACCAGACTGTAGCCATGACACAAGCTGTTCCATCTCACGCAATTCCAAGAACTGGCCTCAAGGAAATGGGAACAAACCAACCGTGGGACTGAAGATTAACTGTACTTAAAACAATCAAAATGTTGCTGATCAGACCATCACATGACCAATTTCTTTTTTTAAAAAATAAATTTATTTATTTATTTATTTGTTTATTTATTTATTTTGGCTGCATTGAGTCCTTGTTGCTGTGCAGGGGCTTTCTCTCTAGTTGTGGCAAGCGGGGGCTACTCTTCGTTGCGGTGCGCGGGCTTCTCATTGCAGTGGCTTCTCTTGTTGCAGAGCACGGGCTCTAGGCGCGCGGGCTCAGTAGTTGTGACTCACAGGCTCTAGAGCACAGGCTCAGTAGTTGCGACGCACGGGCTTAGTTGCGTCCCACATCCCGCGGCATGTGGGATCTTCCCGGACCAGGGCTCGAACCCATTTCCCCTGCGTTGGCAGGCGGATTCTAACTACTGCGCCACCAGGGAAGCCCCCACGTGACAAATTTCAAGATGATTTTCAGAGCTAATTGTATTGTTCTGCATGTAGTACCCGCCGCCCAAGCTCCCACCTGTGTACCCCTTTAAAAACTCTTGCTCCCGATTGGCAATGAGAAGTCAGTTCTTTGGGACATGAGTCAACCTCCTCCCCAGGATTGCTGGCTCCCTCAATAAAGTTATCTTTCCTTTTACCCAACATTTGTGCCTCAGTATTGGATTCTTGAGTGAGGAGCAGCAGAACCTGAGTTAGGTAACACACGACTATGACTCAATACTTCCGCTTAAAGATATATTCCCTGGAGAAAATGCTACCTTTCCTTAAGGAAACAGAAACAAAAATGTTCTTTGCAACATTGTTTATAATAGAAAAACAGCTTGTGTAATAGTTAAAATTACTATGTATCAGCATAGATAACTCTCAAAAACATAATGTTGAGGAAAAAAGCAGTTTGCAAAGTGGTATTCTGATGTATATTTACAATCATATATTGTATTTAAAAATAAAAAAATAGTTCTATACATTAAAAAACATTTTTTTAAAATTATGTATTGGCTGTGTTGGGTCTTCATTGCTATGTGTGGGCTTTCTCTAGTTGCGGCAAGTGGGGACTACTCTTCGGTACACGGGCTTCTCTTGCTGTGGAGCATGGGCTCTAGGCACACAGGCTTCAGTAGTTGTGGCACATGGGCTTCAGTAGTTATGGCTCGTGGGCTCTAGAGCTCAGGCGCAGTAGTTGTGGCACACGGGCCTAGTTGCTCCGCGGCATGTGGGATCTTCCCAGACCAGGGCTTAAACCCATGTCCCCTGCATTGGCAGGCAGATTCTTAACTGCTGTGCCACCAGGGAAGTCCCCTATATATATTTTAATACTGAAAGTCGATTAAAAAATTTCCAGAGATTAAAAAAGCATAAAAACAATCCAGGTCATCTAGAAAGAACATGAATCAGACTGGCATAGGCTTCTCATAGCAATACTGAATGTTATAAAATATGGGCTGATACATTAAAAATCCTGAAGCTAGGACTTCCCTGGTGGCGCAGTGGTTTAGAATCCGCCTGCCAACGCAGGGGACTTGGGTTCGATCCCTGGTCCTGAAAGATCCCACATGCTGTGGAGCAGCTAAGCCCACGAGCCACAACTACTGAGCCCATGTGCCACAACTACTGAGCCCGCGTGCCTAGATCCCGTGTTCCGCAACATGAGAAGCCACCAAAAATGAGAAGCCTGTGCACCGCAATGGAGAGTAGCCCCCTCTTGCCACAACTAGAGGAAGCCCGCACGCAGCAACGAAGACCCAACACAGCCAAAAATAAATAAATAAAATAAATTTATTAAAAAAAAAAAGAATATGCAGACTTACTGTTGCTATATCTATTTTCAGTGGAAACGGGAAATCTGGATTTTTATGTGATATTTTCCAAATTCTAAATATGATCAACAAATTCAAGTACAAAACACTGTGGAACCAGCGCCTTCTGAGCCAAAGTAAACATCTCTGAAGGTGGAATTTGGCCAGTATATAATCTTGGCGCTGACTTTAACTGGCCCTCCTCCTAAACATTGTAAACATTTCATCATTGTCAATTCAATTCTACAAAGGCCATCAGGGACGAAGCCGCCATTATACTGAAGCACCAAGAGAGGGCTGATTTGGCTAAAGTCACAGAGCTAGTTAGTGGAGAGCCTGGTCTAGAAAACAGGTGTTCTGTCTGCTGGGACACTGCTCTTCCCTACATATTCTATCATTTTCCAAAAGTCCAGTTGACTTTTGACAAATCGATCTACAGCTGCTCCCTAATTTTTTCCTTTTCCCTTAATCACTCAATTTGTATCAGCATCTCCTCTTTTTATGAGTTTAGGTGCTTCTGTGGTCCAATGGGCAGCGACATATGGTCCTGAGATGGAAACTCCTTGATTTTTCAACTTGATAAATCACAGAGATTTCATGAAACTTTCAGCCTCTTCAACAACTTCACTGTCATTGATAACCTGTGGGAAAAATACAGTGATTGCTCAAGAATTGGTTACTCAAAATGTTATTGTATGAATAAGCTATTAAAATGTGATTATTTAAAAAGAGAATTTCTTGACTGAAATCTAGTTAAAAAATAAAGTCACATAAACGAGTTAGATTTCCTTTCTGAAACATGAAATATCTTGTTTAAGTAAGACTTTAGCTCCTTCCATGAGAAGAAAATAAAGCTATTTAAGATGACACCTAGAAATTTATAGATTGCTGTGAATCTACAACTAGCATTTATTAAGTGCTCAGCATTATATAATTCTTTAAAACTATTATTCTTCTGTAAAAGGACTCGGTAAAATAGAATTCGGCTTCACTTAAATGCAAAACATTAAATTATAGCCATTCAAATTATTTTCAGTGAGCCATGCTCCATGAATATATTTGGCCAACTTCTTTTGGAAGGTTGCTTTTGAAGTCTTATTTATAATATCAAGCCTATCAGGGTAATTTTTAGTCAATGTAAGCATATACTCTGGCCTCTATAGCCCTCATTTTGCCACAGCGGTAACTATTGAACTTTCTCCACCAGCTCATATCACTATCTTTAGGACCAATCCTGTCTTTAAGTAGGATACATTAAAGCATATTCGGCAATCTGTCTAGAATTCAGTAGAACCTTCCTCACTAATGCTAATGATCCAGCTTTGACCCTATCTTCACTTCTAATATTTAGAAATTATCTTTTCTCTGAAAACTTTTTTTTTCCCCATAACACGCACAGTATGACATGCATAAAGGAAAGTGCACAAATCATAAGTGCTCAATTGATTATCTTGATGTGCACACACTTATTACCAACACCCGGTTAAGAAATAGAACATTATCAGGACCCCGGAAGTCCTCTTGGTGTTCCCTGCCAATCACTATCTGCTCCTTACTGCCCAAAGTTTACACTAGTCTGTCTCCTAGGGCCTGCTGCTGAACTTTATGTACAGAAAGTTGTACAGTGTATATTCTCTCATGACTGGCTTCTTACACTCCACATTGTGTTTGTGATATCCAACCAGGTTGTTACATATAGAAGTGGTTCATTCTTCTTCACTGTTGTGTAGAATTCCATTGTACAAATAAACTGTAATTTATTCACCTAATCTACCCCCAGATTTTGGCTCTTGTGAGTAACACTGTTCCGGACATTCTTGTGCATTTCTTTTGGGGTGCATGAGCATTCATTTCTGTTGGGTATATATGAATATATATGTGTGTTCAACTTTAGTAGATGATGCCAATGTTTTCCAGCATAGTTGTACCAGTTGATACTTAACTTACAGTGTAAGAAATTTCTCATTAGTTCTTAGCCTCACCAAAAATCTGTCTTTTAAATTTTATTTCTTGGGGCAGCTTATGTTATCTCATTGCCATTATAATTTGCACTGCCCTGGTGACTAATGAATTTAGGCCCCTTTGCAAATGTTCATTGGTCATTAAATTATCCTCTTATATGGTATCTGTTCAAGACTCTTGTCCAGGGCTTCCCTGGTGGCGCAGTGGTTGAGAATCTGCCTGCTAATGCAGGGGACACGGGTTCGAGCCCTGGTCTGGGAAGATCCCACATGCCACGGAGCAGCTGGGCCCGTGAGCCACAATTGCTGAGCCTGCGCGTCTGGAGCCTGTGCCCCGCGACGGGAGGGGCCGCGATAGAGAAAGGCCCGCGCACCGCGATGAAGAGCGGTCCCCGCACCGCGATGAAGAGTGGCCCCCGCTTGCCGCAACTGGAGAAAGCCCTCGCACGAACCGAAGACCCAACACAGCCAAAAGTAAAATAAATAAATAAATAAAATCAAGTAAAACTTAAAAAAAAAAAAAACTCTCTGAAACCGAAAGAACTTTAAAAAAAAAAAAAAAAAAAAAAAAAAAAAAAACCCCTGACAAGACTCTTGTCCACTTTTCTATTAGGTTGTCTGTTTTCACTAATATGTAAGAGCTTATATATTATGCACACAAGTCTTTAGTCAATTATATCAATTGCAAATATCCTCTCCTACTCTGGTTTGCATTTTCATGACTTTAATGGTGTTTCATTGAAAAGCAGAAACTTAATAAAGTATAATTTTTCTATCACTTTTTTTTCAGTTGAAAGTGCTTTCTGTATCCTGTTTAAGAAAGATTTTCCTATCCCAAGGTAATGAATCTTTTCCTCTGCTATCTTCTAGTAACTTTACTGTTTTATATTTCATAGTTAGAGCAATAATCCACCTGGAATTAATTTTTGTGAATGATGTGAGGTATGGAAAAAGTATTATTGTTCTGCATAGTTGCCTAACTGACCTGGTACCATTTATTAAAAAGACTGAGGTTTCCCCACTGCTGCCTCTATGTGTGTGTGTGTGTGTGTGTGTGTGTGTGTGTGTGTGTAGGTGTGTGTGTTTAAAGACTACTATTGTAAGTAAACATGTTTTCTTTTGAGACATTCTGTAACTTGATTATTATAAGTAGTCACAAGTAGATGCAAATGCATTTAAAGTTTTGCTTGTAAATTACAACTGAGTCATATAAGAAAATCAGAGGAAAAAGGAGAGGCAGATAGGGTTAAGGAAGTTAGAAATGGGAGAAGGCAGAAACACATCTATAAGGGATTCCAACAATGAGGAGGTGGGTCAGAGACCCCTAGATATGCTCTCAGATAATTAAAATGAGACTATATGGTCTACATTAAAGCCTAGGTCATGGCCATAGGAAGGATCGGCTGCATTGGAATGCACCCAGATCTCAAGATTGACGAGGTGGGTGGCAGTGATTTGTTACAATTTAAACCTGAGACTGAGCGAAGAACCCATGGGTCACTAGAAGAGACTAGGTGAAGCCTTCCCACAAGCTGTAAGTTTCTGAAGGAAGTGAGGACAGCAGTGCCTAATGAAGATGCTTTAAGTTTGAACAAAATGATTCATTGCCGAGTAATTGTATTGTGCGCTCTCTATTCCTTACTCTGAAATTCTTCTCCCTAATAACGTGCCATCAGAGATTCCCAGATTCCAGTAGCTAACACTTAGGAGAAAAACAGAAAGCCGCTAAAGTGTGAGAGTATCAAGAATTTCACTTGACACTTCTCACTTTCAAAAGGAGAAGTCTCGGTTTCTGCCTCTGGCTGGTGATCGTGTAGAGAGAATGAAGAAGTTTGGAAGAAGGCACACATCAGAGGGGACAGGGGGGCGGTACAGGGCTCAGGGTTAAGAGTGAAAGAGCTTGGACCTTTATTTCATTGCAGACAATAATGTGACAGCTCTACGTCAGTTTATTAGGAATAATCTTTCACTTAGTTCATCGATAGTCATCTGATTTACTCACAAAGATCACTTGGTCGGCATATACATGACCAGCTATTAATAGAGCTTTCAGGTGAGGGGAAAAAACCTTTTGGCCTTTGGTGTTCCTACTGAAATGTGTTTCTAGGCTTGTAATAAATGGTATTTGTTTTGAGACACTCTGAAATTCCCTCAGTGTTAAGCCAAAGAAATTGCATTGTAAGCACAAAGTACTAAATATATTATCTCAGTCTGTTCAAGCTCTGAGTTACTAGTTGAACCATTTTGTTGTTGAGTTATTGGAATTAGGAACCACTTGAGAGCTTGTATCATGTACGTAACCCAATCTCTGAAATATCTAGTACAGTGCTCTGAGTATATGGGTACTTAATAAATGCTTTTTGATTGATTACAAGAAAATCTTTAGCAAAATTCTATAACACTCGCTAAAACTGAACTCTATTGAATTGGGGATAGTCAGGTGAAAGAACACTCAAAAACAACAAAGGTTTCAAAATGCTGTCTTCATTGCGGTTACAGTAATCATTGCAAAGCAGATACACAAAAAGAAGAGGACCTAATGAAAGCTTCTAACTTCAACAATCCAAGCCCTTATATTTTCAGTTTGCACAATTCCCAGCACCTAGCCTTTTTGAAGTAGTATAAAAATTCCCCTATGATTCCCTCATAATTCTAACAGCCTCTAAATTCTTGAGGGAAATCTCTGGGCTGTTTTGTTTTCAACTCCTAAAATCCATGTCCTTTATCTTTCCTTAATCTTTGGGGGTTCAGCATTTTCCCGTCGAGCTAGTTAGTTTTATTAGCCATTGTGCTTCTTGGTGTAGTACATTCTGCTTGTTCAGAGCACGGCCAATTCTGTTGGAAGAACCAGGAAATGACTAGAAAATAGTTTTGGAGACTGGACAGTAGTCTAATATGCTGAAGCCCTCCAAATGAGGGTTTAACTTAACCTTACAATTGTTGACATTCTATCAGTATGAATTCTGGGTTCAGTATGAATTTTTGGTATGGAAAACATTTCACCTGATCAATGTTTTTCCTCCACTCCTTATTCCCCAAATGTTAATATACTCTGGTAAGCCTTCCACTCCTGGGTACATGGGTGGAATCTTGGGAAATAGTTACACCTAAAATCATCTCTAGGTCTTAGGAGGTGCTTTGAGGATACACTTTAATTTGATGTCCTTCCAGATCTTCTCACATCAGTTCAATTCAACAAACATTATTGAATTCTCCCATGTGTGCAACATTAACCCAAGTGATGGGGATACAAAGAAGAGTAGTTCCTGCTGTCAGTGGTAACAATCGAATGCAATGATACCCAGCCCTGGAGTATGCAGCTCACCTGGGGGCCCTGAAACATACCAATACCTGAGCAGCCACAACCAGAATCTTTTAAAATAGGTCTTGGGTGGAGTCTGGGCATCAGTATCTTTTTAAAAGCTCCCCAGGAGATTCTAATATACAATGAAGACCAACCAACATAATAGGTGAGCTAATACAAGTTAACATATATTGAGGACTGCTTTATGCCAGGCACTAGTCTTTTCTTATGTTTTATATCATTTTATCCCTCCAATAACCCAACAGGATAAATATATTGCAACTTCCATTTATGGATGAGCAAACGAGTCAGGGCAAAGTTTAACGACATATCCAAGGCCACAGAGTTAGTATGTGGGAGAACCAAACATCAATGCTGGAGTCTACTCTGGAGCCCATGTTTCTCACCACTACACACACTGCCTCATGTTACCTGCCTGGCAGTGATTTAATTTGATAAGCTCTTTCATGATGGCAGTTTGTAAACTGTACTGAGGGAAGAGAGGTCAGAGCTGCTGATTTTGACCATAGATAGAGGAGGTTGGAGAATATTTTACAGTGGAAGAACTATTTGAACTTAAACTTAATGATGAATAGGATTTATAGGTAGAGAGGAGAGTTCAAACAGAAGAGACATCCTCTGAAAAGGCACTCAGAAGATGGGCATGGAATATTCCAGAAACGTGTGCTGTATTTTGGGTGAGTTCTCCAGTCTCTTTAAACCCTTTACCTGTGAATGATCTATTCTCAGTATCCCAGCCTGCCTAAAAAGTACACTTTTCCTCAGTGCTTTTCCTCTCTCACTTTATATTTCAAGATATATAGACATATATTTTAATATACTTAACATTTTCAAAACTATAAAATGAGTAAAAGTACAAGTGGAAGCCTTTGTTGGTGTCTTGGTCAGGTCTTTCTCAGCACTGGGTTCTTCTAAGCAACAGTGTTGATAAAGTGGGGTAGGTTTTACCTCAAGTAAAATAGTCTTCATAAATGGAACCATTAGTTTTAACTACTTCAGCTGTCATAATAATAACAAAAAGGTGTTAATGATTATCTCCATACCCATCCTCACCAGATAGCCTTTTGCTCTTGGAATGTCATCTTTATGAAATAGGCAGTAAGTAGAATAGGATGAGATACACCAGACTCTGAGGCTTGTTGACAAGAGACCTCCATGAATGTCTCATATAGGCTGCATCTGCATATGAAATGATAAATTGAGATAGCTTTCTAGATAAATCAAGTAAAGTCCAAAGGTAAGGTATGGGTAGGGCTGCTGTAGGTAGGCTGATGGCATAAGAACTAGAACTCTGAAGTAAGCAATTGGTGCAGCAATACATTCCTTATAAGGTCATAGGGTTGATCTTTCCAGGCTGACATGGCCTCCTTTATACATGGTATAAAAGACCAGGAACCTGTGTTCTGGGTTCCTCTGGCACAGCCAAGTCCTCACTTAACCTGCACTTCATTGACCACCTCTGTTGACCACTAAACTTGGTGCTATGGACTGAATTGTGTCCCCTCCAAACTGATATATTGAAGCCCTAACCTCCAACGTGATGGTATTTGTAGATGGCGCTTTTGGGAGATAATTAGGTTTAGTTGAGGTCATAAGGTTGGGGCCCTCAGGATGGGATTAGTGCCCTAGTAAGAGGAGATACCAGAGAGTTTGCTTCCTCTCTCTATCTCTCCTGTGTGAGAACACATCAAGAAGGCGGCTGTCTGCAAGCCAGGAATATTCCTCACCAGGGAGCTAAATTGGCCAGCACCTTGATCTTGGACTTCCTAGATTCCAGAACTGTGAGAAATAAATTCCTGTTGTTTAAGCCCCCCAGTCTATGGTATTTGGTTACGGCAGACCAAGCTGACACTTGGGAGCACACTGATGAGGGGACAATGGAAACACTCATTTGTATCCGTGATCTTAGGTGTAGTATGGTTTTTGGTGAAAGCCGTTGAGAAAACAACCTTGAACCCAGTCTGAGCTGTCATTCCTGTCAATTAACCCTCTTATCTTTCCCTCTGTTACCTTGTTATTTCAAGCAAGGTATTTTATTTTGCGTTCTCAGAAGATAAGTGAGTTGTGTTTGAGTTTTGGGTAGACTATCTTGACAACCAAGTAGTGTTATAAATATTTTAAGTTTTATGAAAAGAATAAATTTAGCATAACCTGCCTTGACAGAAGTGAGATGCTTATGTCTGTGAAGTGTAGTTGGTGAAAAAACATCAACCTCAGGATCTGTGGGATTCTAGTGACACCTGCTGGACTCATCAAATGGTAGCCATCGTTGGTTGGTTAACTCTGTCTCTTCCGCTGCGACAAAAGATAACCAGGCCTCACAGTTAGGAGAGTGACCTCTAGCGAAAGATCCTTGGAAATTTTCTTTCTAATTGAATTTATAAAGGCTCAGAATACCATTTAGACAATATATAATTAGGGAGAAGAAAGGTAAGAGTGCAAGTACTGAGCATATTCAAACTCATCAGTGATGTTCAATTCTTTGCCCTGTGAAGAGAAGTCTCCTAGATGTACCAGAATAAAATTTGATGATTATAGCCTGTTCTATTGATTTATCATTTTGTGTTGACATGTTGTTTTATACCAAAAGGCTATGTAATTTAGTCATTTAGAGCAAAGGCTCTGGAATCAGAGCCAGGGTTAAAACACAGGATTTGTCACTTACTAAATTTTTGCCCTGAGCAGTTTATTTAACTTTCTTGTGCCTCAGTTTTCCTGGCTTAAAATGGGGACAATTGTACCTACATCATAGAGATGAGAACATTGCCTGACATGAAGTAAAACACTCAACAACTGTTAGCTATTTTTATTACAAGAAAATTAACGAAATCCCTGCAGTTTCTCTCATTCTGTGATAAAATTACTCTCTTAGCTATCTCTTTGTCGGGAGTAAGCTGAGGACAAAAGACTCATCCCGAGGATGGGGGAGAGATTTGACAAAAGGGAGGGTTCACATTTGTGCTTGTCGCTTCATATAATCTAGATGGAGAATCCACGGAGACCAAGATAGTCTAGCTGTGTGAAGGGGCTTGGTTGTGGCTGTCACAGAGAGTCCAGTTTTTGTGAGCAGATATGCAGTCACAAGGATGGCATTGCGTTAACCTACGGTGAGGGCGGCGTGTGTCGGAAGCTCGGTGATACAATGCCATGAAGTCTTTGGACATTGGAGAAGGCTGGTCAACTTGGTTCTAGGATTGGACGTAGATCCTCAGATATTGTCATCGTCTTCCCTGAGCAGCCGGCCAGAATTACATATGGAGTATGTACGAAGAACAAGACCTCGGGCAAAACAGTGCGGGAGTGGAGGGCATAGAGGCAGCAGCTAGACACAGAGCTTTAGGAACCCTGGCATGATGAGCATTTCTGCAAAGCTGGTGGAGGTGCTCTTGTTGCCTTGGGGTACCAAGTAGTCAGCTGCTTCTGTTCTCTGATGGTAACACATGTTCCAGCAAGGGAGCTCAAATCAGAGTTGGGATTCTGTGAAGGGATTTTCTGGTTACTTTTTATTTTAAATTTGTTATCAAAGTAATACAGATAAGCATTAAAAAACTAAAATAGTACATAGACTAATACAAACTATAGTTCTTCTAATGTTGTCCTTAAAGACAACCACTTTTAACTCTTTTAGCTTTTTTATTCCCTTAGTTACCTTCACAGGTCTAAATAATGTACTACAGTCACTGTAAATGTATCAAGGTAAGAAAATATTTACTGACTTTCTGCTCTGACACACGAGGTTTCGGTTCACTATTTTAGCATCTCTCTTGTAGTGGGTGTAGACTGGCTGAGTTACTTGGTCTGCACACTGTTTGAAAAAAAAAGTTTCATAAAGGATCAAGGTAGATTTTCCTGCTTTGCTTGAAAAATCATCAAATATTCAAAACTGGATTTGCATTACTTTATAGAAACAGTTGGCTCAAGCTGGGTAGTGACTGTCAGTCATTCGGATTTCCAGTTTTCCCCAGACCTCACCACTCCTTACTGCTCTTCAGTACTGAGGCCGAGTATAAGTTGCCATTTGTCATCATCTGTCTCTTTTTCTTATAGCAACAAAACATTTCACCATACCCAAGTGGGAAAATTAAAAATGGACAAAGCAGCTCCAATAACCTTTCTTGCCTCAGGCCTGTTTTACTCAGTTGCTTTAGCTGTCTGCCCTTGTATGCATTTGCATTTGTGATCATTGATTGCTCTATTTGCTGTCCTTATTACTGTAAGCAATATCCTAGTAATAGAATGTGAAAATAGGATGATTCTTGTCTTCATTTTGACGGAAGTGCTAATAGGATGTATACCACAATGGATGTGAAATAAACTCCCATAAGCAGAATTATAAAGAAAACAGTCGAGAACTGGTTTATTGACACTTGAGCTCGTCTTTACCCACTACTTTTTTTTTTTTGGCCATGCCGAGTGCCTTGCAGGACCTCAGTTACCCAACTAAGAATTGAACCCGGGCCACGGTAGTGAAATCTTGGAATCCTAACTAAGGCCACCAGGGAACTCCCCTCTTTACCCACTATTACTTGGAGAATATAAAAATGTTGAAGTGGAGAGGAAGAGAGCATTTTGTGAGGAAGATTTCCCTCGAGAAGGTTCTGCTGTGAGCACCATCCACATTTCCCACCAAGGGGTTGAACAGAGATTACCTGTCTCATCACCTCAAACTGAATATGGGGGGCTTTACCTAGACCAAATGGGGTGTTGAATATATACCCCTAGGATTTGGGATACAGAGTGGACTTGTGTCTAATTCCCATCCTAGGAAATCTGGAGGACAAAAAGTTTAGACCATTGGCCAGTGAGCAGCTTAAATGATGGAGTACAAGGGGATTGCTCTTGTGACTGTGAAATACTGCACTTTTGGCCAGTCAAAAGGGGCATGAATATTTCCAATGGACCAGAGAGTGTGGAATGCTCCAGAGCCACTTAAAGCCCTGCCTAAGAAGACAAACTGGGAGGGGTCATGTGATGCACGCAGCCAGCAGCCTTGTTAAGTGGATTGCTAGAGAACCAAGGGCTGAGCGGAGAGAGGCCAAGTGAAAGTGAAGCATCATCTGTGTCACAGGTACTTCAGCCAGAGGGACCCAGCAGGTAAGCCTCTGCAAGTGCCCACGAAAGACAGACAGTTTTAGACATCTGCCAGGCCAGAGAGTGCGCAGCTAACATAATATTATCAGTTCAAGTAGCAATCTCCCTGCCCCCTTTCCCCTCCTCCCTGTGCTCCAACCCTGGAGAGGCAAGAAGCCCTGGCTTCAGGAGGAAGAGAAGCCAGAGAAAGACCACACATCTCTTTCCTTCTGCAACACTCAGCCCACAGTGGGTCTGGAAAGTGCAGAGAAGAACTGATGTGAAATCGATCCAAAATTTTGATTTGTTGAGGACTGGATGTTAATTTCTGATTTCAGACTATGCAATTTAAAGTAACAGAGGTATGTCTATTACCTGTTAGTGAGCAGAAATATCATGGGATCAGTCCAAGGTTTCATCCAGGGGCAGGGGAAGGTAAACATCACTGAATACATTTGCAAGAAGCCATGGAAAACTAAAGTTGTGTTTTGATCACACCCCATGCGTTGTGCTGATTTAGCATATTGGTAAATTTCTTATACCTTTATTTCTAGAACCATCACAGACCACATCAAAAGATAAAGCTATTAACCTCTTTACCCTTTCCTTCGATACTCTGCTCTTCCTCCTGGCTGCTGCAGTCTCCACGTAACTCGTGAAATGCCAATGTTAAAAACATAACTTCTATAACCATTATTATATCTTTAATATGTTATGCTTTAATGAACAGATTTCTGATTTCAGTGAGAAGGGTATAGCTTGTCGTAGACAAGTGCTCCCATCAGGAAAATCTAGAAAAGCCCAATACCAAAAATATGTTTGAAGACATCGGAGGTAACACGGACGTGAGAGACCAACACACTGGAGAGAAGGGCATGGCACGGAGGTAAGTCCTATTTTCTGCATGCAGTTTGGTCCCTGGACCACCTGCCAGTCCTTGACATGGGGACAAGGCTGTGAAGTTGGTAGAAGGTGAATGCTAAGAAGTATCAAACCAGCGGAACCTTCAGCAATCTCACAAAGCTGAGGAGAAAAACTTTGGAGTTTGAGGACTGCCAAGACAGCCAAGACTTGAGGGGACAAAATCCTGGAAAGAGAAAGGGAGCACAGAGAAGGAAGCCCAATGCCTGACACCAGTTTTCTCCTTGGGACATTTATTGATTCTCAAGCTGAGCAAGGTGAGGGGTGAAAGAATTGAGTTGAAAATGGTTGAAAAGCAGAGTGGGAGTTTCTGGCAGCCTTGAAGTCCCAGAGAAGGAGATAAAAATCAGAGCCATGAAGCAGGTGCTCTAGTAAACACCCCAGCTTTGTTTGGAGGGCAAGAACCTGAGAAGGGGTGCAATTTAGAGGAAGGTTAGACATTAAAAAGACTCAAAGGCAACCTCAAATCTAAATGCACTAAGTGTGTTGAGGTGATCTACACCCATGTCTGCTGACTGCCAGATAATAAGGTAAATCCTCTCTGATGGAGGATAAAATCACCCAGAATAGAATCAACATTGTGAAAATGACTATACTACCCAGAGCAATCTACAGATTCAATGCAATCCCTATCAAACTACCAATGGTATTTTTCACAGAACTAGAACAAAAAATTTCACAATTTGTATGGAAACACAAAAGACCCCAAATAGCCAAAGCAGTCTTGAGAAAGAAAAATGGAACTGGAGGAATCAGGCTCCCTGACTTCAGACTATACTACAAAACTACAGCAATCAAGACAGTATGGTACTGGCACAAAAACAGAAATATAGATCAATGGTACAAAATAGAATGCCCAGAGATAAACCCACGCAAATATGGTCACGTTATCTTTGATAAAGGAGGCAAGAATATACAATGGAGAAAAGACAGCCTCTTCAATAAGTGGTGCTGGGAAAACTGGACAGCTAGATGTAAAAGAATGAAATTAGAACACTCCCTAACACCATACACAAAAATAAACTCAAATGGATTAAAGATCTAAATGCAAGAACAGACACTATAAAACTCTTAGAGGAAAACATAGGCAGAACACTCCATGACATAAATCACAGCAAGATCCTTTTTGACCCACCTCCTAGTGTAAGGGAAATAAAAACAAAAATAAACAAATGGGACCTAATTAAACTTAAAAGCTTTTGCACAGCAAAGGAAACCATAAACAAGATGAAAAGACAACCCTCAGAATGGGAGAAAATATTTGCAAATGAAGCAACTGACAAAGGATTCATCTCCAAAATATACAAACAGCTCAGGCAGCTCAATATCAAAAATACAAAAAACACAATCCAAAAATGGGCAGAAGACTTAAATAGACATTTCTCCAAAGAAGATATACAGATTGCCAACAAACACATGAAAGGATGCTCAACATCACTAATCATTAGAGAAATGCAAATTAAAACAGCAATGATGTATCACCTCACACCGGTCAGAATGGCCATCATCAAAAAATCTAGAAACAATAAATGCTGGAGAAGGTGTGGAGAAAAGGGAACCTTCCTGCACTGTTGGTGGAAATGTAAATGGATACAGCCACTATGGAGAACAGTATGGAGGCTCCTTAAAAAACTAAAAATAGAATTACCATGTGACCCAGCAATCCCACTACTGGGCATATACCCTGAGAAAACCATAATTCAAAAAGAGTCATGTACCACAATGTTCATTGCAGCACTATTTACAATAGCCAGGACATGGAAGCAACCCAAGTGTCCATCAACAGATGAATGGATCAAGAGGATGTGGCACATATATACAATGGAATATTACTCAGCCATAAAAAAACGCAATTGAGTTATTTGTAGTGAGGTGGATGGACCTAGAGACTGTCATACAGACTGAAGTAAGTCAGAAAGAGAAAAACAAATACCATATGTTAAAACATACATATGGAATCTTAAAAAAAAAAAAAAAAGGTTCTGAAGAACCTAGGGGCAGGACAGGAATAAAGATGCAGATGTAGAGAATGGACTTGAGGACACGGGGAGGGGGAAGGGTAAGCTGGGACAAAGTGAGAGAGTGGCATGGACATATATACGCTACCAAATGTAAAATAGATAGCTAGTGGGAAGCAGCCGCATAGCACAGGGAGATTACCTCAGTGTTTTGTGTCCAACTAGAGGAGTGGGATTGGGAGGGTGGGAGGGAGAGGCAAGAGGGAGGAGATAAGGGGATATATGCATACGTATAGCTGCTTCACTCTGTTATACAGCAGAAACTAACACATCATTGTAAAGCAATTATATTCCAATAAAGATGTTAAAAAAAAAAGATCACTCAGAGTTTCTGCAGTTTTTCATATACGATGTCCAGCATTCAATAAAAATTACTACTTGTTTCAGCACAAGATTTAGAGAAAGAAAAGATCTGCAAGTGACTCAAATGTTAGAGTTATCAGACACAGACTTTAAACTGATTATTCAGATTTTCTGATATTCATAAACTAATTTTGGTAAGGTTCATTTTGCTGGAATTTTGTCCATTTTACCTAAATTTTCAACTTCATTGGCATAGTTATTCACAAAGTTCTCTTATGTTTTTAATGTTGGTAGAACCTATAGTTATGGCTTCCTTTCATTCTTTGCATTGGTCTTTCATGCCTTCTTTCTTTTTCCCTTAATCAGTTTCACCAACTGTTTTATTAATTTTCTTAATCTTTTCAAAAAACAACGTTTTGATTATCTTGATTCTTTTCATTATATATTATTTATTTGGCTTTTGTTTTTATTGTTAACTTTCTTTTAACTTTTCTTTGTGTTTATTTCCTGTTCTTTTCCACCTCCGTGAGATGGTTACTCAGCTCATTGCTTTTTAACTTAATTCCTTTCTAATACAAAAGGATCATAAGTGTGCTTTAAATACTACAAGATTTTGATATACATTTTGATATGTTTTTATTGTTACACAGTTACAAATATCTTCTAATTTCCTTTATAATTTTTTCTTTGAGTCACTGGGTTTTTTTTTTTTTTTTTTTTGCTGCAAAAAGCTTTATTGTTTCCATTTGGTCCAAGGCTTGGCAGAGGGCTCCAGGGTGGTTAAAAAGCTGCCTAGTGGCTGCAGAGAAGGCTTCAGGCAGAAGCCCTGACACCACAGGGGCTCCTCAAAGGCCACTGGGCTCTGGAGGCTCCTAGTTGTGCTTGAGGGTGAGCCTTTCGAAGAGATACTCGCCCAGCCCAGCCTGGGGACCAGCCAGCCCGTGGAGGTTGGTCAGGTGGTCACCCACCTTCTTGATGAGTTTCACCTCCTCATCTAGGAAGTGGCTCTCCAGGAAGTTGCAGAGGTGGGGGTCTGTCCAGGCAGAACCCAGGGCATGCAGATCCAGAAGGGCCTGGTTCAGGTTCTTCTCCATGTTACTGGCGGCTTCCATAGCGTCCTGGGTTTTACCCCCACTCATCTTGAGATGCCTTCTGCACGTCCTGGAAGAGGGCGCGGCCGCCGCGTTGGTTTTGCATTTTCAAGAGACGCTCGGTGCTCTTGTGCTTCTCTTCGGCCAATTCGCGGAAAAAGTGGCCCACGCCCTCCAGAGCCACATCGTCGCGGTCGAAACAGAAGCCCAGAGAGAGGTAGGTGCAGGAGGCCTGCACATGTATGTTGACCAGGCGGTTGACGGCGGCCTCCACCTCGGTGGAATAATTCTGACGAATCTGGGAGCTCATGGTTGATCGGTAATAAGGAGTTCGACTCAAAAAATGGTGTTGGCTGGTCCCGGTGACTGAGGATAGCTGAGTGGCTGACTCCGAAGGTTGGAGGGTGGATAGATGAGTGGCTGACTCCGAAGGTTGGAGGGTGGTCGGAGGCTGGAGGAAAGGGCGACCCTGGGTCTGTTCCATCCAAACACTGTTGAAGCAAGAGACAGATCCGGGGAACCGCCGAGTGCAATGGAATCGAGTCATTGGTTTTTTGAAGCATATTTCTTAATTTTTAAATAGATGGTAATCTACATATGGCTTGTTATTAATTTTCATCTGAATTTCATTTTGGTCAGAGAATATAGTCTGTGTGATTTCAGTCCTTTGAAATATGTTGAGACTTGCTTTAGGGCCAGAATTATAACCCTTCTTTTGTTGATAAATATTTTATATATGCTGGATGATTTGTTGATTAGATCCACATATGAATACAGCACTACCACTTGTAGTAAGTTTCACTGATGTAGTGAGTTTCATTGCTAGGCTTTGCTATGAAGAACCTGGAAGTTCTTCAAGTCTTGGAAGTATCGCGTAATCCCTCTGTGACTTTGCTTCCTTGTTGGCACAGTGTGGCAGCCTGATTCCATTATCTCCAAGCACATTTTCAGACTCATAATCTATGGACTATGTGGTTGTAATTTTCATAACCCTATATGTACCCAGCAGGCAAAAGTGAATAAATCCACCAATGTTCATAGCAGCACTATTCGCAACAGCCAAAAGGTGGAAACAATCCATCTGTGCATTGATGAATGAATGGGTAAATAAAGTGTGGCTCATGCATGCAATGAAATAATTATTCACCCTCAGAAAGGAAGGGAATTCTGACACATGGTGCAGCATGGATGAACCTTGAGGACATTATTCAGTGAAATGAGCCAGTCACAAGAGGACAAATACAGTGTAATTCCACTTACATGAGGTACTGAGAGTAGCCAAATTTATAGTGACAGAAAGTAGAAGGGTGGTTGCCAGGGGCTATAGGAGGGGGAATGGGGAGTTAGTGGTTAATGGTTATGGAGTTTCAGTTGGGGAAGGTGAAAAAGGTCTGGAGACGGATGGTGGTAGTGGTTGGACAACAGTGTGAATGTCCTGAATACTACTGAACTGCACTAAAAGTAATTAAAATGGTAAATTTTATGTTATGTGTATTTTACCACAATAAAATAAAGAAGGAATATTTGAGTGAAGGACTGCATAATAATCAAGAGTGGAAAAAAATAAAAAATGAGTAGTAAGGCTTCTAATAGAGAGTCAATGAATATGATAAGATCTTACCATATTATAACATTCATATTTTCAACATACTTCCATGATCTAGGCATTGGTCACAGAGAAAGTTTTGGGGGCAGGAAAGTTTCCTCAAATCACCCCGCTACGTTGGGGAGGAAGGGTAACATTTAAGGGAACCCTATCCCCTTCCCCAGGAACTCCACCTTTGAGAGGAGGTTATTAACAATCCCCATTCATGGATGAGGCCAGCAGAGGTTTGGTATTGCTCCAGGGCACATGGCATGTAATTAAGCTCTCAAAGGGAAAGACATGCTCTATTTTATTTTTTACTTTTAGTGTTTGGCATGTGGCAGGTGCTTGGTGAATAATTATTAAGTGAATAAATAAGATAGGACATGAACCCAGATTAATCTAACTTCAAAGTTAGACTGAATTTGGGGCTGGACGGCCTTGACACTGAGCAGGAATTCTTTATACCGTGTCCTGGTTAAAGCTTCACAAAGGTGGACTCTGGGAGGACCAGAGTGCCATCAAGACCCCAGGACTTCTAATTTGCTGTATCTCCCACTCCATTTCCTCTTATTTTACCCCTTCCTTCTTTGATGAGAATTTTGTTGTAATCCCAGACTTTTGGGAGCAAAAATCATTTAATCTGGGAAATGTCACATCTTTTGGGAATAGCTGGTAGATTTATGCTGCCTTGCCTCTCCATCTCCTGCCCCCCATGCAGGAAATAACTGAAGATGTAGGAGTTTGGGAGCAAATTTAGGCCACAAATACGTGGTTTTAGAAATTTAGGGTTCATGCGTCTCTTATTTTGGATTATTTACACAACTGATATGAAGGGCACACTGTTTCTTCAAGTCTTCAATCCTATTGAAGTATAATAAAATGATCACTTTAATATTCTTGTCTACAATGCCTTTATTTAAAAAAAATTTTTTTTTAATTTAATTTAATTAATTTATTTATGGCTGTGTTAGGTCTTTGTTTCTGTGCGAGGGCTTTCTCTAATTGTGGCAAGTGGGGGCCACTCTTCATCACGGTGCCCGGGCCTCTCACTATCGTGGTTTCTCTTGTTGCAGAGCACAGGCTCCAGACGTACAGGCTCAGTAATTGTGGCTCAGGGGCCTAGTTGCTCCGCGGCATGTGGGATCTTCCCAGACCAGGGCTCGAACCCGTGTCCCCTACATTGGCAGGCAGATTCTCAACCACTGCGCCACCAGGGAAGCCCAACAATGCCCTAATTTTAAAAAAACCTTGGACTTTATACCACATGCAGCGTTTTTCCAAAATTTCATTTTCTTTTTTTGGCAAGTTTATTGCATGTTCTCGCTCTCATTTTTTCTATTAACCTTTGCCAAATCTCTACTTTCACTCCCACCTCTTACAAAAGTTCATTTGAATGTAATCTGAATGAACTACAAATATATCCGTGAAGGAGAAAAACTAATTTTCAGAGAAGTTTAAATCATAATACAACAATTACATTGTATTCGAGTATTCAATTCATATGTATTTTATGTATGTACATATGTATGTCCCATAAATAATTATTAACATTAGATACAGGTCAGAAGCCTGAGTGACATGAACAAAACCATTCATATATTATACTGTGTCTGTTCAGGGTCATCCTTTTCTTTTAAACAAGAACCCCAGCTCCTTTTCTTCAAATTACTACCAATACGGGACTTCCCTGGTGGTCCAGTGGTTAAGACTCCACACTCCCAATGCAGGGGGCCCGGGTTCGATCCCTGGTCAGGGAACTAGATCCCACATGCCGCAACTAACAGCCTGCGTGTTGCAACTAAAGATCCTGCATGCCGCAGCAAAGATCCTGTGTGCTGCAACTAAGACCCGGCGCAGCCAAATAAATAAATAAATGAATAAATAAATATTAAAAAAATTACTACCAATGCTGGAGCATGTACAGTATCATTCCCAGGGCCACCTCACTCGGCTGCCCAGGTTGTGCACTGAACAACCCTGGAAGACATCTTTTACATAAAATATAAGTGAATGGTTCCCTCTTGCAATTGAGCAGGTACAGTGTGTATAAGTGTGTGCCGTAGTCCTATTTTTCTGTTCACTTCTCCTCCTTTCCTAAAATGTACCTTTTCCATGCTCCATCCTTTTGGTTTTCCTCCAGACTTTGGAATCCTTTTCCCATTCAATTTCTTCATTAAATTCCATTTAGTTTCTTCAGAATTCTCAGTCAATGGATTTCATATAACTTCTCCCCACCATTGTATCTTGTGGGACACTTAAGAGACTGTAGTTACAGCCAAGTGGAGCAGTCCGGAGGCAGCACATAACTTAGGGGGAGAGAATGGGCTTGGGAATCAGATAGACCAGCTCTGTCTCTTATCAGCAGGATGGAATTGAGCAAGTTAGTTAACCTTTCTATCTGAGGTATGGAGATAATACTAGTAACTACCTCACATTCCACTGAAAAGGTTAAATGAAATAATGCTTAGGATAGTGACTGACAGAAATTTCTCAATAAATGGTAGTTTATAAAAAGATGGAAGTGTTGGGGGTGTACAGAAAGAGCTGTATGGATAATTATGGATCATTAAGCCATCTGGTATACCAACAAAAAAGAACCACAAGGAAACTAAGGCCATATGCATCCCCCTATTTCTCCTCACCTATCCTCCTCCAAGCCACCCATTAAGCTAAAGCTAAGGAGGTGAGATTGAACTGTTCTCTATTGGCTTCAAGTCTGCTCCTAATTTTTATTTTAACCTGTCTTCATCTCTATGAATTCAGATGGGGATGGGGATATGAGGGTGTGAGGGGAAAGCATCCTTTATAGTGAGATTTTTTTTTTTCTGGACCCCAACACTCTTAGTAACATCTGGACTCCAGAGTTTCATTCTTGTAGCTTTCAGGGCAGAAGAGTTCCTTGGGAAATTTGAGGCAACAATTCATACCCAGGCCATTCCTTCAATGACACATGGAAGGAAACCCAAAGATGAGAGTCTGAAGACCCTTATCAAGATGTTTGAAGCCAGAGTTGTGTAGTTGTGTAGTGGCTGCAGATTGGGCCCCAGGGCAGTGTCCGGACCTCTGGGTGGCGAGTCAAGTTGTTACTGAGCATCACCACTGGACGTGTCTTCACTTGGTGGACGTGTCTTCACTTGGTGGACGTGTCTGTCTTCACTTGGTGGATGTGTCTTCACTTGGTGGACGTGTCTGTCTTCACTTGGTGGACATGTCTTCACTTGGTGGACGTGTCTTCACTTGGTGGACGTGTCTTCACTTGGTCTCTCTCAAATGTTCAACAGAGTGAAAAGGAACTCGAAAGAGGGTTGCCCCAACATTTGACAACCCCCCACCCAACAAAGAAGGTGTAGACTTATTGGGGAGCTGAGAGACATGATTACACCAATGTCACCAAAATTTTAAGTTTTCTCAGGTGCAATTAGAGATTTTAGGACACAGGACTCATGGTGGTTGTAGAAAACTGTTAAATACTGTGCAAAGAGCCTTTCTTACAAGATATTTTAGACAAAGTTTTTTTTTTTTTTTTACTAGTTACTGCAAAATTAATACGTGCTTCCTACTAAATATTTGAGAAGTATAGGAATCCATAAAAACACGTGAACTTTTGTGTTCTTATTTTTACTTATTCTGAGGGCTGGTTGTGGGGTGGTGGGAGTCATCTAGATTATTTGGAATTGTAGCCCCGAGGCCATGGAGGGAAAACATGCCTGGAAAGGAAGCTGTGCTGAGAACTGGCCTGCAAGGTGTTCTTGTCAGAGGTACGTGAGTTCTGGAGGGTCCGGGGCAGAAAGAGGCCTCATTCTGCTCTGTTTGCTGTTACATCTGCCACAACATCTCTTTCTGCACTTACAGTGACTATATTTGTTTCTTAGGGTTGCTGTAACAAAGTACTATACATACTTGACTTGAAACAACAGAAGTTTAATGTCTCACAGTTCTGGAGGCTAAAAGTCTGAAGTCAAGGGGTCAGCAGGGCTGTGTGAACTGTGAAATCAGTAGGTGAGGATCCTCCCTTGCCTCTTCCTAGTTTCTGGTGACTCCCAGCAATCCTTGGTGTCCTTGGCTTGTAGCAGCATCACTCCAACCTCTACCTTCCTCTTCACACGGTCTTCTCCCTGTGTGTGTCTCTGTCTCTGAATTTCCCTCTTCTTATAAAACACCAGTCATACTGGGTTAAGGCTCACCCGAATCCAGCATGACCTCATCTTAACTTGGTTAGATCTTCCAAGACCCTATTTCTAAGTAAGGTCAAGTTCACAGGTACTGGGGGTTGAGACTTAAACATATATTTTGGGGGGACACAATTCAATCCATAACAGAGACGTTGTATTCTGAGTCCACACAGGGGAGTCCAAACAAATAGGCAAAATTCTCTCCAAAATGCAGAACAAGCAGCAATTGCCACCACAGCCACTCAAACACATGACCTTGTGGGTTTTTAAAAATTAATTAATTAATTAATTAACTTTTGGCTGTGTTGGGTCTTCATTGCTGTGCACGGGCTTTCTCTAGTTGCGGCGAGCGGGGGCTACTCTTCGTTGCGGTGCGTGGGCTTCTCATTGAGGTGGCTTCTCTTGTGGAGCACAGGCTCTAGGCATGTGGGCTGCAGTAGCTGTGGCACGTGGACTCAGTAGTTGTGGCTCACGGGCTCTAGAGCACAGGCCCATTAGTTGTGGTGCACGGGCTCAGTAGTTGTGGCTCGTGGGCTCTAGAGCACAAGTTCAGTAGTTGTGGCACACAGGCTTAGTTGCTCTGCGGCATGTGGGATCTTCCTGGACTAGGGCTCAAACCTGTGTCCCCTGCATTGGCAGGCGGATTCTTAACCACTGCACCACCAGGAAAGTCCCTGACCTTGTGTTTTAAAGTCCATCCTTGAACACTCATCCAGGCCTAACAATGATCAAGTTATTTTTATTTAACCTTTTCTTCCTTAATACATATTTTGGACCTCTTCTGTCTCCCTTTCACACAAATGGACAGTCAGTAGCTACTTACCTTCCTCAAGATTGCCTTTCAGTTTTCACATAGCCTTCTCTTTCATTCTCTCTTCAGCGTCTTTGTTAATTTGGCTTTTCATATGGCTCACAGAAGGCCATCAATAAAGAAATAAATTAAAATTGTAACTTAAGCCCTAACATTTTTCTTTAAAATGTTATAAGCAAAAATAATCCTTGGTGGGTGGTATCATTTTTGCAGTACTGAGAAGACATCTTTCTGTCCATGATTATTTCCTCTATTTTCTCCCATTTCCTTGATATCTAAAATTGATTTGAGGTAGTAAATCTTATTTTGCAATTAGAGGAAAAGCAAATACCCTTGGCAGGGGTTGTACACTGGTTTAAGTTTATTCTGAGTATAAATGATGAGTATGAGGTGCTCTCCCAAGAACAGGGTTGATGGTGTGAGGAGCGAACACCACAGCACTGGAATTCTGAAGTAAGACAAAAGGTCATGGAAAGGACAGAACTGTAATATGCAATATGAACTCTCCCTATTGGAAAACTTGCCCTGGAGCGTTATTATTTAATCACTTACTTAAAATTATCCACAGAGTAAAAGGAATTGAAGTCTGCATATAAAGATGCACACAATTTAGCAAGATCAACTAAAAATAAGTAAGAAAAAATAGGTAAATAGAAAACGTGAGGAGGAAAGAAGGTGGGCCCAGGAGTGATGTTGGCGGACGATGCACACGTGTTGCTGGCACGTGACGGAGGTGAACCCCAGACCAGGCCCAAATGTTCTGATAGCCCCTGTGGCAAAAAAAGTGTGCCCACTCATAATATTTGTAGTGAACTAGAACCTCAGAGGGTGAGCCCCAGACATACATTTTAAATAGCTCTTCCTGTTATTCTGACGTGCCAAGTCCCCAGAGGCTTACACTTTCCCTTACTCTCATCTGGTCCCTCTTGTCAGTGTCTTGCCTGCCGGCATTCCCATATTGGTGTTGAGGCAACATCACGATATATTTTCCAGATAAAGTACAGGAAAATCATTTTGCAGTAAAATAAAACGTTACAGGAAATTGCTTTCTTTGATAGCAACAGTTGACGAAAGTAACATAAAGGAAGAAAAAAAGCTTTGAGAGTGCAGGATAGACTAATATCTCCCTTTATTTCTAAAAGTTAAAAAATTTAAACTTAAAAAGTTTCAAATACATATAAAGGAGAAGTCCATGAATTTTAAAAGTCAATTAATGAAATGATTCTTTAATATTGCAAAGTTCTTGGCTCTTAAGGAAAAAGTGTTTCACTTGTTAATTATTTAGGACAAATCTCCGTGAAGTCATTCCCATACGATTTAAGAATGCTAACTTGTTGACTTGCATTTCCTAATTGCTTAATGAAGTCTGCTGTTTCCTTCCCTAGGCTATGTGTACTTGCTGGGGCTCCCTGAGTATAACATTTTTAAAGAAAATGAGATCAGGGCATAGACATTCTTTTTCCCTGTGTATGTGCCTGTGCATAGCATTTCTGAGCATGTCAGTATGAAATATGCATTGATTTTCATACATTGATTCACATTAATAGGAAAGCTTTTTTTTTTTTTTTTTTTGGCTGTGTTGGGTCTTCATTGCTGCACGCAGACTTTAGTTGCAGCCAGCGGGGGCTACTCTTTGGGGGCTACTCTTTGTTACAGTGCGCGGGCTTCTCATTGCGGTGGCTTCTCTTGTTGCAGAGCACCGGCTCTAGGCGCGCGGGCTTCAGTAGTTGTGGTGCATGGGCTTAGTTGCTCCGCGGCATGTGGGATCTTCCAGGACTAAGGCTCGAACCTGTGTCCCCTGCATTGGAAGGCGGATTCTTAACCACTGCGCCACCAGGGAAGTCCCAAAGCATTTGAATTTATAGTAAATGCTTTGGCCACTGTCTCTGATGTTACTGTAACTGAAGTAGCTCAGAAGCACAAAAGGTCATGTCAGGCATTTATGTAAAATTTATTAGAGCTCTTTGTAAAGGTACCTTGTGTATTATTGCTTTGTTCGTGCACTTTACAGGAAATCCTGTCATTCTATCATTTCCTTCCATATTTCAACTGTTTCTCATTATAAATAAAAGCCTTTATTGCTAATGGTCACTGAACCACACGAGTTGGGGCATGGACCTCTGTGAAGTCTCACTCACTCTCAGAATCACAGGCTCACTCAAGCTTGAGTACGGAAAGTGGGGTCTGAATTTCACATTCACTGTATTGCTGGGTCCAAACTGCAAGGTGTCATCAATAGACAACCTTCCAAAGGACAGACTTTACACACTGAGTTACAAACGTATTACCTCACCCATTGTTAGTTTGCCTTTTCCCTGGTTACCAAATCTAATTCTACCCCTGAGACAACGGCCATTTTCACAGGAATTTTTTACACAGACTATTAATAAAGGTCACTTATAAATATTACCCAGATATATCTGGTTTCCATCCTCTTCTTCCTCCCTGTTGCCCCCTTCCCCTCCTGGAAAATGCAGAATTGTTTGTAAAAGCATCAATAGGAGACACGTTGAAACTACCCATTTGTATAGAATACATATGTTCCTGACTCACCCCTTGGAAGAGAGCCATGTGACCGGCATCAGAGTATGTCGTGAGTGAGAAATAAACTTCTGGTGTTCTAAAGTGCCCAGACTTCAGGGTTTATCTGATTCCACTGCATAGTCTACTCAATCCTGCCTCCCAGCTCTTGAGTTTGAAAGTGAAGTGGTGAGGGGAGAGAGGGGGGGTCAGAGAGGGGAGTCAGGGTTCCAGTTCCTGCATGTAGAGCACATCCATGAGATGGCCATGTTTAAAATATGACATCTACCTGTTCCTGCAGGTAGAGCACGTCCATGAGATGGTTATGTTTAAAATACAACATCTACCTGTTCCTGCATGTAGAGCACTTCCATGAGATGGCCATGTTTAAAATATGACATCTACCTGTTCCTGCAGGTAGAGCACATCCATGAGATGGTTATGTTTAAAATACGACATCTACCTGTTCCTGCATGTAGAGCATATCCATGAGATGGCCATGTTTAAAATATGACATCTACCTGCTACTGATATGAAGCAGAGATAAAGGTCATTCTGATAACAGGTGGGAAGCTTTCGTTTCGTTTTGTTTTGGGATGTGATGTCTGACTGTGGGAGTTACCCTAACAAACAAAATGAGGCTTTGGCACCCAGGATAGGGCACAACTCAGCCTGCATTGATGAACTGGTACCTGCGGGTACCCCAGGGGCAGCGGGAAAGCTCCTGAAGCTTGAGAAATAAATACCCTGCATGCCCCCTTCAGGAGCTCATCCCATCCCCAGTGAGGCCAGATTTGTATTAAAATAAGTCACACCTGTTCTGTACTTAGTGTAGTCAAGATTGAAAACAGCTGTGGCTTAGAAAGCAGATATGGCTTGAAATCCTTCAGAAAATCAGCGGCAGGGATTTCCTTGGTGGTGCAGTGGTTAAGAATCTGCCTGCCAAAACAGCGGACATGGGTTCACATCCCTGGTCCGGGAAGATCCCACATGCCGCAGAGCAACTAAGCCCGCGAGCCACAACTACTGAGAGCCCACGTGCCACAACTACTGAAGCCCAAGTGCCTAGAGCCCGTGCGCCACAACCAGAGAAGCCACTGTGATGAGAAACCCGCGCACCGCAACAAAGAGTAGCCCCGGCTTGCCGCAACTAGAGAAAGCCCGTGCGCAGCAACAAAGACCCAAGGCAGCCAAAAATAAATAAATACATTAATTAATCAAAAAAATTTTTAAAAAGTCAGCAGCAAAATAGTTGCAAAAATTGCCAAGGTCATTTTAAGAAAAGGTGGTTTCCTGATCCTGTTCCACGGTATCGTCATTGTCACCATTCGCAGCAGCAGAAGCAGCACCTGTAACCCTGCAGGTGGCTGTGGCAGGGAGGGGAGTTGGAGGGGTACCGTACTCTCTAAAGCAGCAGCAGCAGTTCTGATTCTGGGTAAAGTGATAAATTAGGCAAAAAATTGTCTTGCCTTCTCATCTTCCTCTTCTTAGTCCTGGGGTACTTTCTCCTTTAACTAACGTTGTCTCTCTTTTACTCTTTTCCCTAGAAATTATTTTCATACATTTATTTATTCATCCAGCAGACATTTATTGAATACCTTCTATGCCATGTGCCAGGAATACAAAAATGAATAAGATATAGCCCTTCGTCTCCAGGATGGTCTAGTGAAGTGAGAAGATTATGAGAATAAGGGGGAAAAAAATCACAAGAGAGAAATCTTTGCCAAAGGTATTACATCCTTGAGTGGTTAGAGAATCAATATTCTGGATAACAGCTGAAGGTGGTAATTAACTTCCCTACAGAGACATCCAGTTTGCCAGAACATAAGAGCTTAGGGTGTTGCTCAGCTCTGGAGTATTTATGCCACTAGACTTGGAAAAGAAAGGAAGGAAAATAGTCTGTGCCTAGTTCCTATGTCTCACCATTTTCACATACATTATCCCCAGGTAACAGATGTGGAAATAAGTGTTCACAGAAGAAGCGACCTGCTAAAAGTCCATAGTGTGCAGAAGAGCTGAGATTTGACCTCAGGTCTGCCTGAAATTGAAGTCCAAGCTCCCTCTACTTTATCACACTGCCTATACAGGAAGAACTCTCTAATTATAGAACCTCAGATGCTGTAATAGATTAGGGACCAATATTTTAGGGTCACGGAGCCCTCCCAGCTTCCATTTTGTCATCCAGGCAGGCAAATGCATGTGAGACTGGCCCTTCATGGTGACAGCTGAACTCTCCTGCCCTTCTCTGCTGAGAAAGAAAACCAGAGGACCAGCAGGCAGAGTGCATGCGCTCAGAGGGTCTGGCTCTGCATAGGCTGATCATTCAATGGGAGCTACAGAAAGCAAGTCGGGTCCAGTGCCTTTCACTGTGGTTCTCTGCCCCATCCTCACATTGCACTTCTCAGATCCCACACCTCCCAGAAGGGCCTCCGAAAGCTCTTTCAGGGCAGGGGACGTGCCTTGAATTAATTTTGTACCCCCTTCTGTGCCCAACAATAAGATTCAAAACTTCTTCAGAAATCTTTTTTGCAAACTCTGGACACGATATTCTTACAGAATATTGCTTGGCTCTATTAAAGAGTTGAAAATTGATATTTCATGACTAAGGTTTTCTCATGAACTCCACCCTGAAAGCACTGTTGACTCAGACAGGAAGCGCTGTTGTGATCACAAAGACATACACGATTCACGGGAAAGCCTGCCTTGATTCCTCAGTTGCCGCTGCCTCTGCGGTCACGTGGTTTGAGATGCTTGCGCATTCGGGGAGTTCCCAGTCTTGTTTTGATTCCTTTTCCATGAACCTCCCTCCTATCCAGGCCCTCCTCCCTGAAAGTGGCACGTTTTCCACGTCGTTAAAAACAAAACACAACAGGACAACACATCACAAACCCAGAAATTCCTAACCAGCCCCCAGTGATCATTTAAAAATCAAACACACACGCACACACCCCTCACAACATTCCCTTCATTTCCTTCCACACTTTGCAGCTCAAGGCCAGCAACACAAACTCCAGAGGTTTTCTTTGGCAGGCAGACACCAAACATATATTTTCCATCCCTTATAGAAAAGAGACAAGAAACACTCTTTTCCTTTGCTTTCTCAGCGTCGCTGGGATTATTCTTTTTGTTTCCACTGGTGACTGGTGCAGAACTTGACCCCTGCCTGGTTCCTGGTTCTGGCCCAGTCTTCCAGCTCAGGTCTCACACTGGCTTGGCCAGTGTCCCCTGTTTATGGGCTGTGAACATGGTGGTTTGCAGAATGTGATTCAAGTTCCCCTTTCTCAAAATACTGTTCTCCCTTTCTATCTGTTCCCAAGGCTGAACCACGTAATTTCTTTTCTGGTTAGTGAGGCAGGTGGGGCGAGGGCAGAAGGCCATCCCAGAGGCAGGAGAGGCTTCCTTAGCGCACATGATTCTGTCAGGTCAGCTGACCGGCAAGTGGGTAAATACGGGAAGCCACATCCTGAAGTGTAAGGACAATGGACAGGCAGAAAAAACGACAAACTTCAGGGGACTGTACACACCTGAAATCGAATCAAAGCAAAGGCAGGCACCCAGAGGAAGAGGGAGATGGCCCGGGTTGAGAGCTTGAAGCTTCCCATTTTGCCTTGAACTGGCCTCTACCCAGTTCGCGGGATAAACTAGCGCGTCTGGTTCTGTAAATGGAGGTGAGAAAAAATAAGAAAGGAGAAATAAAAAATTAAAAATCGTAGAAAAGTGTCAGACTATTTGATTAAAAATGTTATAAGAGAGTAAATCTGTGTTGATGCATCGTAAATACCCACAACAGATGATCCTTCCAATAATGTAATTCAACTGTTTGATTGTTTTCAGATATAAAGTCTCTTTAGAAACGGACAAGCCTTAAAGTGAGGCAAGGACACTCTTATGAGTTGCCTTTTCGGGTGACGAAACGGGCTGACAGAAGTTAAGAGGCCTGTGAGATCACACAGCTGGTTAGTGACAGAGCTGTGACCCGAGTCACACATGTCCCGAGTTCAGTCCTCACCCACTGAGCCATGCTGCCTCCTGTGTTTAAGTGAGGCTCTGGGGAGAAGCCTAGCACAGATCTCTTCCTTCCTATTCTGCTGGGGTGAAAAAAATATAGTGACTTAGGATGAAAGTAAAACGGTATGAGAATATATTTGGACACTAATCCCCTGTGAAATATAGATGGACTTTTGGGGGAGGAATTGATTACATCAGATTAAGTCTCTTTTCACTTAAAGTGACATTAAGGAAAAATGGGAAGAATAAGCGGTTCTGCAAATCTTACCTGCTCTTACCTCGAGATACGAGGTCTTGAGGTTGAAAATTCCAAGTCGGGATCAAACAGGACAGTTTCCTGCTTTTTTGCTCTCGGAGCAGACCAACCTGGCACCTGATACCAAAGACTCCCCTTTGAAATTTCAAAGGGAGAAATTCCCCTTTCAAAACTATAGGAATATGTAGGACCAACTTGTCTATTTGGGGATTTATTAATAGAGAACTTCCTGTAGTTTTTAAATGAAGGCTGGATCTCTTGCAATATACAATAGCTTATTAACCAAAACTTTGAGTTATGACTTGTTGGGTTTTGAGTGGAATTTCAGTTATCTCTCAAGCTGTCATGGGGGCAGACCAGGTCATGCTCTGGTAACAACCCCCAAATCTCAGTGGCTGAAAACAACAAAGGTTCCTTTCTCACTCATGCTACATATTCTAGTGGGTTGACAGAGGGGCTTTGCTTACAGTGGTCCTTCAGATCTTCAGGCTGATGGAGAAGGTCGCCATGATAGAGGGAGAAAAGAGAGAACCCAGGAAATCTCACACTGAAAATCAAATCCTCCAGAACAGAAGTGACATTGCTCGTATTCCACTGGCCAGTTCAGTCATATGGCCCCACCCCTAATGGGACCAGGACGTCCAGTCCTACTGTGTGCCCAGAAGGCAGAAAACTGGAACTACTGGAAACTAGCGCCAATGGCTCTCACACTCCATACATAAATAGATGAGACCGTGGTAAATAAAATCCTGTAAATCAAATCTTTTTTCCTAATGATGTTGATGATACAATTATCTAAAAGATGGACTATTCTAAGATGCTTGTTCATAGCTAGAGTCACTAAATGAGAAGTGTGGTTCAAGGTTAGGAGAAAAATGGGATTTTAATGTTAGTCATTATTAAATATTGGTCATGAGCTTAGGGGGAAGGAAGCTCTTCTTTGATCAGGAAGTAAAGTAGTAAGTCAAGTTTTTTGTTTGTTTTTTGTGCAGAAGATGCTGCAGTATGTTAGAGAGATTCTAGAGTAGGGATGGCAATTCGATTTTATCTTCTATAAAAACTCCAATTGATTGGTTATGGCACCTTAAAATAGCAAACTCCAGACTTCTTTGATTTCTCATTCCTATTGGTAAAGCATACAACTTATTTACTTTCACCTCCCCTCATATATATATTTACGTACCTCACAAAGAACTGTCTTATCTGTCCACTTTGGAAACAACAGTTCTTTAGCACTTGTTGAACTGGATTTTCAGGCTAGATTAAGGCTCAGTTCTCCTCCTGTTTTTTTTTTTTTCGATTGATTTTTATTGGAGCATAGATGATTTACAATGTTGTGTTAGTTTCTGCTGTACAGCAAAGTGAATCAGTTATACATATACATATATCCACTCTTTTTTAGATACTTTTCCCATATAGGTCATTACAGAGTGTTGAGTAGAGTTCCCTGTGCTATACAGTAGGTTCTTGTTAGTTATCTATTTTGTATATAGTAGACTTTATATGTCTACTATGTCATATGTCAATCCCAATCTCCCAATTTATCCCTCCCCCACTTTCCCCCTTGGTAACCATAAGTTTGTGCTCTACATCTGTGACTCTATTTCTGTTTTGTAAATAAGTTCATTTGTACCATTTTTTTAGGTTCCACATATAAGCGATATCATAAGATATTTGTCATTCTCTGTCTGACTTACTTCATTCCATATGACAATCTCTAGGTTCATCCATGTCACTGCAAATGGCATTATTTCATTCTCTTTTATGGCTGAATAATATTCTTTTGTATATATGTACCACATCTTCTTTATCCATTCCTCTGTTTATGGACATTTAGGTTGCTTCCATGCCCTGGCTATTGTAAATAGTGCTGCAATGAACACTGGGGTGCATGTATCTTTTCAAATTATGTTTGTCTCCAGATATATGCTCAGGAGTGGGATTGCTGGATCATATGGTAGCTCTATTTTAAGGAACCTCCATACTGTTCTCCATAGTGGCTGTACCAGTTTACATTCCCATCAACAGTGTAGGAGGTTTCCCTTTTCTCCACACCCTCTTCAGCATTTATAGATTTTTTGATGATGGCCATTCTGACTGGTGTGACGTGATACCTCATTGTAGTTTTGATTTACGTTTCTCTAATAATTAGTGATGTCGACCATATTTTTGTATGCTTTTTGGCCATCTGTATGTCTTCTTTGGAGAAATGTCTATTTAGATCTTCTGCCCATTTTTTGATTGGGTTGTTTGGTTTTTTGATATTGAGCTGCATGAGCTGTTTGTATATTTTGGAGATTAATCACTTGTCGGTTGCTTAGGAAACCATAAACAACCCACAGCATGGGAGAAGGCTCAGTTCTTACTGAGTATCAATGTCTGTCAAGCAAAGGGAGAAGGATGCTGTATGCTCCAGATGGTTGACATCTCTGATTGGAGTTAGGATTTTCTCACGTGGGTTGGCTACTCTACATTCATTTTTGCGTCTTTTCTATTGTCACAAGACATCCCACTCCAGGTCTCCATTTTTAGATCATGGTAAGTTACACCCCTTGACAACTCTTTCTTGACTCTTTCAAGTGGGTTCTTCCTAAGCTGGATCAAGTGGAAATTGTACAGAGGAATCAACAAGCATCTGAAAGTTTACAACTGCAAGCAATTAAACAGTGGTTAGCAAGTTGGATCCAGAAACTGTAAATTGCATGTATAAGATTTCATGTGATATGTTTCTATAATATGAAAGACGCCTGAACTTTTTTGTAGTGAATATACTTTGACTCATCTATAACTTTTTATATCAAAACTAATAACAAATTTAGGAATCATAAAGTTGAAACACAGGAACTCCTATGTGCTAGACAGATTTTTAAAAATATATTTTTTGCGTAATAGCTGATATCTTCCAGAAAAGGATTAAAGAACTTTCTGTGCTCATGGTTGGAACTACCTATGTTTTATTTATTTTTATCACAGAAAGTGATTTTATTTTATTTATTTTTTAAAAATAAATTTATTTATTTATTTTTGGCTGTGTCAGGTCTTCGTTGCTGCAGGCGGGCTTTCTCTAGTTGCGGTGAGCAGGGGCTACTCTTCGTTGAGGTGCGCGGGCTTCTCTTTGTGGTGGCTTCTCTTGCTGCGGAGCACGGGCTCTAGGCAGGCAGGCTTCAGTAGTTGTGGCACACGGGCTCAGGTTGTTGTGGCTCGCGGGCTGTAGAGCACAGGCTCAGTAGTTGTGGCGCACGGGCTTAGTTGCTCCACGGCATGTGGGATCTTCCCGGACCAGGGCTCGAACCCGTGTCCCCTGCATTGGCAAGTGGATTCTTAACCACTGCGTCACCAGGGAAGCCCACAGAAAGTGATTTTAGAAGCATTGAGTTTTTAGGAAGCTTGAAAGGTTGAGGAAAGAATTTGGATCTAAAAGATTGGCTTCTAGGTCATTGTGATTAGTGATAATACATTTTCTTCCCTTCTTGTACTTACTGAACTCAAGTAGGAAGACCAGGTGCTCTGGTGTTTAGATGTTTATGCATTGTAATAGGCCAGAAATTTTGTTCAAAATACGAAATAAACATATCATCTTTCCCAAGGATTGGTATTGCAATGAGAATGTCTATTTATTTAAGTTTTAATTTATTTGTTTTGGAAAGAGGGTTTTAATGTACTGTGCAAAATTTATTGACAATCACTTCAAATCTGGCAGTGGTTTATAGGAGTATAATATGTAACTATCAAAATCAAAAACTTCCAAAAATTCAGAGGAACAGATTCTGTGTGACAAGTGTAGTTGTTTCAGAGTTTAAAGAAGTGGAAGAAGTAAAGGTGGTGACATTTCAAAGATATCTACAGGCTGCAAAAATTAATAAAGATTTTAATATTTATATATAAATGATATATAAATTATATATTATATATAAAATAATTTAGACTTTGTATGTGTTTAACAGCCCAACCTACACAAATAGACTACTACACAAATGGGAAATGTGATATATAAACAGAATTTGGTACTTGTTCCACTGAACTGTGGCTTCTAATCCTAATATGGTTCTTTATCAAGCACTTTAGAAAGGCAAACATTTTTTTCATATATCAAAAATGTTTAACTGGTGATTGACATTGCTTCTTTCCAACAGATGGTGCTATCTTACTGCCAGCTATTCCAGGGCAAACCCTCCAGACAAATAAAAAAAATCCCGCTCTCCACTTAATCAACCACTGGTTCAGGTACATCTGCCCCATGAGCCAATCGAGTATCATAATAGCTTAAGAACAAAGTCTCTTAAAAACTTTCTAATAATACATTTGTTGAATTCCTCAGTAATTTTCTTTCATTAGCCTCTTCTATTTATTGAAAGCCAGACATATAATGGATGCATAACTTCTTTCTATTGACTTGGCTGTCAATAGATTAAAGCAAGCTATTTATTAACACAGCTGGATTGTGTTGACCTAAAATACCAAAGGGTTTTGAATAACTCTTCTATGCACATCTCTAAATATTTAAAAAGAAAAAGATAGTTTTATTGTGTGAGACATTTTCAGAAGCAAAGGTCATCTGGTGACTTCTC
This sequence comes from Balaenoptera acutorostrata, assembly GCF_949987535.1. NCBI lineage: Eukaryota > Metazoa > Chordata > Mammalia > Artiodactyla > Balaenopteridae > Balaenoptera > Balaenoptera acutorostrata. The sequence continues at coordinate 12,537,073 of NC_080077.1, forward strand.
TAAGTCTCTTTAAGCTTTATGATTTCTTGACATCATGATTTTTGAGTTGTATTAAGCCAATTAAGGTTGTTGGATGCAACATGTAAATACAGATATAGCTAACGTGTCAGTCATTTGCATCTCCTCAGTCAGGTTTCTGTTGAATATTCCCACATTTAGTGGAATGCCTTGAAAAGTAAAGGTAAGTATAACAATTGAGTTATATTGAATACTTAATAGAGTGTGTCTTTATAAAGCAATTTAAATTTAATCTCTCGTTACCTTTTTTTTAAGGTTTTTACCGAGAAAAATTTCAAACATACATAAAAGTAGAAGGAATAGCATAATGAAATACCATTACCCATCATCCAGCTTCAATAATCATTAATATATTGCCAACCTTGTTTTATCTGTGTGTCCCTACATCTGATCCCTTGTTGGTTATTTTTTTTAACAGTTTTATTGAGGTATAAGTTTACATACCATAAAAGTCACCCATTTTAAGCAAATGTGCACTTATATTGAATTGTAATACAATGTTTTTTTAATTGAGGTATAACTGATGTACAATATTATATGTTTCAGGTATATGATAATACTGATTCACAATTTTTAAAGGTTATACTTCATTTATAGTTATTATAAAATATTGGCTATATTCCCTGTGCTGTACAATATATCCTTGTAGCTTATTTATTTTATACATAGTAGTTTGTACCTCTTAATCCCCTACCCCTTTATTGTCTCTCTCCCTTTCTCTTGCCCCACTGGTAACCACTGGTTTGTTTTCCATACCTGTGAATCTGTTTCTTTTTTGTTATATTCACTAGTTTGTTTTATTTCTTAGATTCCACATATAACGGATATCACACAGTGTTTGTCTTCCTCTGTCTGACTAAGCATAATACCCTCCAAATGCATCCATGTTGCAAATGGCAAAATTTCATTCTTTTTTTATGACTGAGTAGTATTCCATTGTATATATATATACCACATCTTCTTTATCCATTCATCTGTTGATGAACACTTAGGTTGCTTCCGTATCTTGGCTATTGTGAACAGTGTTGCTATGCACATTGTGGTGCATGTATCTTTTAGAATTAATGTTTTCACTTTCTTTGGATATATAACCAGGAGTGGAATCGCTGGATCATATGGTATTCTATTTTTAGTTTTTTGAGGAACCACTATACTGTTTTCCACAGTGACTACAGCAATTTACATTTACACCAACAGTGTAGGAGGGTTCCCTTTTCTCTACACCCTCTCCAACATTTGTTGTTTGTAGTCTTTTTGATGATAGTCATTCTGACAGGTGTGAGGTGATAACTCATTTGATTTTTATTTCTCTGATTTTTGTGCTCTGATGTGAAGCATGTTTTCATGTGCCTGTTGGAAATGTAATGTATCTATATAATGAAATACAATTCAGCAATAAAAAAAAATGAGCTACTGTTACATGCTATAACATTGATGAACATTATATCAAAAACATTATGCTAAATTTAAAAAGTAAGATGCAAAAGACCATGTATTGTATAATTCCATTTATATAAAATGTTTAGAAAAAGGAAATCTATAGATATGGTGATTAGTGGTTACCTGAGGCTGAGTGTGGGAGTGGGGATTAACTGTAAACAGGCACCAGGAAACTTGCTGGGGTGATGGAAATTGTGGTGATTGTTTCACAACTCAATAAATTCACTTAAAATCATTGGATTACAGTACAATGTAAGTGCACATTTGCTTACAATGGGTGAATTATATGGAGGTTAGAAGTCTAAGATCAAGGTGTTGGCAGGGTTGGTTTCCCTTCTTGGCTTGTAGACAGCTCTCCTCTCTCTGTGTCTTCACATGATCTTCCATCTGTACAAGTGTCCTAAGCTCTTCTAATAAGCAGTCATATTGGATTAGGGTCCACCCTAAGGCCCTCATTTCGACTTAATTATCTCTTTAAAGGCCCTAGCTCCAAATATGGTCACATTCTGAGGTATTGGTGGTTAGGACCTCAGTATATGAATTTTGGAAAGACATAAGTCAGTCCATAACAATGATTAAAAAGGAAGAAACACAGCTCCTGTTACCCATGGATGACATGATTATTTACATAGCATATCAAAAGGCTCTATGGCTAAACTATTAGAATTAATAAATGAATTTATTAAGTTGCTGGATATACGGTCAATATATAAAAATTATTCATGTTTCTATAAAACAGCAAAAAAAAGAAAATAGAAATGAAAAATATGATTTATGTTAGCATCAAAACCACCACAGTCCTAGTAACAAATCTGATAAATGCTACACAAGACCTTTTTACCAAAAGAAAAAAAAACCCTACAAAATGTTGTTTAGAAAATTGGAAGAAATGAAAGAAGACCTAACTATAGTTTTGGAAGACTCCATATAGCAGAAATATCAATTCTCCCCAGGGAATTCCCTGGCAGTCCAGTGGTTAGGACTCCGCACTTTCACTGTCGTGGGCCCGGGTTCAATCCCTGGTCAGGGAATGGAGATCCCACAAGCCTCAGGGTGCAGCCAAAAAAAGAAAAAAAAAATTCTCCCCAGTAGATTTGTAGATCAAATAAAATCCCAATACAAATCACTGCAAGTATAATTTTGTGGACATTGAGTTGATCTTTAGATTTATGTAAAAATTCAAGGGGTAAAAATAGCCAGGCCTATCTGAAGGAAGAACAAATTTGACGAACTTCTATTACTAGATATCATGACTCTAAAGTTATAGTAACTAATGCTGCATCAGGGGTCCCCAAGACCATCTTGAGGTTCGATGATACTTTAGGGGGACTCACAGAGGACTCAGCATGTAGTCATACTCAGGGATATGATTTATTACCGTGAAAGGATACAAAGCAAAATCAGATATGGGAAAAGGCACAGGAGGTGAAGTCCGGAGGACACCAGGAGCAAGCTTCCAAAAGTCTTCTCCTGGTGGAGTCACATTTAATTACCCCAGCAAGTGATGACAACATATATGAAATGTCTCGCAGAGAAGCTCTCACTCACTGCCCGGGACTTTTACCGGGGGCTTGTCATGTGCGCGCATTCTACCTAGCATACGCCCAAGTTCCAAACTCCTAGAAGGAAAACAAGGATTCAGCATAAACCATATTGTTTGTATAAACAGTTTAGACACAGTGAGACACTCTTATTAGGTCTGGGAGTAATAGGAACTCTCCCCAAATCTAAGTTCCCACACTCAAGCCAAGGACCAACCCTATATGCAGGCCTCTCAAAGGATAGCATCCTCAGGCCTGCTTTTTTAAATCTTTTCTGAACAGGTGCAAAGATGGATAAGTAGAGCAATAGAACAGGAGAAAATTCTGGAAGTGAATCTACACATATACCTGATATATGACAAAGACGTCACTGCAATACAGTGAGGAAAAGAAGGAATTTTTAATAAATGATGCTGGATCATTTGGTTATCTAATTGGAAAAAAAAGTAGATCTTGACACCTACTTTACATGATATCCAAATATCAATTCCAGATGGGTCAAAATAATAAAGCTTAGAGAAGATAACTTGGTCAAGATGTCATCATGAACTTGTAGGCAAGGTGTTCTTTTTTTTTTTTTTTTTTTTTTAAATTTTATTTATTTACTTATTTATGGCTGTGTTGGGTCTTCGTTTCTGTGCGAGGGCTTTCTCTAGTTGTGGCAAGTGGGGGCCACTCTTCATCGCGGTGCGCGGGCCTCTCACTATCACGGTCTCTCTTGTTGCGGAGCACAGGCTCCAGACGCGCAGGCTCAGTAATTGTGGCTCACGGGCCCAGCTGCTCCGTGGCATGTGGGATCTTCCCAGACCAGGGCTCGAACCTGTGTCCCCTGCATTGGCAGGCAGATTCTCAACCACTGCGCCACCAGGGAAGCCCAGGCAAGGTGTTCTTAAAAGTTGCCAAAAAGCAGTAATCATAAAGGAAAAGACAGATACATTGGACATGATTAAAGTTGGGAACTTTGTTTTTCAAAAGATTGCATTGAGTGAAAGAAATAAGCCATGGAAGAAAGCATGATAAATATTGTAATTTACAAAGGTCTTGAATGCAGAATATATAAGGAATTCCCACAAATCAAAACAAACAAAAAAACAATTTAAAAAAGTGGACCAAAGACTTAACCAGACAGCCACTTAACAAAAAAGGGTATCCATACAGCCAATAGGTATATGAAAAGGTTACTATGTGAGTTTCTAACTGCTGCTATAACAAGTTACCACAAGCTTAGTGATCTATGAATGACTCCTTGCATTAAACCCAACAGAAATGTGTACCAATACTTATCAAGATACATATGCTAGAATCCACACAGTAGTACTATTCAGAATAGCTCCAAACTGGAAACTATCCAAATCTCCAGCAACTGTAAAATGAATAAATAAATTGAGGCATATTCATGCAATGGAATACTAGACAGCAATGAGAATGAAGGAACTACTTCTATTACTACATGTAAGTCATGGATGACTCGCCCAGATGTAACACAGAGCAAAAGCATCCAGACACACAGAGTACATACTGTCTGATTCCACTTACATAAAGCTCAAAATTAGGCAAAATTATTGTACGGCATTAGAAGCCAGAATAGCAGTCCCTTTGGGGATGGTAATGTAGAGGAAGAGGCAATGGGAAGTTTTGGCAGTGCTGGTGATGCTCTAGATCTTGATTTGGGGTGGTTACACAGATGTGTTCATTCTAAAACATTCAACAAGCTCTCACGGCTTGTGCACTTTCCTACATGTATGTTATATTTCAATAAAATGAACTTAACTTACAAAATAAGTAAATACATATGCATGGAGTCTTTCTGAGAAATCTTTGAAGGGGAGGCAAATCATTATCTTGTAAACTTTTCCCTTTCCCACCCCACCTTGAAATTTTTTACTTGAGGAAAAAGTTGTTTCCTTTTCAGGATCCTCACAGTCTCCAACTGAAGGCTGGGTCCAATTTTAAGTTAGCAGAGTAGCTGGAAAGTTGAGAATATCCTTTCAGGAAATGGGTCTTGAATAGTCTGGATGTGTTTCACAGGTTACAAAAACCAGCTTGGTGGGAATTTCAGTTTCAGTATTTAATCTACTGCCAACTGCACTTGACATAGATACTCCAGTGACTCATCATCTCAGGTTGTGACAATGAGATTAAGATGAGTTTGGAAGTTCAGGCACAGAGAGGATCAGTTACTAGCAAGCCAGTTTCACTTTGTTTGTCTTTTCAATAATGTAGATATTCTCAGCGGCTTTCAACCCTCTGTATGACTGACGATGTCCTTTAAGTATCAGACTCCATACAGTTCTTTAAAGTTTCTTTTTATTTCACTGAAATTGTTTGCTTGTTTACTTATTTACAAACTTGCTTTAAGAAACCCTGTAGTCAGTTACAGAAAGACAGAGAAGATGAAAAGGCAGAGGGCTATGTACCAGATGAAGGAACAAGAAAAAACCCCAGAAAAACAACTAAATGAAGTGGAGATAGGCAACCTTCCAGAAAAAGAATTCAGAATAATGATAGTGAAGATGATCCAGGACCTCGGAATAAGAATGGAGGCAAAGATTGAGAAGATGCAAGAAATGATTAACAAAGACCTAGAAGAATTAAAGAACAAACAAACAGAGATGACCAATACAATAACTGAAATGAAAACTACACTAGAAGGAATCAATAGCAGAATAACTGAGGCAGAAGAACGGATAAGTGACCTGGAAGACAGAATGGTGGAATTCACTGCTGCGGAACAGACTAAAGAAAAAAGAATGAAAAGAAATGAAGACAGCCTAAGAGACCTCTGGGACAACATTAAACGCAACAACATTCGCATTATAGGGGTCCCAGAAGGAGAAGAGAGAGAGAAAGGACCAGAGAAAATATTTGAAGAGATTATAGTCGAAAACTTCCCTAACATGGGAAAGGAAATAGCCACCCAAGTCCAGGAAGCGCAGAGAGTCCCATACAGAATAAACCCAAGGAGAAACACGCCGAGACACATAGTAATCAAAGTGGCAAAAATTAAAGACAAAGAAAAATTACTGAAAGCAGCAAGGGAAAAACGACAAATAACATACAAGGGAACTCCCATAAGGTTAACAGCTGATTTCTCAGCAGAAACTTTGCAAGCCAGAAGGGAGTGGCATGATATACTTAAAGTGATGAAAGGGAAGAACCTACAACCAAGATTACTCTACCCAGCAAGGATCTCATTCAGATTTGATGGAGAAATCAAAAGCTTTACAGACAAGCAAAAGCTAAGAGAATTCAGCACCACCAAACCAGCTCTACAACAAATGCTAAAGGAACTTCTCTAAGTGGGAAACACAAGAGAAGAAAAGGACCTACAAAAACAAACCCAAAACTATTAAGAAAATGGTCATAGGAACGTACATATCGATAATTACCTTAAACGTGAATGGATTAAATGCTCCAACCAAAAGACACAGGCTTGCTGAATGGATACAAAAACAAGACCCATATATATGCTGTCTACAAGAGACCCACTTCAGACCTAGGGACACATACAGACTGAAAGTGAGGGGATGGAAAAAGATATTCCATGCAAATGGAAATCAAAAGAAAGCTGGAGTAGCTATACTCATATCAGATAAAATAGACTTTAAAATAAAGAATGTTACAAGAGACAAGGAAGGACACTACATAATGATCCAGGGATCAATCCAAGAAGAAGATATAACAATTATAAATATATATGCACCCAACATAGGAGCACCTCAATACATAAGGCAACTGCTAACAGCTATAAAAGAGGAAATCGACAGTAACACAATAATAGTGGGGGACTTTAACACCTCACTTACACCAATGGACAGATCATCCAAAATGAAAATAAATAAGGAAACAGAAGCTTTAAATGACACAATAGACCAGATAGATTTAATTGATATATATAGGACATTCCATCCAAAAACGGCAGATTACACGTTCTTCTCAAGTGCGCACGGAACATTCTCCAGGATAGATCACATCTTGGGTCACAAATCAAGCCTCAGTAAATTTAAGAAAATTGAAATCATATCAAGCATCTTTTCTGACCACAACGCTATGAGATTAGAAATGAATTACAGGGAAAAAAACGTAAAAAAGACAAACACATGGAGGCTAAACAATACGTTACTAAATAACCAAGAGATCACTGAAGAAATCAAAGAGGAAATAAAAAAATACCTAGAGACAAATGACAATGAAAACACGACGACCCAAAACCTATGGGATGCAGCAAAAGCGGTTCTAAGAGGGAAGTTTATAGCTATACAAGCCTACCTCAAGAAACAAGAAAAATCTCAAGTAAACAATCTAACCTTACACCTAAAGAAACTAGAGAAAGAAGAACAAACAAAACCCAAAGTTAGCAGAAGGAAAGAAATCATAACGATCAGAGCAGAAATAAATGAAATAGAAACAAAGAAAACAATAGCAAAGATCAATAAAACTAAAAGTTGGTTCTTTGAGAAGATAAACAAAATTGATAAGCCATTAGCCAGACTCATCAAGAAAAAGAGGGAGAGGACTCAAATCAATAAAATCAGAAATGAAAAAGGAGAAGTTACAACAGACACCGCAGAAATACAAAGCATCCTAAGAGACTACTACAAGCAACTTTATGCCAATAAAATGGACAACCTGGAAGAAATGGACAAATTCTTAGAAAGGTATAACCTTCCAAGACTGAATCAGGAAGAAACAGAAAATATCAACAGACCAATCACAAGTAATGAAATTGAAACTGTGATTAAAAATCTTCCAACAAACAAAAGTCCAGGACCAGATGGCTTCACAGGTGAATTCTATCAAACATTTAGAGAAGAGCTAACACCCATCCTTCTCAAACTCTTCCAAAAAATTGCAGAGGAAGGAATACTCCAAAACTCATTCTATGAGGCCACCATCACCCTGATACCAAAACCAGACAAAGACACTACAAAAAAAGAAAATTACAGACCAATATCACTGATGAATATAGATGCAAAAATCCTCAACAAAATACTAGCAAACAGAATCCAACAACACATTAAAAGGATCATACACCACGATCAAGTGGGATTTATCCCAGGGATGCAAGGATTCTTCAATATACGCAAATCAATCAATGTGATACACCATATTAACAAATTGAAGAATAAAAACCATATGATCATCTCAATAGATGCAGAAAAAGCTTTTGACAAAATTCAACACCCATTTCTGATAAAAACTCTCCAGAAAGTGGGCATAGAGGGAACCTACCTCAACATAATAAAGGCCATATATGACAAACCCACAGCAAACATCATTCTCAATGGTGAAAAACTGAAAGCATTTCCTCTAAGATCAGGAACGAGACAAGGATGTCCACTCTCACCACTATTATTCAACATAGTTTTGGAAGTCCTAGCCACGGCAATCAGAGAAGAAAAAGAAATAAAAGGAATACAAATTGGAAAAGAAGAAGTAAAACTGTCACTGTTTGCGGATGACATGATACTATACATAGAGAATCCTAAAACTGCCACCAGAAAACTGCTAGAGCTAATTAATGAATATGGTAAAGTTGCAGGTTACAAAATTAATGCACAGAAATCTCTTGCATTCCTATACACTAATGATGAAAAATCTGAAAGAGAAATTATGGAAACACTCCCATTTACCATTGCAAGAAAAAGAATAAAATACCTAGGAATAAACCTACCTAGGGAGACAAAAGACCTGTATGCAGAAAACTATAAGACACTGATGAAAGAAATTAAAGATGATACCAACAGATGGAGAGATATACCATGTTCTTGGATTGGAAGAATCAACATTGTGAAAATGAGTATACTACCCAAAACAATCTACAGATTCAATGCAATCCCTATCAAATTACCAATGGCATTTTTTACGGAGCTAGAACAAATCATCTTAAAATTTGTATGGAGACACAAAAGACCCCGAATAGCCAGAGTAGTCTTGAGGCAAAAAAATGGAGCTGGAGGAATCAGACTCCCTGACTTCAGACTATACTACAAAGCTACAGTAATCAAGACAATATGGTACTGGCACAAAAACAGAAACATAGATCAATGGAACAAGACAGAAAGCCCAGAGATTAACCCACGCACCTATGGTCAACTAATCTATGACAAAGGAGGCAAAGATATACAATGGAGAAAAGACAGTCTCTTCAATAAGTGGTGCTGGGAAAACTGGACAGCTACATGTAAAAGAATGAAATTAGAATACTCCCTAACACCATACACAAAAATAAACTCAAAATGGATTAGAGACCTAAATATAAGACTGGACACTATAAAACTCTTAGAGGAAAACATAGGAAGAACACTCTTTGACATAAATCACAGCAAGATCTTTTTTGATCCACCTCCTAGAGTAATGGAAATAAAAACAAAAATAAACAAGTGGGACCTAATGAAACTTCAAAGCTTTTGCACAGCAAAGGAAACCATAAACAAGACGAAAAGACAACCCTCAGAATGGGAGAAAATATTTGCAAATGAATCAACGGACAAAGGATTAATCTCCAAAATATATAAACAGCTCATTCAGCTCAATATCAAAGAAACAAACACCCCAATCCAAAAATGGGCAGAAGACCTAAATAGACATTTCTCCAAAGAAGACATACAGACGGCCACGAAGCACATGAAAAGATGCTCAACATCACTAATTATTAGAGAAATGCAAATCAAAACTACAATGAGGTATCACCTCACTCCTGTTAGAATGGGCATCATCAGAAAATCTACAAACAACAAATGCTGGAGAGGGTGTGGAGAAAAGGGAACCCTCTTGCACTGTTGGTAGGAATGTAAATTGATACAGCCACTATGGAGAACAATATGGAGGTTCCTTAAAAAACTAAAAATAGAATTACCATATGACCCAGCAATCCCACTACTGGGCATATACCCAGAGAAAACCGTAATTCAAAATGACACATGCACCCGAATGTTCATTGCAGCACTATTTACAATAGCCAGGTCATGGAAGCAACCTAAATGCCCATTGACAGATGAATGGATAAAGAAGATGTGGTACATATATACAATGGAATATTACTCAGCCATAAAAAGGAACGAAATTGAGTCATTTGTTGAGACGTGGATGGATCTAGAGACTGTCATACAGAGTGAAGTAAGTCAGAAAGAGAAAAACAAATATCATATATTAATGCATGTATGTGGAACCTAGAAAAATGGTACAGATGAGCCAGTTTGCAGGGCAGAAGTTGAGACACAGATGTAGAGAATGGACATATGGACCCCAAGGGGGGAAAACTGTGGTGAGGTGGGGATGGTGGTGTGCTGAATTGGGCGATTGGGATTGACATGTATACACTGATGTGTATAAAACTGATGCCTAATAAGAACCTGCAGTATAAAAAAACAAACAAAACAACTAATACTAAACTTTCATTGGGTTATTTGTATGGAAATATGTTAATATAAATGTTTCAGACATTACATGAAATTTCTAAAAATCTTATATTTGTATTTGTATGGAAATATGTATGGAAATATGTTAATATAAATGTTTCAGACATTACATGAAATTTCTAAAAATCTTATATTTGTATTTGTATGGAAATATGTATGGAAATATGTTAATATAAATGTTTCAGACATTACAGGAAACGTCTAAAAATCTTATATGTTCTGGTATAATGTTATAAGTAATAATCCTAGTTATTACTTTAAAATGTATATCTCAGAAATAACTAATTTTCTTGTCAACTGCATTATTATGAACTTTCATCAACTCTTTAACCATGGTCATTTTTAAGTCTTTTGTCATTTACAGACAGTTCTGGGTGTACTCTGATGATTTTGCAAATATGTTCCTATAAAAGGGTTTCATCTTCAAGAAATTCATGGAAAAGACTCTGACAAGTACAGGTTTCTGGTAACTGACTGTACTGCTGAACTGAATGAATAAGCATTTTCAGAACTCTAATGAAAAACTGATGAACTCATAAAAGTGCTAACAAAAGATCAAGATGGAAAAAAAAAATTAATTACATGGGACTGAGTGAACTGATGAGGATGAGTATAATTTTTGTGACTTTCTGTCTGAATTAAAAAAAAAAAATCCCACAAGGACTCAGAGGCAAAGAATATACAAATCAATTTTCACTGCAAAGTAAAGGAGCTGTGTCAGTGGAGGATTACTGGACTGAATGTCAATATTATGACATAGTATGAGTGTGTTTCATGTTTAGTAATTGCAATCATTGTTGCTTTTGTTGTGGTCATCCATGTACAATGCTTGGTGTCAGTCTATTTATCTCTTGTAAAAATAAAATACAGTGTGTGTGTGTGGAAAAAAACAAAACAAAACAAAACAAACAAAAAAAAAAGAAACCCTGTAGTGAAAGATAGAAAAGGAAGACTGCATTTCTTTCCTCTGGAATCACAGAATCTCGATTTATGGAGCCCTTAAGGATCATTCAGTCAACCACGTATCCAGAGACTTGAGGGGACCATATTTCTGAATCTTCATGTTTTCGTAAAAGAGAATGTCCACTCTAGTTCCTTAGAGGGAACCTTAGGAGGATAACTTCTGCTTTTCTGTCATCTACCTCCACTTGGTGACTTACCTGCTTGATGAGATTGGAGAGAACCCTGAGCCCTCAGTGGCTTGGTTCCCTGTCTCTCAGAGTGGTGTGTCCTGAAGCTGTTGGCTTTATCTCTCATCCAGTGGAGCACTTCCTGGAGAGGGTGATGTCTCTGCAGTGGATGGGCTTGTGGGTATTTAAGCAGAACTCATGGCCATAGATACTAGGAGGTTGATTGCGGCTACAGGTCCAAGCTGCCTCATCAGCAATAAAGCTTATAATTTGATCTCTTTTCTCTCTGACGCTGTGTCTCTTTCTTAATTGGGCTCATTCCACTTTGATTTCAGATGGTCACAGTTCTTAGTCTGTTTAGGCTGCTATAATAAAACACCAAACTCGGTGGCTTATAAACAACAGAAGTTTATTTTTCACAGTTCTGGAGCCTGAGAAGTCCAAGGTCAAGTGTCCAGCAGATTTGGTGTCTGGTAAGGGCTGTTCTTTCACATGGTGGAAAGGGCAAGGTAACTTTCTGGGGGTCTCTGCTCTAAGGGCACTAATCCCATTCATGAGGGCTCAGCCCTCATGACCTAATCACCTCCCGAAGTTCCCACTTCCCAAAACCATCACATTGGGAGTTAGAATTTAACAAATGAATTTTGAAAAACACAAACATTCAGTCTATAGCACCACACAATGTCCAGGAGTGTGCTGTTCTTCCTGCAAGGCTCAGAAAGCATGGCCATATCACCCTGCACAGTTGAACAGATTAGCTTGTTAGGAAGAAAAGAAAGCTTTGCTAAGTTTTAAGGAGAGATCAAAAAAGGAAAGCAAGAAATACACAAAGAAATACTGTATGGTATCACTTATATGTAGAATCTAAAAATACAACAAACTAGTGAATATTAAAAAAAAAAAGAAGCAGACTCACAGATAGAACAAACTAGTAGTTATCAGTGGGGAGGGGGCAATAAAGCAGTTGCAGGGGTGGAAGGTACAAACTATTGGGTGTAAGGCTACAAGGATGTATTATATACAACGTAGGGGATATAGCCAATATTTTGTAATAACTGTAAATGAAGTGTAACCTTTAAAAATTGTATAAGAAATAAAAAAGAAATATACCAAGAAAAACAAGAATAATAAAATCGTTAAATACTGAAAGCTATGTAAATGCTGGAATCAGGAATTTGGATGCCTCAAGTCTCTTTCCTTGAGATTGGTTCATTTGTAGTTCTGCTGCTCCAAAAATCAACAAGGAAAATGATGTTATTATTCTTCTGATTATATAGGTAATACTAATGCAGAAAACTCTAGCAACAGAACAGCATAAAGAAGAAAGCTGAAAAATCACTTAAAATTCCTCCCGTAGGGTACACACTCAATGTTTTTGGAAACATTCTTCAGAGAAGGGGCCTGAGGGAGCCTTTTGGAGTCCTGGAAATGTCTTATATTTTTATGTGGGTGGTAGTCACATGGGTGTATACAAAATAAAAATTCATCAAGCTGTAAAAGATTTGTGCACTTAACTGTATATGTTTTATATATCAATTAAAAAATCTTCCAGATACTTCTCTCTGTCTGTACAATTTTACAGAAACAGACTTTTATTATCCATGCTGTTTTTATAACTCACTCCTCAAGAAGTCACTCCTTATCTTTCCATAACAATATACTTTCTTATACATCTTTGTCTCAGACAACGAATGTTTGGTGGCAAGGTTTAGAGTCTTATGAAAGTTGGTTTAAGAAAATAGAGGTTTTAGGGAAAGAAAATAATAGGTATTCTGACAGCATCCCAGACCAATTACATGTTTTATTTTAAAATTTCTTGATTACCTTTAAGCCAATCTTCTGAGCCTTCTCTGATTTTCCTACTTGCTATTAATTTGGGAATCTTAGAATTTCATCGTAATCTCAGACAGTAGTGTCATGATTTCCATCAGACAGTTTGCTTGCTGAAAGTTCATTTCATGAGGTCTAGATGAATCCATGGAATCCATTGTGTTCATATTCTGTGCTACCCAATGTAGCTATGCTCACAAAGCAGAAAAATAAATAACAGGGACGGTAACCTGCATCTTGCCAACAAATCAAAACCATTGGTTTAACTATGTGGGCAAATGGCAGAAATATCTTTTGTTATTATGTTAGAAATTCATTCAGTGGACATTTTCTGGTTGAGAATCTAATGGGTGCAACATTGTGTTGGATGTTGGGGATACAATAATGAACATGATTTTATACTGGACCCCAATGAACACAGATTCCAGTATAAAGATGAGTATAGATTGCTCCTTTCAAAACACGTTCCTAAGATGGATATTTCCTGATTCCCTGATTGCCCAAGGGTGAGAGCTGCATGATGAATGCCAAAAATGAAGGAAATGTGTAGTTAGAAAGAGTAAAGCTAAGCAGAGATCTAAAAACACGGTGAGGCATTTGGAGGTTGGTAAAAAAGTGAAGCAGGTCAGTAGAAGATAAGCAGGCCAGGTTTCAAAGCCAGAAATTTGAGACAGGGGCAACAAAAAGAAATGAATCCACAGTAGAAGGGAATGGGGAAATTAACATCCTAAAAAAGAGTGAAGAAGGGTAAAATGAAGCACAGGTAACTGCTGGTGTTGGAGGTTTGATATTAAGGGTAAGTACATTGGGCTAGGTGGCCAGGGGAACAAAAGAAAACAGATGAAAAAATATATGTGCAGGAAATGTGATATAACTCTGGAACTCACAAGAACCTGTGGTTAGGTCTGCTTTGTCTTAACTGCAAACCTAGATAAACTGCACTTGATTCCGTTTTAAGTATCATCTTTATTAAAAAGAAGATAAAAGTTTTAATTACCTGGTAAAGGATGCATAAACATTGTTGGTCATACTCTCCCCCTGCCAAGAACATATTACATCTTCTGGTATTTTCTTAGATTCCTACTCCTGTCCACTTAGGTTACATGTTGAATAGAAACAACAACAGGAAACTTGAGTCTTTTCATTAACAGAGTATAAATTCTACTGAAGATGGATTAAAAAACACAACATAAAATACAACAAAATATTACCAGTTGGCAGTTGGTGGGTGGTCTGGTTTGTTAATTGTTCTAGAATAAGCCTCTTACTGTCAAACTGGAAAAATGTAAGAACCAAACAAAAATTATGGCTCAAGATAGGATACTTAATTCTGATCATTAAGAATGAGAAAGGGCATTTGAAGAAGTAAAACACAGGTTAATTGAATGTGAATAAATGTCCATGTTTAATATAATGGCTAATGGACTCACCTCTACTAACCCCTAACCTGACATCTGAGCCAAATACTTAGCATGAAAGAAATGCTAATCAGCTCTGTGGAGTTTGATCCCAGTGGAAATTTCATTTCTATTGTTTCTCAGAATAAGTAGATTTATCTTGGCTTCCATTGTTTAAGGAAATGCTTTGATTCCTGCGTTCTTTCCAGCCAAGGGCACAGGGAAGACTTCCAGAGTAGGAAGCAAGCTGTGTGTGTGTGTCTCTGTTGCAGACTTGGACAGTTATTAGGAATTTTCAATTCAGAATTGATGTGGGAAGATGGAAAAAATCTTATGATGAAAAAAGCAACTACAACCCAGAGGTTTGGTCCCTCTAACCTGCTGAATCAGGGCCAGTGATACTGAAGTTTTAACTTTGTTGCTTTCACTCTTCCATATACAAAATACATGCATTTTAATTAAATTTCTCATTCACAATAGCTTATCAGAGGGAGAGAGAGATACAGAGAGCTAGAGCGGGAGAGAGAGAAGCTTCTATTGTACTTCTACTGCTGTGGATGTAAATTTGGTATTATTAAATATGGACACTTCCTAGTATTTGCTTTCTAATCAATTTGTTTATATATATATATATATATATCAATTGGCCATATCCAATGCTTTAGGTACATAAGAATGATCTCATGACCATTGGATTAGTATGTACTTACCCAAAACACAGGAAACATAGAGACCTCATTCTATGCCCAGGAAAGTACTGGCAAGATCACTGGAGGTTGGTGTTTACTTGCTTATCATCAAAGTGCTTGAAAGACCCGTAGTCATGAAATATGAATGCTAAGGACCCCACTTTCAGGAAGAAAGAAGAAAAAGGAGGTGGAGGAGGACGAAGAAGAAGAGGAGGAGGAGGAGAAAGCAGCAGGAGCAGACCAGGAAAGGAAGGAAGGAAGGAAGGAAAGGAAGGAAGGAAGGAAGGAAAGAAGGAAGGAAGGAAGGAAAAAGATACCATTAGCTCCCACTAGTTTAAGTATTCGTAGTTACTACCAAATTCTAGACACAGGCAGGCTGACCCACACATTTTTGTGCTAGTGCCGCGGCCTGGAATATTGACTCTTCCATGACAGCACAGATGTTTTCCACGAGTCTTTCTGTCTCTAGCTCCTCTGCATGTCAGTTGCATTTACAAGTAAGGCCAGGAGGGAATTCCGTGGTGGTCCAGTGGTTAGGACTCCACACTCTCAGTGCTGAGGGCCTGGGTTCAATCCCTGGTCTGGTAACTAAGATCCCACAATCCATGCGGCGTGGCAAAAAAAAAAAAAAAAAAAAAAAAAGACAAGTAAGGCCAAGTAGTTTAATACATAATGGTTTTCTAATATATCATATTTGCTAGCTTTCTCTTTCTAATACACTGTATCTTCATAAGAAATCCTCCCTGTGTGTCACAGTGCCTGGTGGTACTGAAACAGGAGAGAAGCGGGCAGGGTACAACCTTTAAAAGAATGACATAGCCCTTGAGGACATAAACTGGTTAGAACCATCTAGGTCCAAGATGATGGAAGATTCAACTTCCAGTGAAGTTGAGCCTCATTATATGCTCATTGTAATGCAGTAGCTAAATGACCCACCAGCACCATGACAGTCCCAAGGCTGTCCCAACCATAAAAGGCCAAAAAGTGGGCGGTGCCTGAATTCCTGGAAATCTCCGCCCTTTCCTCAAATAGTTGGAATAATCCTCCCACTCATTAGCCTATGAAATTACCCAGCCCATAAAAACTAACCACCCCATATCTCAGGCCTCTCGCCTTCTGAGATGGCCCACACTCTGCCTGTGGAGTGTGTGTTTCCCTTGGCCGCTCTTACTTTCTGAGATGACCCCATGCCCTGGGGCTGCTCTCGTCTTCTGAGACAAATTGCATTCTTTCTTTCTTTTTTTTTTTTAAGTTTTTTCATCCCTTTTTTTTTTTTAATTTTACTTATTTATTTATTTATTTATTTTTGGCTGTGTTGGGTCTTTGTTTCTGTGCGAGGGCTTTCTCTAGTTGTGGCGAGCGGGGCCACTCTTCATCGCAGTGCGCGGGCCTCTCACTATCGCGGCCTCTCTTGTTGCGGAGCACAGGCTCCAGACGCACAGGCTCAGCAGTTGTGGCTCATGGGCTTAGTTGCTCCGCGGCATGTGGGATCTTCCCAGACCAGAGCTCGAACCCATGTCCCCTGCATTGGCAGGCAGACTCTCAACCACTGCGCCACCAGGGAAGCCCCATGCATTCTTTCTATGAATGAGTATCTCTCTAAATAAATAGAGTGATAGGTAAGAGCCTATCACTTTTTCTCTCACTGAATTCTTTCTGTGACGAGACATCAAGACCCTGAACTTCATTAAGTCCTGAGACCAGGTGTGTGATCTCAATTAGAAGACAGTGGGTTCAAGTCCCAATCTGGGTTCTGGCTGGGCTCAGGTCCCTGCGCATGGGTTCAAGTCCCGTCTGAGTTGTGCGGTTTCAGTACTACATAAGTAATAAGTACTCACTGATCCACGACTTTTGAAAAGTTACACTTTGCGTTGTTCCCCGCCCACCCAGTTACCCTCTTCAGAAGGGAACGCTACCAGTTTCTTGGATGTCCTTCCAGTGACAATCTCTGCATATTCCAATAGTTACATGTCTGGTTCCCCCAGCCCCATTTTTACCCAAATGATATTCTGCATCTTGCTTTTTTTCATCTGAAGATATATCTTGATTTTTCTTGCACATCAGAATATAAGGAGCGGACTTCCCTGGTGGTGCAGTGGTTAAGAATCTGCCTGCCAATGCAGGGGACACGGGTTCGATCACTGGTCCGGGAAGAGCCCACATGCCACAGAGCAACTGAGCCCGTGCGCCACAACTACTGAGCCCACGCTCTAGAGCCCACGCTCCACAAGAGAAGCCACCGCAATGAGAAGCCTGCGCACCACAATGAAGAGTAGCCCCCGCTCGCCGTAACTAGAGAAAGCCCGCATGCAGCAACAAAGACCCAACACAGCCAAAAATAAATAAATAAATTTATTTAAAAAAAAAAAAGAATATAAGGAGCTTCCTCATCCTATCTTTAAATAGCTCTTTAGCATTCTGTTCCAACATAGGAAGTGTCATGATTTTTCAAACCAGCCAACTCTTGATTGACTTTTATGGTACTCTTGCTATTTTGCTACTTAATATTCTACTATAATTAATGAATAGCCTTAAAATATATCATCTTATAGAGGTGTGAGTATATATGTAGGGTGTGTGTGTGTGTGTGTGTGTAATTGGCTACGTTAAAACGTATGCATATTTTATTTTATTTATTTTTTTAAATTAGTTTTTATTGGAGTATAGTTGATTTACAACGTTGTGTTAGTTTCTGCTGTACGGCAAAGTGAATCAGTTATACATATACATATATCCACTCTTTTTTAGATTCTATTCCCATACAGGTCATTATGAAGTATTGAGTAGAGTTTCCTGTGCTATACAGTAGGTATGCATATTTTAAATATTAGTAGTTATTACCAAATTCCCTCCATGGAGGCATCAAGTACAACTCAGTCAGTAATGTCCAAGGATGCACTAACACACTGCATCATTAAATTTTTCATCTTTACAGATCTGATCATTGGAAAAAAATACCTCAGTAAAATTTGAATTAGCATTTCCTTGATTTCAAGTGAGGTAGACTGTATTTTCATATGTTAAAAAGCTATTTGTATTTCCCTTTCTGTGATCTGTCTGGTAATATCTTTTACCTATTTTTCTGGTTTGTTGTTGTTTTCGTTTTTAATATTTATTCATTTTGGCTGCACCGGCTCTTAGTTGTGGCATGCAGACTCTTAGTTGTGGCATGTGGGCTTCTTAGTTGCAGCATCCAGACTCTTAGTTGCGGCATGCAGACTTCTTAGTTGTGGCATGCATATGGGATCTAGTTCCATGACCAGGGATTGAACCTGGGCTCCCTGCACTGGGAGCACGGAGTCTTAACTGCTGGACCACCGGGGAAGTGTCTGATTTTTTCCTTAATTCTGGGATATCTGTACATATTAGGGAAATGAGCTCTTTGTCAGTGATAAGAATTGCAAGTATTTTCCAGTTTAATATTACTTTTATGTAGCCAAGATTAGCAACTCTTTATTTAATGGTTTCTATATTTTGAGTCATATTTAAAAAGGGCTTCACCATGAGTTTTGTTAAGGCTTTCTCTCTTTTTTTCTCTCCATTTACATTTAATTCTTTGATCCACCTGAAATTTATGTTGGTATGATTTGTGAGATCCTTTAATTTAAATTTGTTACCATATCAGATGATTGCTTTGTCATCGATATGCCCACTCTCATAAAGTTAGTTACCATATCATTGTGGTTTATAGAACCAACAATGGCTCTTAGAAGGAATGAAATTTGAATCTAATAAGAAATAAATCAGTGTGCCCATGAAGGTTATGAAACATTTAAAGCACTACCGAGTAGATTGTTAACTGTATAAACATTGTTTTCTGTAGTACAAGATCTCCATTATATCATTAAAAAATATCTTAATATTACGGATTGAAAAATGTATTTTGCGTAATTTGAGGCTGAACTTAATTGCACCTCTCAAAAATAAACACTTCCTGCAAAAGAATCAGTGTTTAACATATTGGGTAAAGTAAGTCTTATTGATGTATTTTAGGATGTTTTTCCATGTGAAAGAGGTCATTTTGTAAGCCCAGACCATACAGAAGCCTTTTGTAACTTTTAACTTCTCCAGCATGGGGGCATTGAAAGGATACCACAGCGGAAAGATAGGAAATGTCAATAAACAGATTTCAGGGCCAAAGGCAGAAGAAAAATTGTTAACTTTCTCTATCATTTTGCTAACTTTTACTGAACCTAATTAAGGAATTTAAAGTAAAAACAGATAATTCGACTAAGTAAAACATTTTGGATTTATGTCTACTTAAGAGTGACCTTGGTTGTTATTTACTCTGTTTTTGTTAAAGTGTAGTGCCTGCTAAAGAAGGCGACTTGCTGTCACCCAGTTCTACAAGAATTAAGTCATTAGCCACAGCAGTCGCTGACCTTCAACACACCCTGAAAGGAATTCAGGGCAGAGATCAGGAATGAGGCACTCTATGCTCTGGGAAAACTGGCAGAACAGGCCTTCAGATAATTAGATATTTTCAGGAGAAATTTTTTATGAAACTGGATTCTTGCATCTTCCCATACTTAGAAAAGCACTAAAACCATTAACTAAGATGTCTGTTCCTTGGGACTAACAGAACCTTCTACCAAGATGTGTGCTTGGTTGCACGTACCCTTTGCCAAAATCACATATATCCTGACCTCCCCCCTTACCTCTTCGTAACAGTTTCTTAGCGCTCTCTGAGAGGCAGTCTCCTGGGCAATAGTCCTCCTTAAAACACTGAATATACTCAACTCACAGCTCTTACACTGTGTGTTTTTTTTTCCAAGTCAACAGTAGTGTAGGGCTGAAATAGAATGCATATTGTGAATAAGTTTAAGCTTTCGTTGAAAGTTCAGTTGAACCACAGAAAGTTACTCTGGAGATAATTTTTAGCTAATCTTCTCCTTTTGCTGATTAAGAAATAAAGGATCAATAAGATCAGATAACATGTCTACAGACTTCATATTACTAGCAAACAGGTTTAAAACAAAGTATTTATGGATTTATAGAAATGCATAAAAATACAGAAAGTAGGGAGAGAAAATAAAAAATCTTTTAATTCATCAGTCTTCCTAAGAGAAGGTAAAATGTGTTGCCTTATAAAGAAAATATTTGAAATAAGTTTTCAAATATCAGAAAGAGGTTTAGGGGCAGCTTGGAAAGCTCAACTAAATCATTTTAGGACAAACAAGAATGATTTTTCTATGTGAAGAGTAAGTTCATGGAACTTATTTCCTCAGAAAATGCTCCCTGTTAAACTACAAAGAGGTTAAGTTTATGGGGGATTATATTATTAAGAAAAACTAGAATTTTTCTGAGTACATTTTTGACCTTTTGAGTTTAACTTCATGGAAGGCAACCATGGCTTTTCAGAATCCATCCCTGTCAGGAATAGGATAATAGGCTGGTTTAAATCAGTAGGAAGTTTTCTTAATGAAAGTCAGTTTAAATAGAAATAACGTTATGTCTCTTCCAGTCACCAAAAACTTCCTTTCAGAATATTTATCCTTACAAATGAAAAACAAATATTAGGAACAGTATTTGTTCCTAATATTTGTTCCTAACAAATGAATGAGATTCCTTTTCCCTAACTGCCCATGTTATTAGAAAAACAATAAAGTCAATTGCCCATTCTGGCTATTGGAAAGCTGTCAAGAGGTACATTCAGGGAAATTCATATTTGTGGAATTATAAAAGAAATGAAGTTTTGAAAGCCAGAGTTCTGTGGCGAGAATTAAAATCTGTAGAAATATTTAAATGCAACAGTCCTTATGTTTAGAATTTGCCACAAATTCTTATCTTTCATGCTGGCTGTTTTTCTTCTAAAAAGAAAACAGGAAACTTCTCAAAAAGTCATTGGCTCTAGGCTTAAAATCAAAATGACCTTTAGAACTAACTGTAGGGTTTTAAAAAAATTAAATGAAGACTATTGTGTCACTGATTTCAAGACTTGATCTTTCTTTATCAGTTGTTTATTAAGCGGAGAGTGATGACATTTCAGGAAATTGAGGATAGATTGTCTGCAAAATATGAAAAAGGAAATAGAACAGAATTCTTTTCTGAGATGTGTTCCTAGTTTTTTTCTCTTTGTTCCTAACTTAGCTAAGCCAGATCCTGTGGCATGTGTCCTTTGAAGTTCACATTTTGGATTTTACCAAGCCAGACTTTCTTCTGTAAGAAAAATACTAAGTACTTATATACTTTAGATATTTATGTATATACTTTTATCAAAAGACATTAGCATTTTCTTCAAAAATTTGTTCTTATAATTTATTCTTTTTTAAAAAAATTTATTTATTTATGGTTGTGTTGGGTCTTCATTGCTGCATGCGGGCTTTCTCTAGTTGCGGCGAGCGGGGGCTACTCTTCGTTGCGGTGCATGGGCTGCTCACTGCGGTGGCTTCTCTTGTTGCAGAGCACGGGCTCTAGGCGCGTGGGCTTCAGTAGTTGTGGCACGTGGGCTCAGTAGTTGTGGCTCGCGGGCTCTGGAGCGCAGACTCAGTAGTTGTGGTGCACGGGCTTAGTTGCTCTGTGGCACGTGGGATCTTCCTGGACCAGGACTCGAACCCGTGTCCCTTGCACTGGCAGATGGATTCTTAACCACTGTGCCACCAGGGAAGTCCCTTATAATTTATTCTTATGATTTGGAATAAGGCTTCGTTTCTAAAGAGTTTAAAATTTCCCTTGATCTCTCTTGCATTCCCTATCTCTGCTATGAAAATACATCAATATTATATATGTTGTAATGTATATTGGATACATAAATCCAATAAGTAATTTGGGAATAACACTCTTTTTCTCTATATTTGGGAACAAATAGGGTTGATCTATGTGAACATTGGCAATTTGTGTCTTTTCTGTGCTACTATTAGAATATAAACTGAAATAGTCTGTAGATTCAGGGCAAAATGCTAAGGGGAGAGACAAAGGCAAGTTCTGGTCACAATTATTTAACTATATCCCTTAGAAAGAAAAGATGGCCTCAAGTTGGCTGGCTTAACTTGGCATCCATAAAATGGTCATTCTTTCCTTCTACTCCATAGCCAGAGCTATATGGGAGAATAAAAATATAAGGTTCTTTTGTTTTGGTTGGTTTTCCTTCTTTTGCGTTCAATAAAACCATGCTTGAGTATGTGATTTCTTGAAAATCATTTAGATATTTGAGAAGTAGGATGGCATAAGGACATTTTTATCTTCATTGATTTGAACACTCAAACTAGATAGCTATCTTTTGCCAGAATTGTCTTTGCACAATTTAAAGAGAGAGAAAAGGGAAAATGTATTACATGACTTTAATTTGTCTTCCCATAGACAACAACAAAATATTGAGGTATTCCTAAGCTGAAACAAACATTCAGAATATAGCTGAATGTAGAAAATTACACTCTGAGAATAATTAGGATATTTCTTCCCAAGTTTGGATCTCTCACATATTTTACTTCTTACACATCTCTCTCTGTATTCTTTGGAGTGATATTTGTAAATTTGTCCTTGCCAGCATTTGACCTCCCTTCCTGCGTTGGAGAATCAGCCATGTGTAAGTTTTGGAAGCCAAAGAGTCACTCATGTGCTTCTTCTGACTCCTGGCAGTTAGGATACCAGCCATTGGCTCAGGAATTCAGAGGCTGCTCCTTAGACTCTGAGAGGCAGATAAAGTGGTGGAGCTGGCCTGCCTGGGTTTGAGGGCCTTAGGCAAGCTGCTCAGTTTTTGTGAGCCTCAGTAGCCTCACCTGTAAAATGGGACAATTACTTTCCTCCGGGTGTCAGTGAGAATTAAATGAGATGGTGTTAACTTGCTTAGAACAGACTCCACGGAGTATAAACTCATAGTAGATATGAATTCTTACTGTGAAGGGGCCAACA
This sequence comes from Balaenoptera acutorostrata, assembly GCF_949987535.1. Classification (NCBI taxonomy): domain Eukaryota; kingdom Metazoa; phylum Chordata; class Mammalia; order Artiodactyla; family Balaenopteridae; genus Balaenoptera; species Balaenoptera acutorostrata. The sequence continues at coordinate 12,560,390 of NC_080077.1, forward strand.
AGGCAACCAAACAAAGACAATTTAGAATCCATCTGGCAGTGGCCGTGTCTTGTACCTGGAGTCTGGTGGCGGCTTAGCAACTAAACAGTTCCTTTTACATGATCCCTGTTGTGGATTCCTTTGGTTTTGTCCTGTTTTCCAAATGTAGTCCTCCAGCCTTCCAATCAATTTTGTGAGCCACTCAATAACCTTCCAGAAAATTCTTTTTCGGCTTTAAGTTTGCCAGAACCCATATCCAGACGGATACTGTCTGTGACAATCAAATGAATGTCTGACTACTGTGTCAGACTGTTTGACTTTGGTTTCGTTTATATGCGCCTTTTCCTGATAAAGAGGGAGTTCACTTCTGAACTACAAAACCCTACCTTGCTTTTTGTTTGTATCAGCCTCAGAGTCCTGCATGGTACTGGGTCCAGGACCAGCAGGTGCCACCTTCTCCTGGCACATGAGCTGGCACAGAGGAGGCCAAGGGAATAAGTAAAGGGGCATGTTGGATGAAAGAATGAATGAATTCAATAGACGTTGTCGACTCAGGGCTCTGACATGGTTGAGCTGTGCTATCAATCCTTTAACAAGCTTCTGGTTAAATGAAACAGAAATTCTTATATTGTCTGTTATTTTTGACTGGGTATTCTGTAATTTTAGTCAAATAGATCCTGACATTAAGATTAAAAGTGTTTTGGGACTCCCCTGGTCATCCAGTCGTTAAGAATCTGTCTTGCAATGCAGAGGACGCCCGTTCAATCCCTAGTCGGGGAACTAAGATCCCACGTGCCACTGGGCAACTGAGCCCGTGTGCCACAACTAGACAACCGGTGCGCCACAACTACTGAGCCCACTCACCTGGAACCCACGCGCCTGCTGCAATTAACAAGCCCTCGCTACCGCTAGAGAGAAGCCCACACACTGCAACAAAGAGCCCGCGTGCTGCAACTAAGACCCGACGCAGCCAAAAAAAAAAAAAAAAATATTTTAAAAAAAGATTGAAAGTTTTTTTCCCCTAGACTCTAACCACCACCCCCCTTTTTTGTTATCTGTCTACTGCCAAAGAAGTACTTCTTGCCATTTTTCTGAGAAGTGATTTACCAGTGTGCTCTACAAAATTCTGTTGGAAACAAATATTACTTTGGACAGATTTTGTATGGTTCATTGAAACCAGCCCCGTTTCACTCTTTAATTGAGGAGAATCTCTTTCTGTGTGGTTGGTAGAACATCAGAACTGATGGAATAAGAGTAGATGAAATAAAAGATTGAGGCAAATGCTTTTATTTCAGAATGAGCTTTTTGTAAAGTTTTTGCATGGTTTGGCATATTTTGCATTAATTTGTCATTAAGGGATAATAAAGTTATTTGGATTATACATGTTCCAAAATTTTTTTAAAAGATGAAAAAATTTTCTATTTAATTCTGAACTGCCTCCATGACCTGTTTTTACAAAGGTATGTTATAAAACAGCTAGAGTCAACATAGAACAAGGAATCTGAGTGGGCACAACAAATCCTTGGAAAGAATTCTAACAGAACTTTCATCTGACCACCAACCTGAAATGCTGATCACAAGCCAGAAAATCTCTCCACGTCATCTCTCTTCAAGGGGTGTTAAATTGCAGTGCAGTCAGGATGAAAAAACAAGTCAGATTTTAATAATATCCAGTCTTAGATGCCATCAGTAAGATGGCATTTCCTGGAAAGAACTATGTGATTACAGTATTATTATTTGTAATGACTTGCTTGACATGATCAACAAAGGAAAAGTAAATGATCCAAATGCGACTTCTGGCAGGGAACTGCATTCTCATTAAAAGAGGGCCAAACACATTTGAGTAAACACAGAATATGAACTCGATGTTAGAAAAGAGAGGTGTTCATGGAGACCACAGGAATTTATAAGGCCAAGGAATTCTGGTTTCACCCACTTCGAGTAAAACCAGGCTGACCTTTGTCAGACCTCTTGGCAGCCTGAGCCAGGATTTATATTTAAGGAAAACTTAAAAGTCAAAATTACATAGTTTACATGATGTCATGTGCTTTATCATTTCCATCTTTTAGATACACAGACATAATGGCATAAACCCTAGCGCTCAGGCATGTCAGAAAAATACCAGGAAGAATGGGGGTAGTGGAAAAGACTTCAAGTTCTTTGCCACGAGGTCAGTAAGCTTGAAAGATAATACAAAAATTAGAGCTGACAGGCTATGAATACATTACTGACTCAGTTTGCCAATGAGAAAAACGTGATACAAAACTTTAACAATGACATCTATGGGTTAGTTATACAAAAGACTAGAGACAATTTAACCAAACCTATTTATTTATATGTTTTGTACAGTTGTCTTTTAAAAATACATAAGATGAAAAATAGAAAACAAGGAAAATTTGTTAGGTAAATGATGATCTGAGACAGTCTCCTGATAGACGCCTGCCAGATCCTGCTATAATAAATGCCAATCTTATTTTCTAAAAATCCCTGTATAAATATAAGATCTCCAAGTCCCAGATGTTCAGTGATCTAATTCAAGTAACATTAGATCCAAATCATAAATGGAAGACATTAAACCATTTAGAATTACTTGTAATAGAGTAAGAGCAATACTATTATTAAATAACTATGAAAGTACAGAAACATAACTGTTAATTATTCTACAAAGAAGATATTTTTCAATGGATAAAAATAAGATATACTTTTTCTACCCTAATTTTAAAAAGGATGATAAATTATGCTGCTGATCATTTTCCAGGTTTTATAGTAAGAAATCAATCAGTCTTTTTTTTTTTTGGCTGCGCGGCATGTGGGATCTCATCTCCCCAACCAGGGATCGACCCTGACTCTCATCCCCTGCATTGGAAACACAGAGTCTTAACCACTGGACCGCCAGGGAAGTTCCAAAACGAATCAGTCTTGAATGATACTCCATTCGTCTGCAAAACAGCAGTAGGTTCATTCAGAGGTTTGCTCAAAAGATTAAACTTTATGCAAAAATGCTTCCAAACCAGCTGGGGAGATGGATCCAAAAGTCACATTCTTATATAGGGAATGTGCTACGCATTTACAAATGAGACAGTCATAGGCTGGTGAGGGTAGGGGGAGAGTGAGATGCAGAGAAACTTGGGATTACTTTGTCAGTTTCTTACAAATTTCTGATTGATGGATTACAAAGGATTACCAGAAGGCAGGCTTTCCTACACTTCCGTGTAAAGTTCTTTTTAGGGCCATCTAAGACACTAGGAAAATTGGACTGTTTATAGATGTAAACCTCCCTCTCCTTGCCTCTCCTCCTCCCCCTCTCCCTAGCCCCCCTCCCCATTAATATTCCCTTCATTCCCGGCACGGAATGAAGTTCCAGGTGGATGCCAAATTTGAGTCACTTTCTCATCCCTTAGGACCAAATATTCTGCACCTGGTCCCATTTCTAAAACAATACTCTGCATGTAGTCCAGAGTCTTTGATTATCATTGGTTGAATCGGAATATAGAAAGAATTGATTACAAAGGGGATCTGGCTTTGGGGCCTCCTGACCCATTTGCATTCATTAATGCTATTTGCAAGGTCTCTGGGCTCTGGTACCAGTAGATGAAGACCAGCCGGCCCAGGTGACGGTAATTATGGTTGAGTGCCAAACCTGGAGCTACCGGAAACCCAAAGGGCAACTTGGAAAGAGAAGCTTGAGAGTTCTTCCCTCTTGGGTGGCTATTTTGCTTTTAACTGGAACAATGTACTCTTTCCATAGATGGAAAAACAGTTCTGAATTTCAGAATTTACTTGGGTAGTTTTGAACACCCGCAGTAGGAGCCATTTATGCTCACTCAAAATCTTCCACGTTCCTCTGCATTTTCTTCACCTCATGTAAAACACAGCCTTCCCTTGAGGGCTTTCCCCTCCTCACTGCTGAAGTCAAAGCTCAGCTGTTACCTTTGCGACTGCATCATGGGAAGGTTTCCCTTTCCCGGGTTGGGGTTCTACTTAGAATGTATCAATAAGAGAATCTAGATGCCCTTTTCTAAACCTCTGTTAGTACTTCATTGATTCTGAGGCACAGTTTTTCACATTAGTATTTCTGGAACAGAGATGCTTGTTTCAATCTGTGGCATCTCAAAAACATTTTTATAAACACTCAGTTGTCAGTTACTTTCATTCTTGAATTGGGCATAATTTCCAATCAAGTAAATTTGGGCAAAAAATTTCTCCAGTTGTTAAATGTATATGAAACAGCCACCATGTGTGCCAGGCATCAGAATTCCATTTTGTCCTGATTTCTCAGCTTTGGAGCATTGGCTCTTGCTGTTAATCTAAAAAACATTTTGGATTTTGTCATACCTGCATATTTGGGTTAGTGAATTGACTGTTTCTTTGTAATAGTTTGTAAATTTAAAAAACACTTAGGTTTCAATCAACTATAAATTATATAAAATTTATATGAAATTGTATAACTATATGAATTATATAAATTTATATATCAATTATAAATGCATGCAAAATTATATAAATGCCTCTCATTAGGCTCTCCAAAGGAACAGTCTTGGGCCTGAAGGGAGAGTGGTTTTCTTTTTTTTTTTTTTTAAACGTCTTTATTGAAGTATAATTGCCTTACAGTGGTGTGTTAGCTTCTGCTTTATAACAAAGTGAATCAGTTATACATATACAATATGTTCCCATATCTCTTCCCTCTTGCATCTCCCTCCCTCCCACCCTCCCCATCCCACCCCTCTAGGTGGTGACAAAGCACAGAGCTGATCTCCCTGTGCTATGCGGCTGCCTCCCACTAGCTATCTATTTTACATTTGGTAGTGTATATATGTCCATGCCACTCTCTTACCCTGTCACATCTCACCCCACCCCCTCCCCATATCCTCAAGTCCATTCTCTAGTAGGTCTGTGTCTTTATTCCCGTCTTGCCACTAGGTTCTTCATGGCCTTTTTTTTTTTTCCCTTAGATTCCGTATATATGTGTTAGCATACTGTATTTGTTTTTCTCTTTCTGACTTACTTCAATCTGTATGACAGACTCTAACTCCATCCACCTCATTACAAATACCTCCATTTCATTTCTTTTTATGGCTGAGTAATATTCCATTGTATATATGTGCCACATCTTCTTCATCCATTCATCTGTCGATGGACATTTAGGTTGCTTCCATGTCCTGGCTATTGTAAATAGAGCTGCAATGAACATTTTGGTACATGACTCTTTTTGAACTATGGTTTTCTCAGGGTATATACCCAGTAGTGGGATTGCTGGGTCGTATGGTAGTTCCATTTGTAGTTTTTTAAGGAACCTCCATACTGTTCTCCATAGTGGCTGTATCAATTTACATTCCCACCAAAAGTGCAAGAGTGTTCCCTTTCCTCCACACCCTCTCCAGCATTTATTGTTTCTAGATTTTTTGATGATGGCCATTCTGACCGGTGTGAGATGATATCTCATTGTAGTTTTGATTTGCATTTCTCTAATGATTAATGATGTTGAGCATTCTTTCATGTGTCTGTTGGCAATCTGTATATCTTCTTTGGAGAAATGTCTATTTAGGTCTTCTGCCCATTTTTGGATTGGGTTGTTCGTTTTTTTGTTATGGAGCTGCATGAGCTGCTTGTAAATCTTGGAGATTAATCCTTTGTCAGTTGCTTCATTTGCAAATATTTTCTCCCATTCTGAGGGTTGTCTTTTCATCTTGTTTATGGTTTCCTTTGCTGTGCAAAACCTTTTAAGTTTCATTAGGTCCCATTTGTTTATTTGTGTTCTTATTTCCATTTATCTGGGAGCTGGGTCAAAAAGAATCTTGCTGTGATGTATGTCATAGAGTGTTCTGCCTATGTTTTCCTCTAAGAGTTTGATAGTATCTGGCCTTACACTTAGGTCTTTAATCCATTTTGAGTTTATTTTTGTGCATGGTGTCAGGGAGTGTTCTAATTTCATTCTTTTACATGTAGCTGTCCAGTTTTCCCAGCACCACTTATTGAAGAGGCTGTCTTTTCTCCACTGTATATGCTTGCCTCCTTTATCAAAGATAAGGTGACCATATGTGCGTGGGTTTATCTCTGGGCTTTCTATCCTGTTCCATTGATCTATATTTCTGTTTTTATGCCAGTACCAAACTGTCTTGATTACTGTAGCTTTGTAATATAGTCTGAAGTCAGGGAGCCTGATTCCCCCAGCTCCATTTTTCGTTCTCAAGATTGCTTTGGCTATTCGGGGTCTTTTGTGTTTCCATACAAATTGTGAAATTTTTTGTTCTAGTTCCGTGAAAAATGCCAGTGGTAGTTTGATAGGGATTGCATTGAATCTGTAGATTGCTTTGGGTAGTAGAGTCATTTTCACAATGTTGATTCTTCCAATCCAGGAACATGGTATATCTCTCCATCTATTTGTATCATCTTTAATTTCTTTCATCAGTGTCTTATAATTTTCTGCATACAGGTCTTTTGTCTCCTTAGGTAGGTTTTTTCCTAGATATTTTATTCTTTTCATTGCAATGGTAAACGGGAGTGTTTTCTTAATTTCACTTTCAGATTTTTCATCATTAGTGTATAGAAATGCAAGAGATTTCTGTGCATTAATTTTGTATCCTGCTACTTTACCAAAGTCATTGATTAGCTCTAGTAGTTTTCTGGTAGCATCTTTAGGATTCTCTATGTATAGTATCATTTCATCTGCAAATAGTGACAGCTTTACTTCTTCTTTTCCAATTTGGATTCCTTTTATTTCTTTGTCTTCTCTGATTGCTGTGGCTAACACTTCCAAAACTATGTTGAATAATAGTGGTGAGAGTGGGCAACCTTGTCTTGTTCCTGATCTTAGTGGAAATGGTTTCAGTTTTTCACCATTGAGGACAATGTTGGCTGTGGGTTTGTCATATATGGCCTTTATTATGTTGAGGAAAGTTCCCTCTATGCCTACTTTCTGCAGGGCTTTTATCATAAATGGGTGTTGAATTTTGTCGAAAGCTTTCTCTGCATCTATTGAGATGATCATATGGTTTTTCTCCTTCAGTTTGTTAATATGGTGTATCACATTGATTGATTTGTGTATATTGAAGAATCCTTGCATTCCTGGGATAAACCCCACTTGATCATGGTGTATGATCCTTTTAATGTGCTGTTGGATTCTGTTTGCTAGTATTTTGTTGAGGATTTTTGCATCTATGTTCATCAGTGATATTGGCCTGTAGTTTTCTTTCTTTGTGACATCTTTGTCTGGTTTTGGTATCAGGGTGATGGTGGCCTCGTAGAATGAGTTTGGGAGTGTTCCTCCCTCTGCAATATTTTGGAAGAGTTTGAGAAGGATAGGTGTTAGCTCTTCTCTAAATGTTTGATAGAATTCACCTGTGAAGCCATCTGGTCCTGGGCTTTTGTTTGTTGGAAGGTTTTTAATCACAGTTTCAATTTCAGTGCTTGTGATTGGTCTGTTCATATTTTCTATTTCTTCCTGGTTCAGTCTCGGCAGTTTGTGCATTTCTAAGAATCTGTCCATTTCTTCCAGGTTGTCCATTTTATTGGCATAGAGTTGCTTGTAGTAATCTCTCATGATCTTTTGTATTTCTGCAGTGTCAGTGGTTACTTCTCCTTTTTCATTTCTAATTCTATTGATTTGAGTCTTCTCCCTTTTTCTCTTGATGAGTCTGGCTAATGGTTTATCAATTTTGTTTATCTTCTCAAAGAACCAGCTTTTAGTTTCATTGATTTTTGCTATTGTTTCCTTCATTTCTTTTTCATTTATTTCTGACCTGATCTTTATAATTTCTTTCCTTCTGCTAGCTTTGGGGTTTTTTTTTTCTTCTTTCTCTAATTGCTTTAGGTGCAAGGTTAGGTTGTTTATTCGAGATGTCTCCTGTTTCTTGAGGTAGGCTTGTATTGCTATAAACTTCCCTCTTAGCACTGCTTTTGCTGCGTCCCATAGGTTTTGGGTTGTCGTATCTCCATTGTCATTTGTTTCTAGGTATTTTTTGATTTCCCCTTTGATTTCTTCAGTGATCACTTCGTTATTAAGTAGTGTATTGTGTAGCCTCCATGTGTTTGTATTTTTTACAGATCTTTCCCTGTAATTGATATCTAGTCTCATAGCATTGTGGTTGGAAAAGATACTTGATACGATTTCAATTTTCTTAAATTTACCAAGGCTTGATTTGTGACCCAAGATATGATCTATCCTGGAGAATGTTCCATGAGCACTTGAGAAAAATGTGTATTCTGTTGTTTTTGGGTGGAATGTCCTATAAATATCAATTAAGTCCATCTTGTTTAATGTATCATTTAAAGCTTGTGTTTCCTTATTTATTTTCATTTTGGATGATCTGTCCATTGGTGAAAGTGGGGTGTTAAAGTCCCCTACTATGATTGTGTTACTGTCGATTTCCCCATTTATGGCTGTTAGTATTTGCCTTATGTATTGAGGTGCTCCTATGTTGGGTGCATAAATATTTACAATTGTTATACCTTCCTCTTGGATTGATCCCTTGATCATTATGTAGTGTCCTTCTCTGTCTCTTGTAATAGTCTTTATTTTAAAGTCTATTTTGTCTGATATGAGAATTGCTACTCCAGCTTTCTTTTGATTTCCATTTGCATGGAATATCTTTTTCCATCCCCTCACTTTCAGTCTGTATGTGTCTCTAGGTCTGAAGTGGGTCTCTTGTAGACAGCATATATATGGGTCTTGTTTTTGTATCCATTCAGCCAGCCTGTGTCTTTTGGTGGGAGCATTTAATCCATTTACATTCAAGGTAATTATCGATATGTATGTTCCTATTCCCATTTTCTTAAATGTTTTGGGTTTGTTATTGTAGGTGTTTTCCTTCTCTTGTGTTTCTTGCCTAGAGAAGTTCCTTTAGCATTTGTTGTAAAGCTGGTTTGGTGGTGCTGAACTCTCTCAGCTTTTGCTTGTCTGTAAAGATTTTAATTTGTCCATCAAATCTGAATGAGATCCTTGCTGGGTAGAGTAATCTTGGTTGTAGGTTTTTCTCCTTCATCACTTTAAGTATATCCTGCCACTCCCTTCTGGCTTGTAGAGTTTCTGCTGAAAGATCAGATGTTAACCTTATGGGGATCCCCTTGTGTGTTATTTGTTGTTTTTCCCTTGCTGCTTTTAATATGTTTTCCTTATATTTAATTTTTGACAGTTTGATTAATATGTGTCTTGACATGTTTCTCCTTGGGTTTATCCTGTATTGGACTCTCTGTGCTTCCAGGACTTGATTAACTATTTCCTTTCCCATATGAGGGAAGTTTTCAACTATAATCTCTTCAAATATTTCCTCAGTCCCTTTCTTTTTCTCTTCTTCTTCTGGGACCCCTATAATTCGAATGTTGGTGCATTTAATGTTGTCCCAGAGGTCTCTGATACTGTCCTCAGTTCTTTTCATTCTTTTTTCTTTATCGTGCTCTGCAGTAGTTATTTCCACCATTTTATCTTCCAGGACACTTATCCTTTCTTCTGCCTCAGTTATTCTGCTATTGATCCCATCTAGAGTATTTTTAATTTCATTTATTGTGTTTTTCATCGTTGCTTGGTTCCTCTTTAGTTCTTCTACGTCCTTGTTAAATGTTTCTTGCATTTTGTCTATTCTATTTCCAAGATTTTGGATCAGCCTTACTATCATTATTCTGAATTCTTTTTCAGGTAGACTACCTAGTTCCTCTTCATTTGTTAGGTCTGGTGTGTTTTGACCCTGCTCCTTCATCTGCTGTGTGTTTTTCTGTTGTCTCATTTTGCCTATCTTACTGTGTTTGGGGTCTCCTTTTCACAGGCTGCAGGTTCGTAGTTCCCGTTGTTTTTGGTATCTGTCCCCAGTGGCTAAGGTTGGTTCAGTGGGTTGTGTAGGCTTCCTGGTGGAGGGAACTAGTGCCTGAGTTCTGGTGGATGAGGCTGGATCTTGTCTTTCTGGTGTGCACGTCCACGTCTGGTGGTGTATTTTGGGGTGTCTGTGGCCTTATTATGATTTTAGGCAGCCTCTCTGCTAATGGATGGGGCTGTGTTCCTGTCTTGCTAGTTGTTTGGCATTAGGGTGTCCAGCACTGTAGCTTGCTGGTCGTTGAGTGAAGCTGGGTCTTGATGTTGAGATGGAGATCTCTGAGAGATTTTCACCGTTTGGTATTACGTGGAGCTGGGAGGTCTCTTGTGGACCAGTGTCCTGAAGTTGGCTCTCCCACCTCAGAGGCACAGCCCTGATGCCTGGCTGGAGCACCAAGAGCCTTTCGTCCACATGGCTCAGAGTAAAAGGGAGAAAAAATAGAAAGAAAGAAAGAAAGAGGCTATAATATAGTGAAGTAAAATAAAGCTATTATAAAGCAAAGCTATACAGACAAAATCTCACCCAGAAGCATATACATATACACTCACAAAAAAAGGAAAAGGGGAAAAATTAATATATCCTACTCCCAAAGTCCACCTCCTGAATTTGGGATGATTCGTTGTCTATTCAGGTATTCAACAGATGCAAGCACATCAAGTTGTTTGTGGAGCTTTAATCCGCTGCTTCTGAGGCTGCTGGGAGGGGTTTCCCTTTCTCTTCTTTGTTCGCACAGCTCCTGGGGTTCAGCTTTGGATTTGGACCCGCCTCTGCGTGTAGGTCGCCTGGGGGCGTCTGTTCCCCGCCCAGACAGGACGGGGTTAAAGGAGCAGCTGCTTCGGGGGCTCTGGCTCACCCAGGCCGCGGGGAGGGAGGTGTACGGAGGAGGCGGGGCGAGCCTGCAGCGTCAGAGGCCGGCGTGACGTTGCAGCAGCCTGAGGCGCGCCATGTGTTCTTCCGGGAAAGTTGTCCCCGGATCCCGGGACCCTGGCAGTGGCGGGCTGCACAGGCTACCGGGAGGGGCGGTATGGAGAGTGACCTGTGCTCGCACACAGGCTTCTTGGTGGCGGCAGCAGCAGCCCCAGCGTCTCACGCCCGTCTCTGGGTTCCGCGCTGATAGCCGCGGCTCGCGCGTCTCTGGAGTTCGTTTAGGCGGCGCTCTGAATCCCCTCTCCTCGCGCGCAGCGAAACAAAGAGGCAAGAAAAAGTCTCTTGCCTCTTCGGCAGCTGCAGACCTTTTCCCGGACTCCCTCCCGGCTACCTGTGGCGCGCTAACCCCTTCAGGCTGTGTTCACGCCGCCAGCCCCAGTCCTCTCCCTGCGATCCGACCGCAGCCCGAGCCTCAGCTCCCAGCCCCGCCCGCCCCGGCGGGTTAGCAGACAAGCCTCTCGGGCTGGTGAGTGCTGCTCGGCGCCGAGCCTCCGTGCGGGAACCTCTCCGCTTTGCTCTCCGCACCCCTGTGGCTGCGCTCTCCTCCGTGGCTCCGAAGCTTCCCCCCTCCGCCACCCGCAGTCTCCGCCCGCGAAGGGGCTTCCTAGTGTGTGGAAACCTTTCCTCCTTCACAGCTCCCTCCCACTGGTGCAGGTGCCGTCCCTATTCTTTTGTCTCTGTTATTTCTTTTTTCTTTTGCCCTACCCAAGTACGTGGGGAGTTTCTTGCCTTTTGGGAGGTCTGACGTCTTCTGCCAGCGTTCAGTGGGTGTTCTGTAGGAGCAGTTCCATGTGTAGATGTATTTCTAATGTATCTGTGGGAAGGAAGCTGATCTCCGCGTCTTACTCTTCCGCCATCTTCTCTCCTCCCCCGAGAGTGATTTTCTTATCTAGTGCAAGTGATTGATTGATTGATTGATTGATTTTATTTTTATTTATTTATTTTTTTAGGCCGTGCAGCGTGTGGGATCTCAGTTCCCCGACCAGGGATCGAACCCGTGTCGCCAGTATTGGGAGCATGGAGTCGTAACCACTGAACAGCCAGGGAAGTTCCAAGTGCAAGTGATTTAGTATTGAGGGAAAAACCTATAGGTAAGTGAGAAAATGACAAGAAAATAAGCAAAGGCTTGGCTTTAGATGAATCTCAAGGGTAGCTCTGGAGCGTGGAGAGAAGGGATTGTGCTTTTTAGCTCAGCCATTGGCGTGCCCTGCCCTGGCGGGGATGGGTAGGAGGCCCATAAACTTCTGGGTGGTTCTTGGTGAGGACAGTTCTGCTGGGAAGGGGGTAGCTGTGAACCACCAGCAGCCGGCACACATCGAAGCTGGCCAGGGGGGTGGGGGTGGCAACTCTCCTGGTAAAGGGACAGGGCAAGGCACCAACAGTGTCCACCACACTCCCCAGGGAAGCGGGATAGGGCGAAATTAACAGTAATCTCACAGAAATGGGAAACCTGGATTTGGCTGCCCTTTGACATTTGGAATTATTTTCCATCTTAATCAGTTATTAAGTGACTTTTGATCAGGGAAAGTGAACCTGCACATAGTTATGTCTATAACTCAAAAGAAAAGGGAGAACTGAATCATCCTCTTACCTTCAGACCTTTGAGAACTTAAAGTTTATTGCTAATTTAGTAAACCTGAGATCAAATTGTCCACTTTCTCTTAAACTGCTTTTGTAGCTCTTTAGGGAAGTGAAGGCCAGTTGGGGATAAAAACCCAAAACACCAACACCTATTTGATTAAAAACTAAAAGGAGTGCCATTAAAAAAAGTAATTATTTTATTTATTTTATTAAATGCCAAAACTACTAATCGCTCATTGGTACAATTTGGAGTATGCAAGGTATTTAAAGAAAGAGGCAGTCATTTTGTCTCTTTCCGTTTCTGAACACATAAAACGTGAAGCACTTAAAGCTTCCTTTTCTATTTTTTAACAAAAGGGATCACCTTTTTAAAAAAGTAGACATATGATGACATACTGTGGCCCTGGGTTCAGTGAGCACCATTTGTGCTTCGCTCTGCTTTATTAAAATGATAAAAAGTCGAAATTCCACGCATAGGGACCCAGAGGTGAGGGTTACAGGATGTCATATCTGGTCAAGAAGGAAACGTGGCCCTTGGTCAGGGTAAGAGAACCAGAATAGCTGCACTGGGAGGTTGATGCCCTTGACCATAAAGTCAGGCTTTAGACTTTGAACTCTTTAAGAACATTTTGCAGTCACTTTGGCAGAGAGCTAAAGTTTTCAATGTTTATGTTCTAGACTATCTCCTTGGAAGGTTACCTGTTGCTTTTCCTTATGACTGTATGCAGAGACAGCATAAACATTTCCGTTCTTGATAACAAGCTGCTGTTTTACATTAGTAGGCATTACCCCGGGTCCCAGAGTTAAGGAACTGTTTAGAACTGAAAGGGGGCCACACAGTTATGGCCTATACCTCCTAGGACATTCAGCATAAGGGACTTAACCCTCATCTACACTGTAGGTTCTGGTAGGTGTCTATCTTCTAATGGCTGGTCCAGTCTCCTGGCACACACTGGGCCCCACTCATGTTTAGTCCTATTTTACTGATGGGGAAACTGAGACTCAGAGAGTTACATCACTTGCCCAGGGTCACACGGCCCAAGGTCACATACTTAGAGTCTGATAGAGCCTCCCTTTGAGTCTAGGTTTGTTTAACTCCCAATGCCATGTATTCCCCATTGCATTGCACTGACATTCACAGTCCTGTGCCAGAATTTTATCAGTTGGTGGGAATTGCAAGTGTCTCTCCCACATGAAAAAAAACTCTACCAGATGTAGCAGCTGAGAGCAGAACAAGGTGCAAAAAGATTGAGATGGGAATGGTGGAGAGGATTACAAATCCAGAGACTTAGACTCCAGGGCAGCTGGTTAGTTTTAGGTGAGCCACTTAACCTAACCGGGCTCAGTCTCCCATTTGTCAATCAAGAGTGTGATCAATAGAATTAAAAGCTCCAGTGCTAACATTTTCTGGTTCTGATCAAGGAAGTTTGGAAGGAACAACTCTACGAACTTTGTCTTGAAGGGAGAAGTGAAGGAATGATGGAAGGGCAGTTCAGATTTGGAGAGTAATTTAAGCTCTGAGATGAGTTCAGACAAGCTGTATTCTTGGGGTCAGTAACAGACCTCATAAGTTCATTCACAAAGCAAAGTACAGTACAGTTTAGACAGAGGGTGAGAGCAATGCCAATGTAGAAAGGATTTGGAGGTCCATGCTTAACCCACTCGTTGTGGATCTCATCTCATCTATTTTCCCTCTAGTTAAAAGTTACTTACTCTTCACTCTGAGATGGTGAATTGGAAATTTAATAATTCTTAAAATATAATGACATGGGGATTCGCTGGTGGTCCAGTGGTTAAGACTCCATGCTTCAACTGCAGGGGGCAAGGATTTGATCCCTGGTCGGGGAACTAAGAACCTGCATGCCACACAGCCAAAAACAAAACAAAACAAAACAAACAAACAAAAATATATATGGGACTACCTCCTAAATGCTACAGAGAAGATTTTTCTTACTGACAAGGAAAGAGATCAAATGGGGACTAGGGATTTGAGGAAACTCCCATATATGTACTGAGTAATGAGGTTGCATTTATCTCCTCTTATCCTTGCTGGGTGTTCAATGCCATCCAAGCAACAACTATGAAGAGCTGATTATACACATGGCGTTATGGATAAAAGCAGCTCACAGTCAAATGAGTCATGGGGTAAAGGACGGTGAAACTGCTAGAGAAGAGCTATGGGGCTATGGGAATTGAGCGATTAAACCAGGCCAGAGGGACTGGAAAAGGCTTCCTAGCGAAAGGGAAAATTGAACTGTAGAAGAAGGAAAGGAAGAAGAGGGAGGGAAAAACAAACCAGATGAAGGGAACAGCATGAGGAAAGACACAGAAGCATGGCATGCCCAAGCTGATCAGAGAATGACAAGACCCCCAGGACATGGCAGGGGTGGTCCATGGAGAGTTGGAGAAGGACATAGATGAATGTGAGCTAAGGTCTCATAATGGCTCTGCAAGTTCTGAGCAAAAATTTTCTGAATTTTAAAAACAAGTTAATTACTATACCACATCACAAGACATAGTATGGGATTCTGGGAGTATATCTGGGTTTGTTGGAACATTACTGTTGCAGGACAGAAAAAAATGGAATAAAGTGGCTGATTGAAATCAAATGCCAAACCAAATACACTTATTGAGGTTAACAGGCTAAAAAGCAGAGGGGTGGGGAACTGAATATGGGGAAGATTAACTGAATATGGGCTGAATAAACACTCTGGTGTAAAATTATATTTTAAATTTACTGTAGAGCATGGGGAACTGTATTCACTATCTTCTTATAAACGATAATGGAAAAGAATAGAAAAAAAAAGAATATAGATACATACATATATATGTATAACCAAATCACTTTGCTGTACCCTTGAAACTAACACAATATTGTAAATCAACTATACTTCAATTAAAAAAATTATATTTAAAAAAATGAGTTCAGGTTCAGTCAGAATCATCAGAGATTGATTCAGTAGTTCAGGAAATAAAAAGTGGACTTTTATCTTGTGCTATGTTGAAACTTTGTTAATTGGACTTTAACTTAAAACTAATTAAATGAACATGCCCTACGTAAAGAAAAGCACAGTTAAGTGATGGGTGTTTCTTAGAGTAAGGTTGGTTTATTACTATTGTTCTTGGACCAGCACTGTTGAAGGCTGTCCCCCTATGAAAATAATTTCAATAAATATTTAAAAGGTGACTCATTGCTCAAGATTGGACATTTGCACTTCTATTTTTTTCATCTGAGGGCTCAGAAAATTATTTAATAGACTCAGTTTAGTCAATGCCCATGCATTCATCAAACATTTATACTTTTTAGTTTTTACTATACTTGGTACTAAGTCAGTAGGAGGAAGAGATTCATAGACTCTCCATAGGTAGAATATCATGAGTTTGCTTAAGATTCTCAATAGGAAAATGAAAAAAAAATTAAGGGGCAAGTTTGAAGTATTTTGTAAGCATATACACATTTTTAAAGTTACTTTTATTATTGCATTTTATCTATCAATAATTAAATGTGAAGGGGATGGGGAGACTCACCCTCGAAGCAGTATGCCAGGGTAAAAATCTGAGTTATTCTTAGCCATTTTTCCTCTCCTTAATTTGCTCCCAGCCACCCCACTCAACCCCACCACTAATTCAGTCTATCATCAAGTCCCACTGAGTCCACCTCTGAAGCGTAATCTTTCTGTGCTTTTTTTCTTCCCTGCTCTCTGTACCTTGGGCCTATCACCTACTCAGTGGTTCTCAAAGTATGTTCTCAAGATCCCTGGGATCCCTGAAACTCTTGCAGGAAAGCTGTGAGATCAAAATATTCTCATAACAATAGTGAAACATTAATTTCTTCTTTCACTCTCATGCTTTAGGGAGTAGAAAGTGGAGCTTTTCAGAAGCTGCAGAAACTATGATGCTATCACGTCTCTGATGGTTAACAGAATGCGTGCTCGGGCTTCCCTGGTGGCGCAGTGGTTGAGAGTCTGCCTGCTAATGCAGGGGACACGGGTTCGAGCCCTGGTCTGGGAAGATCCCACATGCCACGGAGCAGCTGGGCCCGTGAGCCACAATTGCTGAGCCTGCGCGTCTGGAGCCTGTGCCCCGCGACGGGAGGGGCCGCGATAGAGAAAGGCCCGCGCACCGCGATGAAGAGCGGTCCCCGCACCGCGATGAAGAGTGGCCCCCGCTTGCCGCAACTGGAGAAAGCCCTCGCACGAACCGAAGACCCAACACAGCCAAAAATAAATAAATAAATAAATAAATAAATAAGAAAATCCTTTAAAAAAAAAAAAAAAAAAAAAAAGAATGCGTGCTTGCATTCTTGTATTTCAGAATTCTCTTAATTTAAATTTATAACACAGTAGTATATAGATAGATATAACTCACATAAATGAAAGTTCTTTGGGGTCCCCAATAATTTTTAAGAGGGTAAAGCGGTCTTGAGACCACTAGTGTGAGAACTGCTGACCTCGATGGATGTCTTCACTTCTCACGCTTCTCCAGACTTGTCCCTACCCTGGTCACCCTCCACACACAACAGAGTCTTCTTTCTGAGACATGGTTCTGGTAGTTGCCTTGAGCTTAGATGTTTACAATGGTTTCACATTTTTGTACAGAATGACACCCTAGTCGAGCATTGAAAGGTTGTCACAGTCTGGCCTAAATCTCCTTTCTAGTTCCATCTCCTACCATATACCACATCACCTAAACCCTAGGCATCCAGAGCTAAAGATGGCTGAAGATGACAATTCACTGAGTACGTTTTCTTAATAACCTCCCAATCAAAATGAACTACTCGCATGTTCATTGCAGCACTATTCACAATAGCCAAGATGTGGAAACAACCTAAATGTCCATTGATAGATGAATGGATAAAGAAAATGTGGTATAAATACAATGGAATCTTACTCAGCCTTAAAAAAGAGGGAAATTCTGTAATATGTGACAATGTGAATAAATCTTGAGAATATTTGTTAAATGAAATAAGCCAGTCACAGAAAGACAAACACTGTGTGATTCCACTTATATGAGTTATCTAAAATTGTCAGATTTATAGAATCAAACAATGGGATGGTGGTTGCCAGGGGCTGGTGAGAGAGGAGGAAATGGGGAGTTACTAATCAACAGCCAGAACTTTTCAGTTAAGCAAGATGAGCAACTTCTAGAGAACATTGTACCTCTAGTCAACAATACTGTATTGTACACATAAAAATTTGTTAAGAGGGTAGATTGTATGTTAAATGTTCTCCTCAATAAAAAATCACATCAAGTCAAATCTTAAATTATTGCCAAATTAAAAAAAAAAGACCTACTCCAGAATCTGTGTTCCCAAAGTATAGTGTTTACACCGTTATTTGTTATTGCTCACAGTCTGACTTGTGTGATAACCAGGTAGATGTCTTGATTCACCTACCCTTGAATGTGAGTTCCTTAGGCACAGAGATCAGGTATTACCCATTCTTGCTGTACGTCAGACCTAGACAGTGCTATGCTTATTGAATTTTTTAAAAAGTACTTTGTTGAATGAATGAATGAATAAATCCTTGCAATAACTAGATTCTATTATCTACATATGTAAGCATTTTGTAGTAGATACAGATTTAGTTATAAAATATTAAGACTGATTTTTGCACCAAGTTACCTTATGAGACATATAAAGACATTAATCTCATTACTTGTAGACATTTCTGGGTTTGTATAAAGTAGCATTGCTCAGCCCAATTACCCACTTTGTTCATCGCACTAGGTACTAATCTGCTTTGATCTTTTTCTCATCATATATTTATCCTCAGAGCATTAAGATTTGCCACGACTGGGGTTTTTAAAAAGAATATGTCATCTGATGCTGGGCTTAATTACAGTTCGGTTCCATTCCAGTCCATTCCATTCAACAGGCACTTAGTGGGTTAGCAGCTTTGCAGGAGGCTGCAGAGATGGTGGAGATGGAGGTGGAGGTGGAGGTGGAGGTGGAGGTGGTGGTGGAGGTGGAGGTGGAGGTGGAGGTGGAAGTGGAGGTGGAGGTGGAGGTGGAGGTGGAGGTGGAGGTGGAGATGGAGATGGAGGTGGCAATGGAGATGGAGGTGGAGATGGAGATGGAGGTGGCGATGGAGATGGAAATGGAGATGAAGGTGGTGGTGGAGGTGGTGGTGGTGGAGGTGTTGGTGGAGGTGGAACACTCCCAAACTCATTCTGCGAGGCCACCATCACCCTGATACCAAAACCAGACAAAGATGTCACAAAAAAGAAAATTACAGGCCAATATCCTTGATGAACATAGATGCAAAAATCCTGAACAAAATACTAGCAAACAGAATCCAACAGCACATTAAAAGGATCATACACCATGATCAATCAAAGAGCATGGTTTATCTTCCATCTGTTTGTATCATCTTTAATTTCTTTCATCAGTGTCATATATCAGTGTCTTATAGTTTTATAACTATATAAACATATATATCACATATATATGTATAATATATCACTTATATATATATCACTTATCACTTATATCACTTATAAACTTATATATATATATCAGTGTCTTATAGTTTTCTGCATACAGGTCTTTTGTCTCCCTAGGTAGGTTTATTCCTAGGTATTTTATTCTTTTTGTTGCAATGGTAAATGGGAGTGTTTCCTTAATTTCTCTTTCAGATTTTTCCTCATTAGTGTATAGGAATGCAAGAGATTTCTGTGCATTAATTTTTTATCCTGCTACTTTACCAAATTCATTCATTAGCTCTAGTAGTTTTCTGGTGGCATCTTTAGGATTCTCTATGTATAGTATCATGTCATTGGCAAACAGTGACAGTTTTACTTCTTCTTTTCAAATTTGTATTCATTTTACTCCTTTTTCTTCTCTGATTGCCATGGCTAGGACTTCCAAAACTATGTTGAATAATAATGGTGAGAGTGGACGTCCTTGTCTTGTTCCTGATCTTAGAGGAAATGCTTTCAGTTTTTCACCATTGAGAATGATGTTTGCTGTGGGTTTGTCATATATGGCCTTTATTATGTTGAGGTAGGTTCCCTCTATGCCCACTTTCTGGAGAGTTTTTGTCATAAATGGGTGTTGAACTTTGTCAAAAGCTTTTTCTGCATCTATTGAGATGATCATATGGTTTTTTCCCTTCAATTTGTTAATATGGTGTATCACACTGATTGATTTGCATATATTGAAGAATCCTTGCATCCCTGGGATAAATCCCACTTGTTCATGGTGTATGATCCTTTTAATGTGTTGTTGGATTCTGTCTGCTAGTATTTTGTTGAGGATTTTTGCATCTGTATTCATCAGGGATATTGGTCTGTAATTTCTTTTTTTTGTAGTATCTTTGTCTAGTTTTGGTATCCAGGTGATGGTGGCCTTATAGAATGAGTTTGGGAGTGTTCCTTCCTCTGCAATTTTTTGGAGGAGTTTGAGAAGGATGGGTGTTAGCTCTTCTCTAAATGTTTGATAGAATTCACCTGTGAAGCCCTCTGGTCCTGGACTTTTGTTTGTTGGAAGATTTTTAATCACAGTTTCAATTTCATTGCTTGTGATTGGTCTGTTCATATTTTCTATTTCTTCCTGGTTCTGTCTTGGAAGGTTATACCTTTCTAAGAATTTGTCCGTTTCTTCCAGGTTGTCCATTTTATTGGCATAAAGTTGCTTGTAGTAGTCTCTTAGGATGCTTTGTATTTCTGTGGCAGACACTATAAAACTCTTAGAGGAAAACATGGGAAGAACTCTCTTTGACATAAGTTATAGCAAGAATCTTTTTGACCCACCTCCTAGAGAAATGGAATTAAAAACAAAAATAAACAAATGGGACCTAATAAAACTTAAAAGCTTTTGCACAGCAAAGGAAACCATAAACAAGATGAAAAGACAACCCTCAGAATGGGAGAAAATATTTGCAAATGAAGCAACTGACAAGGGATTTATCTCCAAAATATGCAAGCAGCTCATGCAGCTCAATATCAAAAAAACAAACAAAAAAACATCCCAATCCAAAAATGGGCAGAAGACCTAAATAGACATTTCTCCAAAGAAGATACACAGATTGCCAACAAACACATGAAAGGATGCTCAACGTCACCAATCATTAGAGAAATGCGACTCAAAACTACAATGAGGTATCACCTCACACCAGTCAGAATCGCCATCATCAAAAAATCTACAAACAATAAATGCTGTAGAGGGTGTGGAGAAAAGGGAACCCTCTTGCACTGTTGGTGGGAATGTAAATTGATACAGCCACTATGGAGAACAGTATGGAGGTTCCTTAAAAAACTAAAAATAGAACTACCATACGACCCAGCAATCCCCCTACTGGGCATATACCCTGAGAAAACCATAATTCAAAAAGAGTCATGTACCCGAGTGTTCACTGCAGCACTATTTACAATAGCCAGGACATGGAAGCAACCTAAGTGTCCATTGACAGATGAATGGATAAAGATGTGGCACATATGTACAATGGAATATCACTCAGACATAAAAAGAAATGAAATTGAGTTGTTTATAGCGAGGTGGATACACGTAGATTCTGTCATACAGAGTGAAGTAAGTCAGAAAGAGAAAAAGAAATACCGTATGCTAACACGTATATATGGAACCTAAGAAAAGAAAAAGGTTCTTAAGAACCTAGGGGCAGGACAGGAGTAAAGATGCAGATGTAGAGAATGGACTTGAGGACACGGGGAGGGGGAAGGGTAAGCTGGGATGAAGTGAGAGAGTGGCATGGACGTAGATACACTACCAAATGTAAAATAGATAGCTAGTGGGAAGCAGCCGCATAGCACAGGGAGATCAGCTCTGTGCTTTGTGACCACCTAGAGGGGTGGGATAGGGAGGGTGGGAGGGAGACGCAAGAGGGGGTGGTATGGGGATATATGTATACATGTGGCTGATTCACTTTGTTGTACGGTGGAAACTAGCACAACATTGTAGGTAATTATACTCCAATAAAGATGTTAAAAGAATAAAAAATTAAAATATAGGTAGTTATAATGAAATTTGTTAGAGTCATTATTATTTATCTTCTTACTCAGGAAGTCCAGGAAGTCAAAGGAAATGTTTACTGTTTGAAAAAACAGGGCGGTATCTGTAACCACAGCCCAAATGAGAAGCAATTATAGAAATTCTGTGCTCATGAAATAAAAACATTCCACAACGACATTGTTTCCTCCTCCACGCTGAGAAATTAAGTTTGAAAACTGACGTAAATATTTGTAATGCTGCTTTGATGAGCCTGAATTCCTCACAGTGAGGTTAATGAGTTAGAGGCAGTGATGAAAAATAAACATCTCTAAGCTGACAGCGAAGGGAGGGTGACAGAATTCCTTTGGCTGGCCATGCACATGGGTTCAAAAACTCAGATTCATCATGGCGGATGCGATGGTATATCTGGTCCAGAATAACTTCCACAAGGAACCAGGAAGTGTAGGGAAGTGATCCAGATGAAATGCCATCTTTCACCCTATCCTTTGTTCAGCTACACTGGTCTATCAGTACTTGCTGTCCCTTAACTAATACTCCTCCTCGGAGCCCCCAAATATGCAGTTCCTACCCACCCCCCCCCCCCCCCCCCCCCCAGAGTGTCCTCTTACCCAATCACAAGTCCTTCCTGGTATAAGACTTTCATCTTTCAATATTTAATTAAAGTTTCATCTCTTCAGGGAAGCCATGCCCTAATATTCCAGGCATCAGATTTATGAGTCAAATACAACTAGATTAAAATCCTGGTTCTGCTACTTGCTGGCTCTATGACTTTGAACAAATACTCCTCAGTTTCCTTTTTGAAACTTGGAAAACGAATATAATAATATGTATCAATATTTCATTAGGCTGTTATAAGAATGAATGAAATACCCTTGGAAAACACCTCGCACAGGGCAGGCCCTCAGTGAAAGTGGGTTCCTGTCTTCTGTGTAATCACAGTAGTTTCTTGGAATCCCTGTTTTAGCATAGATCCCACTCTACAGTGATTTTTTTGTTGTCTCTTTCCCCCAATTGATTGCAGTCTCCTTGAAGATAAGAAATGTTTCTTAATTTTATCTTAGAATCTTCCACACTATCTAGAAACATACTTGGCAGGAGAATGGACTTGATAATTGTTTAATGAATGAAGAAAGAATACATGAAAAAATTAATAAATGAGTAATTAACTGATATCCCCTAATTCAGTAGTCTTTAAGCTCTTGTTTTTTTCAGAGAAGTATTAAATGATTATCTTCAGGAACTACATTGGTGTGTGTGTGTGTGTGTGGTGTGTGTGTATGTGTGTGTGTATGCATGTGTGTATGTGTGCTGAAGACTGAACCTGTAGAACATGAGGTCAATGGCTATTTTCTACGTCAAGTTATAAATTGGGTTGAAATTTAACTTTCACCAATGATACAGATTTAAGGAGAGGTGCATGTGTTTTTATGGTTGGGCTGGGGGTCCTTGGGGATGGTGGTTATCAATCTGATTTTTATGGCATGTGTTTGTTATAGAGAGGTGTTTGGTTCTCACAAATACTGTGGGAGTGAGTTATTATGATTAGCCCAGCCTTTCAATGACTAAATTTTGATTGCCTTATATATTAAGTAGTAATGCCTTTGACTGTTAATGTCTGCCATGAGTTAATGACTGGATAGTTTTTTATTTAATTGTTTATAGCACTAGACCTAGATCATCTAGGGGAGTTTGGTCTTAGATGACTCAATGGTTATTTCACATTCACCTCTATTTAATGATGTACCCATCTCTCCCATACTCATTGCCTGGAGAACTTGATAGTGAATAAAATATATAACAATAATTTAATTCCTTTAACCTGCTAGAGAGAAAGCTCATGTTTCCCAACCTAGAGAGGGTCTGACATATGGGCAAGCATTCATTCACCAATTCATTCATTCCCATTCATTCAAGGAATATTTATTGAGTCTACTATGTGTCAGGCACCGTTTTAGGTACTGAGAATACAACAGTGAACAAGACAGCTAAGTTTAGAGTTTAGAGTTAAATATATTGTTACTGAGGACCTCCTAGGTTCCAGGCACTATGGTGCACTCTGGAGATACACCAAGAAAAAATGAGTTCTGGCTGCACAGGAAATACACGAATGATGGAACATATTCACAGATGGGGAGAATGTGAGTAACTATAAAGATGGTTTTCTGCTTCCTTGAGTGTTAACACTTAAGAATAGCTGCCCAGCCTTGTATGGTTACTCTAAGTCTCCACTTTTATCCCTAAATCATGCCCCAGGCACCACAATAAAGAGTTTCAGCAGAATTTTCCAGCTGTTGAACAGCTTTATTTTTTAAATTTTTATTTATTTATGTATTTTTGGCTGCATTGGGTTTTCACTGCTGCGCGAGGGCTTTTCTCTAGTTGTGGCGAGCGGGGGCTACTCTTCGTTGCAGTGCACGGGCTTCTCACTGCAGTGGCTTCTCTTGTTGCGGAGCACAGGCCCTAGGAGCGTGGGCTTCAGTAGTTGTGGCAGGCGGGCTCACTAGTTGTGGCTCATGGGCTCTAGAGCGTGGCCTCAGTAGTTGTGGTGCACGGGCTTAGCTGCTCTGCGGCCTGTGGGATCTTCCTGGACCAGGGCTCAAACCCGTGTCCCCTGCACTGGCAGGCAGATTCTTAACCACTGCGCCACCAAGGAAGCCCTGTTGAACAGTTTTAATTTTGAAACAGTTGCCCTATTCCAAACATGACATTTTTTCCTCCTTTTAGTTTTCCATTTTCTAGATTAACCTTGAATCTTGAACTTGGTGTTCATACCCTGGGTTCTCCTGGACCACAGCCAGAGCTTTCCCTCCATCTACACTTGCTCAGACTGCTTTGGCTTAACTCGTGTCCCAGTGCAGCCAGACCCAGGATTGCGGATGTTCCAGCTGACCAACATTTTATGAGGCCATCCCAAATCCAAGAGTAGGATTTGAACAAACCGAATTTATTTCAAATCTTGTTTCTCAAAATCTTTCTCAAATGTCTGTATCCATTTCTGCCTTATGTGTATACAATACATTGACTTGAATCTTTCTTTGATACTTGAGGCTCTTGTATTGCTTTGCAGTTGATCAGCTTAAACCCTTATCCTTAAACATTACAGTAACCCTTATAAAAAGATTGTTATATTTAGAAACCAGCCTACACTTCATTAATATTCTTAGCCAATAAATCAAAATGAATTAAAAAAAATTGAAGTATAGTTGTTTACAATGTTGTATTAATTTCTGCTGTACAGCAAAGTGATTCAGTTATACATATATATATTCTTTTCCATATTCTTTTCCATTATGGTTTATTACAGGATATTGAATATAGTTCCTTATGCTATACAGTAGGACCTTGTTCTTTATCCATCCTATACATAATAGTTTGCATCTGCTAATCCCAAACTCCCAATCCATCCCTCCCACATCCGCCCTCCCGTTTGGCAACCACAAGTCTGTTCTCTATGTCTGTGAGTCTGTTTCTGTTTCATAGATAAGTTCATTTGTGTCATATTTTATATTCCACTTATAAGTGATATCTTATGGTAAAATGAATTTATTAAGTACTAATTATGTTTATGTCACTGAACTAAGAGGGCTAAATGCTAAGAGACATCAGAGTTCTAAAGGAATGAGATAGAGTGAGAAAGCTGACTTCATTGAAAGTCAGCGACATAATACAACCCATGATAGATACCAAATTAACGGCATGGGTAGCGAGCGCTATCAGAATTCAGAGCTGTGAGAAAATCACTTCCGAATGGGGTGGAATCTGAGCTTGGCCTTGAAGAAGAGCTAGGATTTCAATAGGAGGAGAGGAGGGGTGAAACCACAGGCAGGGTTGGTGGCGTGAACAAAGACAGAGGGGTGAGGAGGTATCCACCTCTGATAACATCAAAGAACTTCAGTTTTATTGACTGGCCAAAGCCTCCACGGCTTTCAGGTGGTCATTGTGTTACGGGAAAATTTGAGTTCCCAGATAAGAATGACCGGCAGCTTTCTGAAGACTTCAGTTGAAAAGCAGAAAGAGAAATGATGGTCCTGCGAGGCAGTTTGTTTAATTCTATAAACCTTGAATCTCTTTTGATACTGCTCAGGAGACCCATTCCCTTCATCAGTGATTGGACTTTTAAGGTTTAGCTTCTCTACTAGGAAAAAAAAAAAATCTCTGGTTGCTTAACTCAGGTCATTAGAGGCCTTCTCTGGAGAATTACTCTTTGTGGATAATTTCACTCACCGCCCAGTAAGATTAAGACCTTCAGCTGCAGATAATGACATTTTCCCTGGACTGTTGTTTCCGTGAACTCCGTTGTGACAGCTTATATTTAAAAGGTGAATTTGTGTAAACAACATGTCTGATGGGATTTTTAAGTTTGGTATGAAAAGTGTTCAGTACAGCTGTGACTCAGAGAGTTTTGATTCTCTACAATTTTGCAGGAATGAATTTCCTGTATTAGCCAAATGATTTCCGGTTTTGTGCCTAGGGAAGAGTGAAGTCTGGTGGTTGGTACCTGCCGGCGGGTCTGGGTCACTTTGGAGGAATACACTTCCTTTGGGGAGGGATGGGAACGGATTGCTATTGATCAGGGGCGTCTGTAGAGGGTGTTCAGAGGAGAGTAACTGGTGTGAACCCCAACTGTAGATATTGAGATGCCAAGGATGCATCCAGAAGGATAGCGCTTGGTGTTAAATCTAAGGGTGGAAATAAGATGCATTTGAAAAGTTAGAAGTTTGCGGATTGTGGGAATTCCTTAGGGGTCCAGTGGTTAAGACTCCGGGCTCTCACTGCCGAGGGTGCAGGTTCGATCCCCGGTTGGGGAACTAAGATCCCACAAGCCGCACAGTGTGGCCGGAAAGAAAAAAAAAAAAGCAAAGAAGTTTGAGGACTGAAAGCAGGACACAGTGCAATGTGAGGAACGGTTGTTATAGGCAGTTCTTCAAGAAGGGGCTGATGCCACGATGCCTGGTGTGTGATGCAACCGGGCCCAGAGGAACCATATGGAGACTGGACTCCATTCTTTCCTGGGTGGGGGGCAGGGGGGTGTTGGTGTCCTGTATGGGTGAGAGAGGGAGCTCTATGTCAGGACCTCAGTGTAGAGGAACAGATGGTGTTTCAGGGAAAGTCAGAGTTGGAAGGTGGGTGACCCAGTCATCCTATGAGCAAAGGTCACGGGGCCAAGTGTCCTCAGAGCGACGTGGTTCATGCATTCCACATAGAATGGACGTGGAACCCGAGTGGCAGACACTGGGCACGTTGCTTTGTATGAATGGGATCTTGAAGAGCAACTTTGAACCGCGGAGACTTCCAGTTAAGTTTCTTTGGGCTTCAAGCTGGACATAGTCAAGTATGCTCAGGTGAAATCACATGTTTTTGTTTATTTCGCCCTGTGTGTGAGTGTGTGTGTGTGTGTGTGTGAGTGCACGCGCACATGCACGTGCACATGTGTAATGTTATAGAAATCCCACTGACTCCAAGCACAGGACGGAAATTTTAATTTCAGTGAAACTGCAGTTATTTCACTCAGACTGAAAGCTGGAAAGCCTGCTGGACCCTGAAACCGCTCCCCCAGTTTCTCATGGGAAACGTGGTTTCTTGCCTCTCTTTCTCTCTGTGCATTGACTGCAGTGTCCCCAACAGCAGACTTCCTCTGCTTTTTCATCTCACACATGGGCCAGCTCGGTTGCCAGCCCTGATGCTACGTCACACCGTCCCTGGCTGGGGCTATCTATTAGTTCACGTTTTTTCCGAGGGGGAAATCGCTTGGATGCTGGGAAGTCCATGGATTGCTGGCCTGGGGTCACGTGTGCAGCTCCAATCCAGTCACCTGTGGCTGTAGTGACAAAGAGGTAGCACTGTCCCTTCAAAGGCTGGAGTAAACTGTGGCTGGGAGAAGAGTGTGGTCCTGAATCCCTCCATCTGCTGTGCTGCAGTGGGTTAGGCTGTAGTTTGACCATCCCTCCCGGAAGCAGAGTGACAGGGGCTGACGCCAGCATGGCTGGGCCGACGAAGACGAGAAGACCGTGGTGGCCGTGGGCTGCGGAAGGGTCTCGTGCCCGAGCCTGTGGTTGTAGGACCCCAGGCGGGAGCAGACCTGCTGCCCCTGACGGCGTCCCAGTCTGTCTCTGGTCCTGGCTGCGGCCTTCCCGTTTTTTGCACCTCTAGGTACAGTACAACACTGGGGACGGCCCTTCCGCAGCAGTGCCCCCGGGTCTGCCGGGAGATGCAGATGGTGTCAGTGACCAGGGAAGGCTTGAACCCTATCCCTCTTAACTGAGGCATGGAGGTGGCTCAGTCTCCGTACGGTTTTTCAGTTCTGAATGGGGCTAAGGAACTCCAGGTTCTGGAGGAAGGAAGTGCCGAAAGGCCATGCTTTGAAGGCTTGGCGCTGGCCTGGCAGACTTGACTTTTGAGTAGGTGTGGTGGATGCAACGTCTGGGACAAGAACACAGCTGGAGGCCCTCCACCTGCCGTCCAGTGCCCTTCACTCTCAGCCCTCCCCCGCCCCCGGCTTTGTCCTTCACTTCAAGGACCTCACTCAGGAGTACAGACCCCCCAGCCCATGCGTCCCAGCGATGCGTACTCTCCCCACACACAGTCACCCACGGGCCGTCCTTCAGTCCTGAGGGCGTGCGTCCCAGCTGTGCAATGTTGGCTCCCTTAGGAAAAGGCCTGTGTTGGCCCTACATGAAGCGAGCTCAGGGTCACGTGGGCAGGAAATCCTGGGTCTTGGATGACCAGAGCAGAGTCTAGATGTGGTGAGTGGTGTGCACTCAGAGTGGGGACATCACGTGAAGCTCAGAGTTGTCCCCTGGTCACTTCATCTGAACGGGAGGGGTGTGGCCAGAGAAGGGCCAGAACAGGACCCTCTAAACCAGGGGCTCCAGAACCTGGGGGCCATTCCATTTATAGTTTTCAGCTTGGAATTATAACTTTGAAAGAATGGGCTCACAGAATCCAGTGTGGCTATTTTGATTAGCTCCAGAGAGGCAGACAGATCTCATGATCATGGGGTATTAGGCCTCTTGAAATCAAGTCTCTAAGCCGAAGTAGGATGCCTCCTGTCATACAGTACCATTGGCCTTGGCAAGGTCTGTTGAAATAGGTATGTGTACACGACAGGTCTTTGGCAACACTTTCCAGCCCCTCTTTTCCCCTCCACTGCCTGCATTTGTTTGAGGAATTCTTCAGTTTGTGGGAAGCTGCCCCTTGTTATAGAAATAAAAGATGAAAATTGATACTTGCTTTCCCATCCTCCTTTGCAGCTAGGGAATATGACCTGGGCTCAACCAAGTAGACACACCTACCTAGGGCAGAGCTTCTCAACCAGTGTGCTATGGCAAAGCGGTAGACCATGAATAGATCATAGGAAGGCTGAGATAGGGAATTCTTCAGTCCTTGGAAATGTCTGGTAGGGCCTGGGGTGGTCAAAGCTCCTGGACATGTCACCTCTGACTGCAGCATCCTCATGTACCCCAGTGTATTGTAAACATACAATTTTCTGTAGTGCTGTGGCATGAAAAAGCTGGGAGGCACTGGACTAGGAAACTGAACTGAGAGCTTGGAAGGTTCTCTCCATTGTTGCTGCAAGATGTCACGTCGTGGGCTGCCCTGGGCTAAGTGTTCTCTCCTGGGACCACTTCTGTGACATGGTTCTCCATTCCTTCAGTTAATATTTAAAAATTTTAATAGATTCATTTTCTGTCTCAATCAGTCAGCGTTCTGTAATAGCTATACAATAATAGCTACTGCAACAGTTACAACACAGAAACTCTAAGGGAGGGGAAACTGGTTAGGAGAGCAAATACTTTTCTTCCCATTCCAGGGTAAATCTGAGCAATCTGAGCCTTTTGTTGGATAAAGATATTCCTGAAAAGTCACACACTATAAAATTTAGAGCTTGAAGTGGCTTTGAAGGTTCTTCTAGTTCAATCCTCTCATTATATAGCAATACTACTACGAAGCCAAAGTGAAAGGGCTTGCAGGCTCACATAGTTAATGGAAGAATCTCTAGAACTTCAGAAGCATGCGTTCCCCAAAGTTTTCCATCATTAAAAAGGGTTTTGTTGTTGTTGCTTAGTTCCCGCCCCCTCCCCAGAGCAAACGCAATCCAAACCAAGAATAAACTTTGAGCACTTTTTTTTTTTCAAAGTTAAAGTTTCCAGTTAGTTTGTTCCATAAAGTATTGATGAAGAAGTTGCTCAATAATCGACACTTCCATGGAAACAGAAGGCATTCCACTCAGGTGAAATCTGGTTTATTTCTATGATCTGAGCGGGTATTTCCTTTAGCGATGCCCTCTCTCGATTTTTTTTTTTTTTTTTAATAAAAACTTGGACCATTTCAGTGTCTAGCTGTTCCTGGCATTCCCTTTTCCATAGGAAAGAATGCTTTTAATGGCCTTAAGCTAAAGCAAATACTTCTTTTCCTGATGCTTGCTAAACAAGCCAAATACATTCTTTGCTCCCTTGGAATTTTCTTGTATTTTACTTATTTATTTTTTAACGTGAAAAGTGTGCCAGACGACTAGGCAGATTGCCATGTAAATTTCACATGGATTAGCAAGAAGCCTTAGAGCTTCAGAAGGTTTAAATTAAGCAATTAAAAGCGTATTTGCAAAGAATCACTTTTTAAAAGTGTTTTGTTTCTTTTGTTTTGTTTTTAAGCCGAATGAAAGATGCCTGGGGATGGGAGTTGGGGAGTGGGAGGGGCTGATGGGAGGAATTACCCAGGAGTGGGAGGAAACGGGGATGTTCATCATCTTGATAACAGCAAACACACCTCCAAACTAATTAAACTGTTCGCTTTAAGCATGTGCAGTCTGTTCTATGTCAATTATAGCTCAACAAGGTTGTTTATAAAAAATGAAACAGTTCAAAAAAAGACTGTGTAAAAAGGTAGGGAAGGAGAGAGAGCCAAAGGATCAGAAAGTCTGCTGACCATGCTGTTCCAAATGGCCAAAGAGGATGTGGAAAGCATTATTTTGAAAAAGCTGCCAACTCAGCTCACAGGTGATGGCCAGATCGGAAGACCCACACCACGACCAAAGACCCACACCACGATCAAAAGCCATTTCTTCATGAACGGCACTTCCAATGGCCTCCTCCCAGGTCTGCTTTCTCTAAATGCTTTACCTAGGTTTTGTGAGTCCCTTGATCATCTCTGCTTAACGTGGGAGATGGGCCGTCTTTGTGTTTGAAAAAATTACCCATTTATTTTTCAGGGGAGTGCAGCAAGGATTTATGTATATTAAATGTAATTCTATAATTGATTTGAAGGTTCCTGGAATGTGTAAATTATAGATCAAACTCTTAGCCATAAGGCACTGCTCAAATTATTATGTTTCATAGGAATTCACTGGAATTTCATCCTATCAGCTGCTGTGTGGAATAAATGGGAGAGAGGCTCAGAAGCAGAGTCTGAGCTCCTCCTGAAATTGGTTAGAAACAGCGTGACCAAAGAATTTATTATCCAAACAGAGACACTTTTGAGAGTGAAAAAAATCTACTGTTGATTTGTATTTATGTTGGCAGCACAGACATAATCTAGGACTGTACCTGATAAAGGAGGACATCTGGTCACCCTCGTTAGAAGACTCTTTGATTTTATAAAAGTAGAAATTAATGGGCCCAGGTCACCCTTTCTGTGTGCTAGGGAGCAAAGCAATGTTCACACAGACAAAGGGAGCTAGATCTGAGTATCCAGTGGACCTGCTTTACGTGGAGCTGTAGAGAGAACGAGGTGGGGAGGGAAAGAAGGCAGGGATTAGTCACAGGGGTTTCAAGGACCCAAGTCAGCCACTGGTGACAAGGACCGATTTTTCCTTACGAGGGCTTTGGGTGACTCTGTCTTTATTTCTTTGACCTGAGGAACATCAGAGCTATATATAAGGAAATCTTTGCATGATGGCAACATATTCAGCCTCTCATATTTGAAGAAAATGTTGGTTAAGACAAATATGACTTTTCTTCAATTCAGTTTCCTGAATCTGTCATGATATTTGAAGCTCAGAAAGCAGAATTTAAGCAGACTCTTTTGGTTATTTGTTTTGTTTTTTTAAAAAAAGTATAATTTTTTTTTTATAGTTTGTACTTCCTTTTCCTACAGTCTTAAAGAATTGCCATTAAGCCTAAGTAGCTAGAATTTGAAAATGGAAGAGTAGATGGCAACATCACAGAGATGAGAGTTACAAAGGTTTTCAAAGATATGAAACTATCTTTAATATCCTGCCTGGGGATTAAAGGGACAGGATGTGTCTTGGATAAGCTTTCATGAGTCCACAGTAATTAGTTTTTATTTCATTGTGTTGAATAGCTTTTCCTAACATGTACCTTTTGCCAAACACAGTGGTGTGCAAGGCTTTATATGATTTTATTCTTGCTTATCTTGCTAGCCTCATCTCTCAATCCTTGCTTGATTCACACTTTAAATTCTAGCAATATTAAACTTCTTGTAGTACCCCCGTGCCCCACACAGAAGACTTTAAAGACTTTGAACAGCTCTTTATCTCTCAGTCCTGTTCATTGCTATGTTCTTTGTAGAGAATGTATTTCCTTCTACTTCACTCCTCCTCTTCTTTAAACATTCAGTGGTCACTGCTTCCAGGAAGCCCTCCCTAACTCCTTTCCTCACTTCTCCCCTAGTTGCTTTAGGATTCCTTTTCTTCACCTCCTTAATATGTATGCAACTCTCTATTACTATGTGTTATGTTATATTTATGTAATAGGGAAGAATAAATCTGACTCCGTATGGGATCTGTTTCTTTTACTCTAACCTTTGTATTCTACTGCTTTTCCTACAAGTTAAGAATGTTGCCTATAGCCTGAAATATACAGGATAGCCCATTCTCAAGGTTCTGACCTTTAAAGGTATAACATTTTCCCATTCATACAAGATTAAAAAGTTGCAGAACAGAGAATAACCTCTGTCTTGTTGGAGGTTTATAGGAACATTGTGACCAGACCAACATGGGCAGCTGCAAGAAAAAAGTATTCTAGCACCAAGAGGTTTGCAGCAATCAAATAAACCCCCTCCCCTTTTAGTAAAAAAGAAACCTTCTAACTCAGGGAAGATGGTTCTTTGGGACACTAGTCCACCATCTTCTCTCTCTTTTGAATAAAGTCTCTATTCTTTGCCCCAACAACTCATCTCTTGATTTATTGGCCTGTCGGTCGTGTGGGGAGCAGTATGAGCTTGGACTCAGTAACAGTTATAAGTTTTTATATTTGTGTCTGACGTACATTGAACAAGCATCTAGAAAATTAAATCTAGTATAGAATGTTCTCTCTCTCTCTTTGTCTCTCTAATGGCCAGCACAGTTGACCCAGAGTAGGTGTTTCCAAAGCCTATGAAAATGTACATGAACCTGAGAAAACAACCAGTTGAAACATTTCCAAGAAAGACAGGTGTGCAAATGATTCCAGCTGAGAGTAGGTGCAGTGCTGTTTACTTTACTGCTCTTGAGCCAGCTTTGCTTTTTCATTTCCTCAGAGTACATATGTGTACATATTAGATAGAAGCAGATGTATAGAATTTAAGTATAGTGGTGCTATCATCAGATCAGAATAACACAGGCTTTGTTGACCCCACAATACTGGATTCATTTTTTGTTATTAGTTTATTTCATGTCAGTTTCCATTTTTTCTTGGAACTGAGAAATACCACATATTTAACTGCATATTTTTAAGGAAAATGATGGTAATAAAACAACTAGGAAGTGTTACTTCCAAACTACTATTAATGTGCTTGCAAGGTTTCTTTTTCCAACGTCCTTTTTGACTGAACAAACACTGAATATTCTTGGACAGCATCTTTATTTTTGAAGAAGTATGTTACCGCAATTAGCAGAGGTATGAAAAGACTGGGGGAGAAAATGATTAGAAAAGTTCAAATATATTTAGTTTTTAACTTTCTGAAATCTTAGTGATTATTATATGTTTAAATGGTAAACTTAAAAAAAATTATTAGTCCAAAAGCTGGGAATCAGGACTTGAAGTTTGTATAATATGTTTCCCAAATCAATGTCACTAGAAAGCTAGCAAAAAGCAGGGTAATCTAAGCTTTGATTTCTGAATGCAGAAGAGAAGGTTAAGCAGTCTGATTGTTACCAAACCCAAGTTCATGTGCCTGACACACAGTGAGGCCAAACAAACGGAAACATCGGGATTTGGAGCAGAGAAAGGTTTATTGCAGGGCCAAGCAAGGAGAATGGGTGGCTCATGCTCAAAAAACCCTGAACTCCCTGACGGTTTCTGGGGAGAAGTTTTTAACAGGCAAAATTTGGGGGGAGGGCTGCAGGGTGTGTGACTTTCTTCTGATTGGTTGATAGTGTGGTAACAGGGTGGTGCTCCAGGAATCTTGTGCTCAGCCTGAAGTTACCATCCTCCACTTGGGTGGGGGCCTTAGTTCTTGCAGAAGAACTCAGAGACATTGTTAGGTTTATTCCTTGAGGAGGAACCAGGACCTTGGCCCAAGGCTACACGATAGTTTCTTGACTTCTCCACCTTTGTTTCTGCCTTTCCTCCCTTCCCTGATTAGCAACTGTTTGAATCTGCCCTTGGAACTCAGTGAAGGTCAAGGAGGCTGAATGTAGCCTATTTTCTACAAACAAGAAACAAGGGACACAGAAAGGCTTTTGTGCCCAGGAGGGCCTCACAGGGTCCTGCTTGGTTTCGTGATCTATTTATTAAGTGCACATAAGTATAATTATTTTTAACTATACAGATAAACCAATGGAATTTGGGATGGCTAGAGTATTCAGACCAAAATTCCCAGTCTATTATTCAAAACACAAATGGGTAACTGGACAAAGGAAGGTGGCTCTGGATACATAACTCAAAGTACAACAGGGTTGAGTTTTCTTAAAGCTTTCCTCTGCAGAAGCCCAAAGCTTAGGAATTACCAGTTCAATGTGCAACAGGGGGAGGCATCGGGCTTCTGCAAGGTCTTTTCTTAATTAACCAAGGCTGAGGCACCTGTGCCTTCTGATTTTACATGTACTAGGCAGGTTAATTACATGCCTACTGCCATGAGTTTTTTGTTTTTGTTTTGTTGTTGTTGCTGTTTTTAAATAGCAGAACCTCCTGGCCACAACCTCTTGCTTAGCGATGCGATATCTGATGATAGTTGTGCAGGGGTCGCCTCTGATATGGGATCAGCATTGAGCACCCAAACCAAGGATAGATGTGAAAGCCTTTGTTCTATGGGAGAGTAGTAATTAGCTAAGCCAACCAGACTAGTTCCCTCCAAAATTGTTTTTGGGGAATGCAGAATAGATTCACAGAAATGTGGAGTAGATACATAGATCAGAGCAACGGCACTTTGAAGGAAAGAATACATGGGCTGTTGTTAGGGGAACCACTGACCGAAACTGCCTACCCTGGCCAGGCACTGTAGTAACCACTTGCATAAGTTATCTTACAACAGGAGGTCCTGATAAGGAACACAGAACTAACAAGCTACCACCAGCTAGAAGAATTCGGGAAAGGTCAAAAGGAGAGAGGAGATGTCAGTCCATGTGTCCTACCAACCTCCCAGAATCCTTCTCGTTGGAATCCATCTTGGCTGAGTGATGCGTGCACCACCAGGAAGGACCCTGAGTCAGAGTGATTGGCCAGAGACAACCTGGAAACTAACCCCATCACCATAAACCCTGAGACTGTGAGCCACGTGGCAGGCAGAGCAGTTCTCCTGGGTTCCCTTACCCCACTGCTCTCCACTTGGATGCCCCTTCCCAATAAAGTCTCTTGCTTTGACAGCACATGTGTCTCCTTGGACAATTCAGTTCCGAGTGTTAGATAAGAGCCCACTCTTGGGCCCTGGAAGGGGTCCCCCTTCCTGCAACACTATGAGAGAGGTGAAGAAGAGAGTTGTCTCAAGACCTGCCTAATATTCTCATAGCTAAGTTCTGACACTCACATACCTTTATATGTCCTCACTTTTCTTAAGGTGGCCTGAGAGAATCTCTGTTCCTGATAATCAAGGGTCTAATGACCACACCCAAGGGACAAAAGATGACTGCATAAAACCCTACAGCCAACAAAGAGAGAGTTGCTAATCAGAGACTCTTAACAGAAGGAGAAGTGGAGAAAAAAAGACACAAGGTGCAAAGTGCCAACTTCTTTAAAGCTCCAAACAAATGCCAGAGATTCCTCCCTATGCCAATCCTAGATGGCCCCAGGCAAAAATGACCATACTAAGATCAACTGAAATCATTGAAGAGGGTGTGGCTAAGATAAAAAAAAATAGAAGTTCTAGTAATTATTTAATCCTCTTACATTGTTAGGAAGTCAACTTTTGGCCAGAAGACAGAAAGTCCCTTCCCCATGATATACAGATGGTCAAAAAGCTTTTGGTTTCCTGGAACTGCTATTTAAAATTCCAAGTATCTGAGTATAAATTAGAGGTATTAAAGGTTTGGCTAGGGGGCTTCCCTGGTGGCGCAGTGGTTAAGAATCCACCTGCCAATGCAGGGGACAAGGGTTTGGGCCCTGGTACGGGAAGATCCCACATGCTGGGGAGCAACTAAGTCCGGGAGCCACAACTACTGAGCCTGCGCTCTAGAGCCCATGAGCCACAACTACCAAGCCTGCGCGCCACAACTACTGAAGCCCGCGCGTCTAGAGCCCGTGCTCCGCAACAAGAGAAGCCATCGCAATGAGAAGCCCGCACACCGCAACGAAGAGTGGCCCCCACTCGGTGCAACTAGAGAAAGTCCACACGCATCAATGAAGACCCAACACAGCCAAAAATAAATAAAAATTAAAAAAAAAAAAGATGCAATACGAGCTTAGTTTTTCAAAACTCACTTCCTACAAACCTCTTTGCTTAACATGTTTTTTATTAGCTCTTCTAGTTTATGAATATGGCAAAAACATACAAATGAGTGTAAGTATCCAGACATGGCATATAATACACAAAATCTCTTATATTTTTAATTAAAAAAATTTTTGTTTTCTTATATATAACTCGGGTTCCTTTTGGCCAGGTTTGAAGTTAGAATCTCTTTAGATCTGGGACCTGCTACATCTGTGATCCCATGAACCTCCATCATCACAGACTCTATTCTAGGTG
The DNA here is from genome assembly GCF_949987535.1 of Balaenoptera acutorostrata. Taxonomy (NCBI): domain Eukaryota; kingdom Metazoa; phylum Chordata; class Mammalia; order Artiodactyla; family Balaenopteridae; genus Balaenoptera; species Balaenoptera acutorostrata. The sequence goes on from NC_080077.1 coordinate 12,596,705, forward strand.
GGTTCACTACTCACCAGCTTTTTGGCCTTGGACAGCTGTATCTCTTGGCCTCTGTATCTCTTTAGTTCTTAGTTCCTTACCTGTAAATTGAGGGGTTGAGTAGATCAATGGTTTTTTAACTGTGTTCTATAAAGCCTTGATGTGACTGTGGATACCCTTAGGGACCTCTGGGTGGATGGGAGCAAGGGGCACAAGCTGCTGGGGCTCTGGGATCCCATAGTACCTGCTCAAATGGAGCAGTTTTACTTACGTCTACTGGATTTATTGGAGTTCTATGTGAGCTTTCACTTGATGAAAGAGTTGTAAGGCCAAAAAAAGAAAAAAAAAAGAAAAAGATTTGCAAACCACTAGACTAGATAAAAATTGTTACTGTTTTGTTCTAGAATTAAATTATTCTACTCTAAACACCTTAATTGGTTCTGGCATGAAATGGCTCTCAAGAAATATCTGTTAATGGAACTTCCCTGGCAGTCCAGTGGTTAAGACTTTGCCTGTCCTTCCCCTGCAAGGGGCACGGGTTCAATCCATGGTTGGGGAACTAAGATCCCACATGCCGTGTGGCATGGCCAAAAAAAAAAAATCTGTTGGATGAATGGCATCCCTGCCCTTAGGGAATTTATAACCAGATGAAAAATCTTCCTCATCTTAGAAAATACTATAGTTAAAATAATGCTTCTTTTATCCTATTGCCATCATACTTTCAATTGTTTCTTAATTTTTGAATTTTGTAAGAAGCAAAAGAGAATGTCTATTCTTCATCTTCAGATGGCCCACACTAAAATCATCCCTTTCAGATGAATATCAGGTGACAAATTGCAGGCTATGATTGTTAGAAGTTTCATCATTAATTTGTGTAGTATCTATAAGAGAGATAGGCTAGAAACATTGATCTTACTGTACAAACATGGGACTTTTTGGTAGGATTAATGGAAATCTTTCTTTATAGAGAGAAAGCTCTTCCAATGGCATGTGCATGAGTACAAATGAATATATCTTAGTATGTTTTCTGAAGAATTTATCAGTGTAGAAAACCATGGAGTTGAAACAGTGTTGCAGTCCATGAAAATCTGGAGATCTTTAATATGTGATCGTCTTTTTGTTAACTCTTTGCACATCTGTGAACTCTAGCCTTTCAGAATGTAACATTCTCAAAGTTATCCTGGTATTTCACATCTACATCTATTGCAACTACTTAGAATGTCCTTCTCACTTTTTCCACCTATGTCTGTCTTATTTAACCTTCAAAATGTCATACAAGCATCGCCTACTCCAGGTTCACTTCTGGAGTGAATTATTTTTACTGAGATATTCCTCCTCCATACCCCAAATCCTACCTATATATCTAATTTAACCTATATCCAATGACTGTAACCATGTGTTTACCTTTCTTTCTCCCTGGCCATAATGAAGTCTCTTTTAGGATAGGGACCATATCTTATTTATTTAACTTTGTGTTTCCAGTGCCTGAAAAAGTGCCTGGCATGTTGTAATTGCCCAATGAATTATTATGATTTTTTAATGAAAAACTGGTGGCTTTGAGAATGTTGTTCTATAGTCACTATATCAATCAGAGTCCAAACAGAAAAGGAGAGACCACTCTGAGTATTTCAGATAGAGCCAGCTTACTATGGGGGGTTGGTTTCAGATGCATCAGAAGAGCTGGAGGAGCAAAAGAATGAAGAGGGAAGCCTGAAGAGCAACAAGGAATAAGGGTGACCCCCAAAGACCAGAAGCCACAGATGCCCCTGCGCTGAAAGAAGCCCAGGATCCTGAGCCTTCACTGCTGTTGCACTGTTGCTTCTGGATCTACTGAAGAGGGAGGTACCGCTAAGGAAGTGGACACTTCCTGGACTGATGAGGTAGCTTCCCATCCTACCGCCATCTTACCAACCGCTGAAAACTGCCAGCAGCTACCACCAAACCAAAGGCTTCTCTCTGCCTCAGATTACTGCTTCTTCCTGACAGAACCTAACAGTTAGAGAGCTGACAAGAATGTAGAGAATGTGGCATGCAGGCCCGCAGCCTTGGTGGGTCAGAGAGCTGGGAGACAACAGTCACTAAGAGACTTCTGCTTCCAGGAAGCCCCCATTTTAGAATCCATGGTGCTAAATATCAATATATTGGAGTTTTTCAGCAGAACAATTACTGATTGATTAAAAAGCATGAATGTGAATATGTCAGACATTTCATCTCCTGCTTAAAGACATGCTAATCAAACTTATCTATGTCACAAAAATGGGGGATAGGAGGCACCTCTATGAAATCCATCAGAATTCATGTTCAAAATTATCACAGTAGACTAGAACTATGATTCTCAAGTCAATGAAAGAAAATCTAACAGAAAAGAAGGAAGTTCTGACATATGCTACAGCATGGATGAACCTGGAGAACATTATGCTAAGTGAAATAAGCCAGTCACAAATACTGAATAATTCCACCTATATGAGGTACCTAGAATAGTCCAATTCATAAACAAATACAAATTTTCCCATCCTTTTGCTTTTAATTCATCTTTTTCTTTACATTTAAAGTTCTTTTCTCATAGACAGCACTGTAGTTAGGTCTTGCTATTTTTTATCTGACAACCTCTGTCTTTTAATTGGAGTGTTGAATGTAAATATTGATATGGTTGGGATTAAATCTACCATCTTGCTATTTGTTTTCTAGTTATCCAATTTAGATTTTTTTCCTCTTTCTTCTTGCCTCCTGCTTCCTTTTGGATTAATCAGGGGGTTTTTTGTTTTTGTTTTTGTTTTCCAAATGATTTCATTCTTTCCTCACTATTGGCTGATACATTTTGTTTTACTTTTTAGTGGCTGCTCCAAGGTTTACAATTTACATCTTTAAATGATCACAATCCGTCCCCAAATAATATTATATGACTACACATATAATGTAAGGCCCTTACAACAGTGTACCTTTGTTTTTTTCCTTCTGACCCTTTGCACTGTTGCTTCTTACATGTGTTATTTTTGTTTTTGTCATACATGCCCCACAGTACATGCTATTATTGTGGCTTTAAATAATCACTTTTCTTTTAAAGAGATTTAAAATGAGAGTCTTTTTATATGTTTCCACACGTCTATCATTTCCATGCTCTTCATTCCTTTGTGCAGATACAAAATTTCATTTGGCGTTATTTTCCTTCTGTCTGAAAGAATTCTGTTCATGTTGCTGTGTTGCATCTCTCTGGTAAAGAATTCTTTCAGCTTTTGTATGTAGAATTCTAGATAGAAAACTTTTTCTTCAATACTTTAGAGATGTCACTCCATTGCCTTCCAGCCTGCAAAGTTTCTGATGAGAAATCTGCTGTCATTTTTAATCTTTGTTCTTCTGTATGTAATGTGTCCCTACAACTCTCCCTCCAGAGCTTTTTTTTTTTTTTTTTTAATTTTTATTTATTTATTTATTTATTTATTTATTTTTAATTTATGGCTATGTTGGGTCTTCGTTTCTGTGTGAGGGCTTTCTCTAGTTGTGGCAAGTGGGAGCCACTCTTCATCGCTGTGCGCGGGCCTCTCACTATCGCAGCCTCTCTTGTTGCGGAGCACAGGCTCCAGACACGCAGGCTCAGTAATTGTGGCTCACGGGCCCAGCTGCTCCGCGGCATGTGGGATCTTCCCAGACCAGGGCTCGAACTCGTGTCCCCTGCATTAGCAGGCAGATTCTCAACCACTGCGCCACCAGGGAAGCCCCCTCCAGAGCTTTTAAGATTTTCTCTTTATCATTATGTTATGATGTTTCTTAGCTTTATTCTTTATGTTTGTTCTTCTTTGAGTTCCTTGAGAATCCTAAATCTGAGAGTTTATAACTTTCATCAAATTTGACAATTCCAGCTATCATTCTTTAATTTTTCTGTTCCTCCCACCTATTCTAGCTGGTACTCCATTTATACATGTTTTAGATGTTTTTCGATGTGTCACTGATCCTCTATTTTTTTTTTCTTCAATCTTTCTTCTCTTTGTGCTTCATTTTGGAGAGATACTCTTGCTTCAAGTTTACTGATCATTTTTGCTGCAGTGTTTAATCTGCTATTAATCCCATCTAGTGTTTTTTCCTATCAGGTATCACATATATATTATATATCTATAAATATATATTTATATAATATATATATATACTTCATATATATAAATATATATATTTTTGGCTGCACTGCACGGCTTGCAGGATCTCAGTTCTGGGACCAGGGATTGAACCCGGGCCATGGCAGTAAAAGCCTGAATCCTAACCACTAGGCCACCAGGGAACTCCTTCAGGTATCATATTTATCATCAGTATTTAGTAAAAAATTTGAGAGAATCTTTTTGCAGATCTCAGGAGTTCTCTCTGTGTGTGCAGCTCCCTTCTTGCCAATACTCTGTCTCACAAATTCTAGCCACTCTGGCCTTTTTAACTTTAATCTCTGTCTCCTCAACTCAGTGAGATTCCTGGGCTGTGTGCCGTGGTTTGGAAACTGCTTCTAGGCGGAAAGCTGGAGCAACGATAGCACTCACTTCATTAGATCTCTCCCTTCAGGGGTCACAGTGTGGCTGGTGCTGCCAGTTGCCCAACATCTGAAAACAGATGTTTCATGTAGTTTGTCCAGTTTTCAATTTGTGCATGGCAGGAAGATAATTACTATAGCCATGCATACTTTATGAGCAGTCGGTGCAAGTCTAAATGAGTAAATTTGAATGTTACTTTAGTATCACTGTGACTGCAACAGTTACAAAACAAACTGACATAGGTGCTCTCTTATTGGTGCCTCCCCTATCAGGAGCAATTGTTGATGGTGATTTTCTTCAATGGTTAATTACTTTTGGTAAATTTCCAAACAAAATAGGTCTCAATTTTCCCTCCTTATATGAAAGTTGCATTCTTAGAGAATTTCGTAAATATTAAAATGAAAATACTTTGTGTTTAGATGTAAAATGGAGTTAGGTTCTGGGCTCAGATAATGTACCTGTAAATGGGTTTTCCTTTCACAGAAAAGTCACATAGGATATGGTACCACAATCTCTTGTGTAGGACTGTGGTGTGGCATCCTTGGCCCTTGTTGGAAACCACTGTCTGCATAGTGAGTGCCTTTCATACTTCATGTATTTTATCTGTTGAATGCATAACCATGTGGTAATTTTGAAGCCTACATGTTGTGGGAAAGGCAATAAAGAAGTTATATCTTAGCTGCGGTTCCTGTCATAAGGGAAAAGAAGAGATACTTAACATTGTTTTACCAAGATAATCATGGTAAATAATCATTCCTTTATAATGAAGGAATCTATTTTTAGTTCACCTTCCAAACAAGGGACTCTTTCTGGAGAAAGTCATTGTAAAATGTTCCCACATCATCATAATTCATTCATTCAACAAATTTTTATTGAGCTTCCATATGTGCCAGGTATTGAGGATATATGAGTGATCCAAACAGACAAGAATCTCTGTCCTCATGGAGCTTACATGTTTATTAAGGTTCAGGGCAGAGAAACTGGCCACCAAAGGAAACATCCACACATCCCTCAAATTTAAAGACAGAGTTTCCACATCACACATTTCCGTTAAGTAATAAAACAGGTTACGAGAATTTTATTTATTTATTTATTTCTTAAGATATTTTTTGATGTGGACCATTTTTAAAGTCTTTATTGAATTTGTTACAATATTGCTTCTGGGAACTTCCCTGGTAGCCCAGCGGGTAAGACTCCATGCTCCCAATGCAGGGGGCTGGGGTTCAATCCCTGGGTGTTGAACTAGATCCCACATGCATGCCACAACTAAGAGTTCACATGCTGCAGTTAAGACCTGGTGCGGTTGAAATAAATAAATAAATAAATAATAAATATTAAAAACAAAACCAAAAAAACATTGGTCTGAAGAATTGCATAACCAAAGTTGAAGACCAGGGCATCCAATCAAATTTGGATGATTTGCTTCAATTATATTGATAGGTTCAAAGGGATCATCAAATAATCCTGCTCAACCCACACTTCATGCTTTCCTGAAAGAGCAGAAGAAGCCTCCTTTCTCACAGAACTCAGTTGCCCTAGATCACCTTGGCTGTTGAAGAATTATTGGTTTGGCTGGGATCCCACTTTCAGAACATACTTTCTTAGATCCGGCAACTTGAATTCTGGATTGATGACCACTTGGCTTGTTTGAACGGATTCTCTGGTTCACTCTCTGATGGGGCCTCGAGTAAAATGCACATCGTCCCCCTCCCCCCAGACAGCTGCAATACCACCATGGGGCTGCAATGGGAAATTTGGGATCTGCAGCTCTATGGAATGTGTAGCCACAAAAATAAAACTTGGTGTTAGGAGTCCTAGGTTCAAATCCCTGACACAAGATCTACTTCATGTGGATCCTGGGGGGAACCAATGAATTTTTTTCTGAGGCTCAGTGACTCCAACTCTAAAACAAGGACAATGGTAACTTTGTTCAAGAGTTGTTATAAGGATTACAATGAAACCACGTATGTCAGAATGAGCTGCAAGCCACACAGCGCCATATACATACGAGCATACATACACCATACATGTACGCATTGCTGTTGTGGTCAGTGATGATGAGTAGGGTAGGGGGCCTGTTGAAAGATTCCGAGGTCTGAAAGCGCTGTAGCCCTCTGGCCTGTACTTCTGAATGTACTGTATTATTTTGCTGCTTTTCCTGATGAGACAATAGTAAGCTTTTGCTCTCAGTACTCTTTCCGGTTTTCACTTCCCTGTTGGATTTGTAGTCATTGCTTGTGGTCCAGTCTAAATGTGATTAAGTTTGATGCCCAAGAGACAGTGAAGTAGGTGCACGTGGTACCCAGCTTCCCTTCCCTTAGTGTGGGAGATTCTGCCCGGGGCTGACCGCCTTCTCTGGGTTGGGGGAGGTCCCAGTGTAGCTGCCTCAAACTGGCTGACCTGAAGTGGATCCAGACACACCTGTGAATTCCTTACCTTGCTGGGTGTTGCCAATCCTGGGGCAGCCTTACCCCTGTGATCTCTGTGGCCCAGTAAAAGATGATTATGGCTGCACTCGCTGGGTGGGAGTCAGTGAGGTGATGACAGCCTCCCCTGACAGATGGCAGGCATGTATTCTTGTACTAACAAGAATTTCTTGCTGGATCATCAAGACATTTCCCTTGTGGGGACTGGACCTTGTAGAATCTTACTCCTAGGTCTGACGCTTCAGCATCTGTGTTTTATCGTCAGTCTGACCTGTCCTCAAACAAAAGATCTGGAAAGAAACGCTTTTCCAGAAATCATCCACGTGCTGTTGACTTTTACTTTCTACTGTATCCCTTTCTCCCTACCCCCAGCAATTTCCCATGAATACTAAATAAGTGTCTTGGGCTAATTGAACCGAACTGGTTTGTCAGATCTATTTATAAGCTCCTTTTAATTTGTTTACTTAGCTTCCATTCTGGGTGTGCTATTTCACTGTTTTTTTGGTTTAGATAAAAAAACATACAAATCGCAGTGTTTCCATCGTGTGATCAATATGATAATAATAATAATCCATTTCCATACTCTATTATGAATCAGATGTTTTATACACCTGATCTGATTTAACCCCCATAATGTTCCAGAGTAGACATTATTATCTCCCTTTTACCCATGAAGCTTAGAGGGTACAATAATTTGTTTAAAACTACAAAGTTAGTAATTATTAGACCTGGAATTGAAATCTAGGTAGGTTTAAATCCAAGTCTACGTTCTTTTCACTATATCATACTGGATCTTGAATCTTTAGTTACTATTTAACATGGCATTGGAAATCAGTACTATCTTTGAGTTTAAGCTCAGATTCCCATTAGTTTTTCTGTGCAGGGCTGGAGGACAGGGTACAGGTGGTTCCAAATTTTACAAACCAACATGTTCCTAGAAAGCATACTATGAAGCAGATTGTCATGAATTACATTAAACACCCAGAGCTACGTCCAGATTATTGATAGTCAGAAGGAAAGCCTAACACCATGAACAGTGTCAAATGGTAGATGGACCCCAAGTTCGGACTCCCTTCAAACCACCGTTCAGTAGCCAGACTAATCATTTGAAAACACAAATCTGATTATGCCTTTACCACAATGTATAAATGTGCTTTCATCTGTGTGATCGTTCTTAAGTTAATGACAGTCTTCCCCAATAGACTCTAAGCTCTACACGGGCAAGGAGCATCTTTCTTTCATTTGGCCCTGGATCCCACGCTTAATGCACACCTGTCCCTAGTTCTTTAACACACCAGGCTTGGTCCTGGTTCCAGACAGTCGTGCTGACTGCTCGCTCTGCCTAGAAAGCCACCTCCCCTTCCCCTGACACCTGCATGCCCCTCTCTCATCTCATGCAAGATTCTGCTCAAATGGTCCCTCATCCGTGAGCCCTGCCTGACCACCCTTTCTAAAGTGACACTCCCTGCCCCTACCCCGTGTCCATCACCTCTGAATCTTTTGATTTTTATATTAAAAAAATTCTTTTCCTAGCACAAATCACTGACTGACTTTACATTATTACTTATTAAAAATTCTGTCTTCCTCCACTAGATTCTAAGCTTATCGAGGGCAGGGACTTACTTTATTTACTACTGCAACCTTGGCCCTTAAAACAGTGCCTGGAGATAGTACGTGCTGAGTAAATATTTGAGGATCTAATCAATTAATAAATAATTTAGTAAAGATTTATTGAATTCACGAACAATTCCCAAAACATGTCCCTCAATCTTGTCTGCAGCAGATACCACTGGTGCCCTGTGCCACATCCCTCTGCCCAGCTCTGCCTGCAGCTGTGCTGGGGCAGTGGGGTGGGGGTGGTCAGGAGGTGGACTTTCTGTGCACGTCGAATGCTGGTTCACCTCACCCGCAGGCTGAGTCCCCTGCTTCTCTGCATCAGGCTTTCTCAGAAGTTGTCTGGGAAGTTGCCTCATAGCCTGGAAGTGCTGGGGAGTTATATCCCCAGGGGCAGCCCTCTACCAGTAGAGGAAGGGAGTCAGGGGCAAGTGCCAGGATGCCCTCCTTCAGAGGGACAGTTGGGTACCTTCTACAGCAGTGGTCCCCAACCTTTTTGGCACCAGGGACCAGTTTCATGGAAGACAGTTTTTCCATGGACTGGGGAGTTGGGGGGATGGTTTCGGGATGATTCAAGCGCATTACATTTATTGTGCACTTTATTTCTATTATTATTACATTGTAATATATAATGAAATAATTATACAACTCACCATAATGCAGAATCAGTGGGATCCCTGAGCTTGTTTTCCTGCAACTAGATGGTCCCATCCAGGGGTGACGAGAAACAGTGACACCCAAAGTGTGTTGCTTATGTCCAGTCTACTCAGCTTAATTGTCACTTGCCACTCACTGATAGGGTTTTGATATGAGTCTGCAAGCAGTTGATTTATTATGGTCTCTGGGCAGTCAGACCTCTCTGCTAATGAGAATCTGTATTTGCAGTCGCTCCCCAGTGCTAGCATCACCGCCTCACCTCCACCTCAGATCATTAGGTGTTAGATTCTCATAAGGAGCGCACAACCTAGATCCCTCGCATGCGCAGTTCACAGTACGATTTGCATCCCTATGAGAATCTAATGCCACCACTGATCTGACAGGAGGCGGAGCTTAGGCGGTAATGCGAGCGATGGGGAGCGGCTGTAAATAGATGAAGCCTCACTCACTCGCCCACTGCTCACCTCCTGCTGTGCGGCCTGGTTCCTAATAGGCCATGGACCGGTATCGGTCTGTGGCCCCGGGGTTGAGTTGCTGCGAGTCTCCAGCAGGGCTGCGTCCACAGCTTAGGAAGCCCTCTTCATGACGCTCCCTCCTCTCCCCTCACTCTGCCCCTTGCTCTGGCTTCCTTGGGTCACCCCTTAAAGTATCTGCCTCCAAGTCTTTGCATTGGGAAAACCCAAACCAAGGCACTGTCCTTTACGACACTATTATCAGTGATTCGGATGTGAATATTTGTCAAATTTGCATGAATATATTAGTAATACTTCATGTTTACATTGGGTTTTACAGTTGCCAAATGCTTTCACTCAGGTTGATTAACAAATTGCCTAACAGAATCATGATCCAAATAAAATATTGAAGTATCCTGAAAAATGAGTTCAAGATATGAAATCAAATAAGAAAAATTATAAAAGACAAGACTTAGGCTTAAAAGAAAACCTCCACATGCACACACACATGTATAGAATGGAAAGAAATAACCTAACCCTCACTCTGGTGGTTTTTCTTCAGTAGGCAGGTTTGATATTCCAACTCTAAGATGGTGACTCCCCTGTCCTAAGTGGCCCTTGACTCCTTACACACCACTTTGTTGCAGCTGTCTTGACAGCCTTACTGTGGTCAACATGCTTCCCATGGCATCAGCTTTATAGAGGAAGTCTAGAACCAGCGATGTGCCTGTAATTGTTCAACTGCCAGCTCTCTGGAGGAAGATAAAGCCCTGATTTGTAGCATATGCCTATTTCCATGGTGTAACTACTTCTGCTGTGATTGACTTCAGGCTCCCGGTGTGATGCAATGAGTGTGGCACTGGGAAGAGCCAGTGGTGGGGTCCAGCTCTGGCACAGCATTTTAGAAGTGGAGAAGCTCATTTTATTTTCTTATCAAGTGCTGCTCCAGAGTATCGGGGAGTTGGGCAATCACACTGGGAAATTTTAATCAGTTAATTCAATTAAAAACTAACAACATCTATAGATGTAAAAAATATCTAATTGAGTATTGGTCTCCATTTGGGAAAGTTTGCCTTCTGACTATAGGAACAGTAGTCTTTGTACTTTTCCTTTTCTCTAAAATCATTGGCCTCTGTAAGATAGTCTAGATCTTAAAAAATAGTGGATTTCAAGAAGACCTTCAAGATGGTGGAGGAGTAAGACGTGGAGATCCCCTTCCTCCCCACACATACGTCAGAAATGCATCTACATGTGGAACAACTCCTACAGAACACCTACTGAACGCTGACAGAAGACCTCAGACTTCCCAAAAGGCAAGAAACTCCCCATATACCTGGGTAGGGCAAAAGAAAAAAGAAAAAACAGAGACAAAAGAATAGGGATGGGATCTGCACCTCTGGGAGGGAGCTGTGAAGGAGGAGAAGTTTCCACACACTAGGAAGCCCCTTCACTGGTGGAGACGGAGGGTGGTGGGGGAGAAGCTTCAGAGCCACGGAGGAGAGCACAGCAACACGGGTGCAGAGGGCAAAGTGGAGAGATTCCCACACAGAGGATCGGTGCCGACCAGCACTCACCAGCCCAAGAGGCTTGTCTGCTCACCCGCCGGGGTGGGTTGGGGCTGGGAGCTGAGGCTCGGGCTTTGGAGGTCAGATCCCAGGGTGAGGACTGGGGTTGGCTGTGTGAACACAGCCTGAAAGGGGCTAGTGCGCCACAGCTAGCCGGGAGTGAGTCTGGGAAAAAGTCTGGACCTGCCTAAGAGGCAAGAGACCATTGCTTTGGGGTGTGCAAGGAGAGGGGATTCAGAGCACCGCCTAAGCAAGCTCCAGAGATGGGCGCGAGCCATGGCTATCAGCGCGGACACCAGAGATGGCCATGAGACTCTAAGGCTGCTGCTGCTGCCACCAAGAAGCCTGTGTGCAAGCCCAGGTCACTCTCCACACCTCCCCTCCCAGGAGCCTGTGCAGCCCGCCACTGCCAGGGTCCTGTGATCCAGGGACAACTTCCCTGGGAGAACACACAGCATGCCTCAGGCTGGTGCAACGTCATGTCAGCCTCTGCAGCCACAGGCTCGCCCCGCATTCCATACCCCTCCCTCCCCCCGGCCTGAGTGAGCCAGAGCCCCGTAATCAGTTGCTACTTTAACCCCGTCCTGTTTGAGCGAAGAACAGATGCCCTCAGGTGACCTACACGCAGAGGCGGGGCCAATCCAAAGCTGAACCCCAGGAGCTGTGCGAACAAAGAAGAGAAAGGGAAATTTCTCCCAGCAGCCTCAGGAGCAATGGATTAAATCTCCATAATCAACTTGATGTACCCTGCCACTCTGGAATACTTGAATAGACAACGAATCATCCCAAAATTAAGGCGGTGGACTTTGGGAGCAACTGTAGACTTGGGAATTGCTTTCTGCATCTAATTTGTTTCTGGTTTTATGTTTATCTTAGTTTGGTATTTAGAGTTCATTATCACTGGTAGATTTGTTTATTGATTTGGTTGCTCTCTTCCTTTTTTTAAATATATAGATATATATATATATATATTTTTCCTTTTTCTCTTTTTGTGAGTGTGTATGTGTATGCTTCTTTGTGTGATTTTGTCTGTATAGCTTTGCCTTTACCATTTGTCCTAGGGTTCTGTCTGTCCATTTTTTTTTTCCTTTAGTATAGTTTTTAGCACTTGTTATCATTGGTGGATCTGTTTATTGGTTGGGTTGCTCTCTTCTTTCTTTTTTTTATGACTTTTTAATTTTTAATAATATATATTTTTATAAATTTATTTTATTTTATTATTTTTTTCTTTCTTTCTTTTTTTTTCTCCCTTTTCTTCTGAGCCGTGTGGCTGACAGGGTCTTGGTGCTCCGGCAGAATGTCAGGCCTGTGCCTCTGAGGGGGGAGAGCTGAGTTCAGGACATTGGTCCACCAGAGACCTCCCTGCTCCACATAATATCAAATGGCAAAAGCTCTCCAAGAGATCTCCGTCTCAACACTAAGACCCAGCTCCACTCAATGAGCAGCAAGCTACAGTGTTGAACACCAGAAGCCAAACAACTAGCAAGACAGGAACACAACCCCACCCATTAGCAGAAAGGCTGCCTAAAATCATAATAAGGTCACAGACACCCCAAAACACATCACCAGATGTGGTCCTGCCAACCAGAAAGACAAGATCTAGCGTCATCCACCAGAACACAGGAACCAGTCCCCTCCACCAGGAAGCCTACACAACCCATTGAACCAACTTTAGCCACTGGGGGTAGACACCAAAAACAACGGGAACTACGAACCTGCAGCCTGTGAAAAGGAGACCCCAAACACAGTAAATAAAGCAAAATGAGAAGACAGAGAAACACACAGCAGATGAAGGAACAAGGTAAAAACCCACCAGACCAAACAAATGAAGAGGAAATAGGCAGTCTACCTGAAAAAGAACTCAGAGTAATGATAGTAAAGATGATCCAAAATCTTGGAAATAGAATGGAGAAAATACAAGAAACTTTTAACAAGGAACTAGAAGAACTAAAGAGGAAACAAACAATGATGAACAACACAACAAATGAAATTAAAAATTCTCTAGAAGGAATCCATAGCAGAATAACTGAGGCAGAAGAATGGATAAGTGACCTGGAGATAAAATAGTGGAAATAACTACTGCAGAGCACGATAAAGAAAAAAGAATGAAAAGAATTGAGGACTGTCTCAGACACATCTGGGACAACACTAAATGCACCAACATTCGAATTATAGGGGTCCCAGAAGAAGAAGAGAAAACAAAAGGGACTGAGAAAATATTTGAAGAGATTGTAGTTGAAAACTTCCCTAATATGGGAAAGGAAATAGTCAAACAAGTCCAGGAAATGCAGAGAGTCCCATACAGGATAAATCCAAGGAGAAACATGCCAAGACATATATTAATCAAACTATCAAAAAGTAAATACAAAGAAAAAATATTAAAAGCAGCAAGGGAAAAACAACAAATAACATACAAGGGAATCCCCATAAGGTTAACAGCTGATCTTTCAGCAGAAACTCTGCAAGCCAGTAGGGAGTGGCAGGCCATATTTACAGTGATGAAAGGGAAAAAACTACAACCAAGATTACTCTGCCCAGCAAGGATCTCATTCAGATTCGATGGAGAAATTAAAACCTTTACAGACAAGCAAAAGCTAAAAGAATTCAGCACCACCAAACCAGCTTTACAACAAATGCTAAAGGAACTTCTCTAGGCAGGAAACACAAGAGAAGGAAAAGACCTACAATAACAAACCCAAAACAATTAAGAAAATGGTAATAGGAACATACATATCGATAAGTACCTTAAGTGTAAATGGATTAAATGCTCCAACCAAAAGACACAGGCTTGCTGAATGGATACAAAAACAAGACCGGTACATATGCTGTCTACAAGAGACCCACTTCAGACCTAGGGACACATACAGACTGAAAGTGAGGGGATGGAAAAAGATATTCCATGCAAATGGAAATCAAAAGAAAGCTGGAGTAGCAATTCTCATATCAGACAAAATAGACTTTAAAATAAAGACTATTACAAGAGACAAAGAAGGACACTACATAATGATCAAGGGATCAATCCAAGAAGAAGATATAACAATTGTAAATATTTATGCACCCAACATAGGAGCACCTCAATACATAAGGCAAATGCTAAGAGCCATAAAAGGGGAAATCGATAGTAACACGATCAGAGTAGGGGACTTTAACACCCCAATTTCACCAAAGGACAGATCATCCAAAATGAAAATACGTAAGGAAACACTAGCTTTAAATGATACATTAAACAACATGGACTTAATTGATATTTATAGGACATTCCATTCAAAAACAGCAGATACACTTTCTTCTCAAGTGCACATGGAGCATTCTCCAGGATAGATCATATCTTGGGTCACAAATCAAGCCTTGATAAATTTAAGAAAATTGAAATCGTATCAAGTATCTTTTCTGACCACAACGCTATGAGACTAGATATCAATTACAGGAAAAAGTCTATAAAAAATACAAACACATGGTGGCTAAACAATACACTACTAAATAACAAAGAGATCACTGAAGAAATCAAAGAAGAGATTAAAAAATACCTAGAAACAAATGACAATGAAAACACGATGACCCAAAACTTATGGGATGCAGCAAAAGCAGTTCTAAGAGGGAAGTTTATAGCAATGCAACCCTACCTCAAGAAACAAGAAACATCTCAAATAAACAACCTAACCTTATGCCTAAAACAATTAGAGAAAGAAGAACAACAAGAAAAAAACCCCCAAAGTTAGCAGAAGGAAAGATTTCCTAAAGATCAGATCAGAAAGAAATGAAGGAAACAATAGCAAAGATCAATAAAACTAAAAGCTGGTTCTTTGAGAAGATAAACAAAATTGATAAACCATTAGTCAGACTCATCAAGAAAAAAAGGGAGAAGACTCAAATCAATAGAATTAGAAATGAAAAAGGAGAAGTAACAACTGACTCTGCAGAAATACAAAGGATCATGAGAGATTACTACAAGCAACTATATGCCAATAAAATGGACAACCTGGAAGAAATGGTCACATTCTTAGAAAAGCACAACTTTCCGAGACTGAACTAGGAAGAAAGAATATATAAACAGACCAATCACAAGCACTGAAATTGAAACTGCGATTAAAAATCTTCCAACAAACAAAAGCTCAGGACCAGATGGCTTCACAGGCGAATTCTATCAACCATTTAGAGAAGAGCTAACACCTATCCTTCTCAAACTCTTCCAAAATATAGCAGAGGGAGGAACACTCCCAAACTCACTCTATGAGGCCACCATCACCCTGATACCAAAACCAGACAAAGATGTCATAAAGAAAGAAAACTACAGGCAATATCACTGATGAACATGGATGCAACAATCCTCAACAAAACACTAGCAAACAGAATCCAACAGCACATTAAAAGGATCATACACCATGATCAAGTGGACTTTATCCCAGGATTGCAAGGATTCTTCAATATGTGCAAATCAATCAATGTGATACACCATATTAACAAATTGAAGGAGAAAACCATATGATCATCTCAATAGATGCAGAAAAATCTTTTGACAAAATTCAACACCCATTTATTTTAAAAACCCTCCAGAAAGTAGGCATAAAGGGAACTTACCTCAACATAATAAAGGCCATATATGACAAACCCACAGCCAACATTCTCAGTGATGAAAAACTGAAAGCATTTCCTCTAAGATCAGGAACAAGACAAGGTTGTTCACTTTCACCACTATTATTCAACATAGTTTTGGAAGTTTTAGCCACAGCAAGCAGAGAAGAAAAAGAAATAAAAGGAATCTAAATCGGAAAAGAAGTAAAGCTGTCACTGTTTGCAGATGACATGATACTATACATAGAGAATCCTAAAGATGCTACCAGAAAACTCCTAGAGCTAATCAATGAATTTGATAAAGTAGCAGGATACAGAATTAATGCACAGAAATCCCTTGCATTCCTATACACTAATGATGAAATATCTGAAAGAGAAATTCAGGAAACATTCCCATTTACCATTGCAACAAAAAGAATAAAATACCTAGGAATAAACCTACCTAAGGAGACAAAAGAACTGTATGCACAAAACTATAAGACACTGATGAAAGGAATTAAAGATGATACAAACAGATGGAGAGATATATTATGTTCTTGGATTGGAAGAATCAACATTGTGAAAATGACTATACTACCCAAAGCAATCTACAGATTCAATGCAATCCCTATCAAACTACCACTGGCATTTTTCACAGTACTAGAACAAAAAATTTCACAATTTGTATGGAAACACAAAAGACTCCGAATAGCCAAAGCAATCTTGAGAAAGAAAAACGGAGCTGGAGTATCCAGCTCCCTGACTTCAGACTATACTACAAAGCTACAGTAATCAAGACAGGATGGTACTGGCACAAAAACAGAAATATAGATCAATGGATAGAAAGCCCAGAGATAAACCTACACACATATGGTCACCTTATTTTTGATAAAGGAGGTACGAATATACAATGGAGAAAAGACAGCCTCTTCAATAAGTGGTGCTGCGAAAACTGGAAAGCTACATGTAAAAGAATGAAATTAGAACACTCCCTAACACCATACACAAAAATAAACTCAAAATGGATTAAAGACCTAAATGTAAGGCCAGACACTATAAAACTCTTAGAGGAAAACATAGGCAGAACACTCTATGACATAAATCACAGCAAGGTCCGTTTTGACCCACCTCCTAGAGAAATGGAAATAAAAACAAAAGTAAACAAAGTGGACCTAATGAAATTTAAAAGCTTTTGCACAGCAAAGGAAACCATAAACAAGACAAAAAGACAACCCTGAAAATGGGAGAAAATATTTACAGATGAAGCAAATGACAAGGATTAATCTCCAAAATTTGCAAGCAGCTCATGCAGCTCAATATCAAAAAAACAAACAACCCAATCCAACAATGGGCAAAAGACCTAAACAGACATTTCTCCAAAGAAGATATACAGATTGCCAACAAACACATGAAAGGATGCTCAACATCACTAATCATTAGAGAAGTGCAAGTCAAAACTACAATGAGGTATCACCTCACACCAGTCAGAATGGGCATCATCAAAAAATCTACAAACAATAAATGCTGGAGAGGGTGTGGAGAAAAGGGAACCCTCTTGCACTGTTGGTGTGAATGTAAATTGATACAGCCACTATGGAGAACAGTATGGAGGTTCCTTAAAAAATTAAAAATAGAATTACCATGCGACCCAGTAATCCCACTACTGGGCATATACCCTGAGAAAACCATAATTCAAAAAGAGTCATGTACCACAATGTTCATTGCAGCTCTATTTGCAATAGCCAGGACATGGAAGCAACCTAAGTGTCCATCGACAGATGAATGGATAAAGAATATGTGGCACATATATACAATGGAATATTACTCAGCCATAAAAAGAAACGAAATTGAGTTATTTGTAGTGAGGTGGATGGACCTAGAGACTGTCATACAGAGTGAAGTAAGTCAGAAAGAGAAAAACAAATACCATATGCTAACACATATATATGGAATCTAAAAAAAAAAAAAAAAAGGTTCTGAAGAACCTAGGGGCAGGACAGGAATAAAGACACAGACATAGAGAATGGACTTGAGGACACAGGGAGGGGGAAGGGTAAGCTGGGATGAAGTGAGAGAGTGGCATGGATATATGTACACTGCCAAATGTAAAATAGATAGCTAGTGGAAAGCAGCCGCATAGCACAGGGAGATCAGCTTGGTGCTTTGTGACCACGTAAAGGCGTGGGAGGGAGACGCTAGAGGGAGGAGATATGGGGATATATGTATACATATAGCTGATTCACTTTTTTATAAAGCAGAAACTAACACACCATTGTAAAGCAATTATACTCCAATAAAGATGTTAAAAAAAAAATAGCGGATTTCACTTGTTAGTCCAAAATATAAAGGCCAGGTCTAGGCAAACAAAGCCCAGAACAAGAAAAGACTATCATCATACTTCTCACCTAGGAATTCCACAGAAATGAGACATCTCAATGGAAAGTTAATACTCTGATTAGTTAAAATTTTCTGAAATGCACATCCCTCAAAGGACCTCAGCTCGTTTTAAGAAGAGCATCCAGCGTTACAACATCACTAAAGCACTGAGGACTCTCTCCTAACAATGGGCTAGCCTCTTATCACTAACAGACACTTTTTTGGGAACCTCTGGGGGCATTTTCCTTTGGACCACACCACGGTGTGTTCTCTGCTCATTAGCGTGAGTGTTCTCCTGAGGATACTGTTGTGGATGTCCGTGGACACGTGTGTGCCGGCAGATCCCTGCTGGGGAGTTATCTGCTTGCACCCAGGCCTGCCATGCCCTGTAGTAAACTGTCTCTCAGTGATGAAAACCCCAAAGACAGATGTTTCCTACCAAACACAGCATGCTGCAGAAAGTTCCACGAGAAATGTAAATAAGCAGATTTTGAAACAATATTCAGTTTCTGAAAGGTTTCTCCAGATTAATAGCCTCTCATTATTGAAACCAGAGTAGGAAAGAAGAACAAGTGTTGTAGCAAATGTTCTGATTTAGAAATTTCCCCCACTTATTCCAGATTGAGAACGAGAGATGACATAAAACAACAAAAGCAGCCAATTGAAAGACTACCCAAATATTGAGGCAGTGATTACAAGGCGCTTTAGGAAGAAGCCTGTGAATATTCTTAATTATTATCGGGTCTCTAAGACTTTGTGTACATTTACTGAACTTGACAGTGAACAAGAAGCTGACTGAGATATAGAACTCTCTTGACAAAGTTAACGTTGACTTTTTTTCCCTCTTTAATAGGATACTTTTCTCCAAATTTGTAAACCATAACTCTCCCTCCCTCAACCCTCTGTTTGATTTTTTTTTCCTGAAAAAATAATCCCCTAATACAAAGCCCATTAGTAAAGGCAAGAACAATAATAACTCTTTTAACATGTACTGAGTACCTGCCTTATGGGTTATTATGTCATTTAATGTACACACACACACACACACACACACCACTCTAAGATGAATATTATTACATGCAGACTCAGGTTTGTACATGAGGAAAGTGAAGCCTGGAGGAGTTGACTTGCTCATGATCATCTGAATAATAAGTGGAAATGAGGAAAGTGGGATTCGAATCCTTGCAGACTTTTTCTAAACGACTCTACAACGTCTTCTGAAGGAGGAACCCCCAAATAACACTGCATAAGAAATCCCTTGTCCCTGTTTCTGACTTTTTTATCCTGTTGAAGTCTTGTTCAAATCAAAGGTAGCAATAGTCAGGAAGGTGGCAGGGAGAAGGCAATGGGAGGCTGAGTTGGGACCGTGGAGGAGCTAGAGTTAGTATTCAGACAACTCTATTTGTTATTAATATTTTATGACAGTTATTCTGTCACCTTCTTTTGATCTCCTTCCCCCGCCCCGCCCCTCCACCGTCCAAGTTGAACTTGGGCTGCTGGATTCTCCCAGGAAGGCATGGGTCCTTTAAATCAAGGGGCCTCTGGGGGTCTGCCTGACTGCCTGTATCCCACTAACCATCTATAGTTTGCTTGACTATGATTGTAATTGATAGAGCAAATCTTTTCTGTGTCTCTGCAAAATTCAGGATCAGTTATCTAGTTCCTAATCCAAAACTGGGTAGCTCAGTGACTTAGGTCTGGGCAACCCCTCCCTTGATATCCTGCCCACCACGCCCTCTGTTGACTTACCGCTCTTTCCTCACATGGCTGAGGTACCTAAACTCTCAGCAAATGGGAATCCCCTCAGGGTATACGGTGTAGGTAATGCCAGTCCGTTCGGAACTGGGTAAATAAAATCACATTCTACAGCATTCTCTGTAAGTTGACTTGCTTGTTGCAGCCATGGTTGAAATATCTCTGAAGATTAGTGGTTTTTGGTGTGGACTCTGAGGAAACCTACGCTTGGGGCTTAGTGTGTGTGTCTGCAACAGGATGAGAGAATCAGTGTCAACAGACATTTAATAGAAAGCAGCCATCAATACTGTCCAAGTATCCCTTTTACCTTAAAATTGTTAGAATTAGAGGTGAGAATTTTTTTACTGAGCAGGTCCCACTTATTTCTCCCCCCCCCTTTCTTTCCTCTTACATATCACATCCTTGTCCACTTAAAATGATAATTCACACTTCTAATACTGTGTCGTTGATAGATCACATTCACAGACATTATCTTACGGCTCCTTGACCTCACCCTGTGAGCCAGGCTGGCTGGATTATACCCATTTAACAAGGGAGGAAACTCAAGGTCAGAGATCTTATGCTCACATTAAGCTCACATCTGTGGCGAATTGCCTCTGGCAGGAAGCCAGGTCATGTGAGTCTCTCTCAGTTCATTTCCACTAGACTCGGGGGCCAGCTGGCCTGTTTAGTGCTGGGTTTGGGGGATTCTGTTTTGTTTCTTGGGGCATGAGGTTTTGGCCCACAAAGTAAGAATGTAGTATCAGCCAGTCATAAAAACACAAACCAAAAAATAAATATCACTTTCCAGGATGTTAGGAGAGCAAATGTTCCATGCCACACAGAATAATAGTGTGTCCAACCCTATTTGGCACTTTGACGGAAACGTATTTTACAATGATACCATCATCCGTCTCGTGACATTCAAACTGACCAGTGATGCATTCAGACCACTCCAGATGTTATTCTTCTAGTGGGCCATTTCCCCTCATTGTATGCACAAAATGGTTACTAAAACACAAAGCTATCCCTGTAGATTTCTGGTACCTGATTGAAATTTTCCTGGATGCTCTTCTACTTCCTGGCAGCAATTTAATTGATGCAGAAATAGGAACTGAACTTGCCTTCTGGTTTTGACGTGTCCTCAAATTACAAGATGTTTCCCCCCCAAACCTAACAGCTGGCATATACAGAAAGATCTGAAAAAAAATCATTCAATAAAGTTTATTGGAAAAACTGTCCACCCCAAAATGCTATTTTGACGGCTGTTTAAAACACAGGCAGCTAAAGTGAACCCACTCAAGCACCCTCAATTTTATATCTTTAAATTGATGTATTGAATTGCCTCGCCTGATTTCATTTATTGTTTGAGTTCATATTTTGGAACCTAAGTATTTGTCTTCGTATGTGTCTATAACAAACACAAAAGTCTATAGAAATGCTAACTTGTGCTTTTCTTAGGAGTTAATGATAGATTTTAAAAAAGATTTTGAATTATAATTTCTTTTCTCGAACATTCATTAATCCACCCGCTCTTCCATGATGCATGTTTGAACTTGGTGTATACAGCTTTGCTTCTTGGTATTGCTCAGGACTTCAGGTGCATGGGAAGTCTTTTATTTTTATTTTTTATTTTTTGTTTTGGCCGCACCACACAGCACGTGGGATCTTAGTTCCCTGACCAGGGATTGAACCCACGTCCCCTGCAGTGGAAACATGGAGTCTTAACCACTGGACCACCACGGAATTCTCTATTTTTGTTTTTTAAATATAACAGCTTTATAGATATATAATTTAAATACCATACAATTCACTTGTTTACAGTATAAAATTCAATGGTTTTTAGTATGTTTACAGAGTTGTGTGACCATAACCACAATAAATTTTAGAGTATTTCATCACCCCCAAAAGAAACCTCACACTCATTAGTAGTGCATGGACAATCTTTTGTATATGATTACAGCCCTGTAAATTCTGCTTAAACCCAGAAGATTAATACATGTATTTATCTCCACTTTTTCTCAAAGCCCCACTAAAATAATAATAAAGAATAAATTTCTTTTAAAAGCTTAAAACCACAGATAGAAAGAAGAGAGGAGGTAACAGCAAGTGATTCTAAGTGATTTTGGAAACTGAACTGTGAATGGACAAGCTGTAACTGACTCAGACTAAAAGAGAGAACACTGAAAGCTAAGTACCTGCCAGGGGTGGCAGGGGGCAGCCAATCAGCAACAAGCTAATTCTCACTGCAGGACCCCAGAAAGGCTCAGAAATTTGAGGCATCTGCAACCTGAAAGCAGAGGTGCTGAATGGGGCTGCAGTTAAGACTGTGATTATTGGGAAGCTGGTTGAAACACTTTTAAAGGAAGAGGTAATGTTTCAGTTTGAGGCTGAAGACACCATGAAGGAAAATAAAAACAGTGTCCCCCCTTGAAAGCAGTCAGGCAGGAGAAATGCCCTCTTATTCGAGGGAAGGTCAGCTTTTTTGTTCTGTGCAGGCCTTCAACTGATTGGGTGATACCCACCCACATTAGGGAGGGCAATCTGCTTTACTCAGTCTACCCATTTAAATGTTAATCACATCCCAAAACACCCTCAAGAAATACCCAGAATAATGTTTGACCAAATATCTGGGCACCCCATGGCCCAGCCAAGTTGACATATAAAATTAACCATCACAGTCACCCTATCTGGAAGTCCAGCAACACTCAGAACTTTCAAGCAGCATTTGAGTGTTTTATGCCCAAATATGAACAGAGAGCCCGGGATGGCCAGGCATCTGAGGACCAGCCTCTAAGATGCAGGAGCGATCCCAAATAAAGGCAACTTGGAAGAAAACAGAAAGAAACATCAAAAACAAACAAACAAATAAACAAACCACTCACTATTAGTTAATATACTCAGAGAGGATGAGAGACAAAGTTCTTATAAAAAAATAAAAAAAAATTAAAAAATGAGAAAGCTTAAAAAAGTAACAGTCAGAGAACAAGAAAGAGCCTAATGGATATTAAAATGAAGATGGCAAAACTAAAAAATTAAATAGAAGGTAAGAAAAATGAAGTTGAGCAAACTCTTCCCAAAAATAGAGGAAAAAAAAGACACTGGGACAGAAAACAGGAGAAAAAAATAAAAAGGAAGAAAGAAAAGTAAATTAGAGGATCAATCAATAGTTGTACTGACTATTGAGAGAATAGCAAACACAAGGGATGGGTTGGGAATGGAAGGAGGAGTGGGAATTATTTAGAAAACCAAGAGGCCTGTCAAGGGCTCAGAAGTAAATGCAGGGAAACATGTGACCCAAGCCAGAAGAGAGTATCTCCAGGATACAAATTAGGACCAAGAGAAGAAGATGGCTTTCCCTGCGAAGTCGGCAGGATGTGAGTTCAGTGTTTCTGGTGGTTGTTGGTGGTTGTTTCTGTTTCTCTTAACATTTGGAGAAAGCCACCTGCTTCATCCAGGGCAGAGATAAGAGATGGGGAGAGAGACAGAGAGACAGAGAGAGAGAGAGAGAGAGAGAGGGAGGGAGGGGGGAGAGAGAAAGAGAGAGAATCCAGTGGTAGAACCTCTTGTTTTAGCCATTTGTGAGACCAGACTCACCCTCCAGTCTTTCTCCTCGAGGATGATGGGAAACAATCAATTCTTTTCCCAGTAAGGTTTTGAGAATTTTGTTTCCACCACTTTCAGCACGGCGGGCATAGGTGGTCTTGATCCACAGGCTCCCGGTGCTCATCGCCTTTCTAGCCACCCTCACACCCACTCACGCATGCACGTGCACGTGCCGTGCACACGTCATCTGCAAACTGTAGTTCACAAGAAAGAACTTC